>NC_134234.1:309426274-309729305 GCF_965152275.1 Natator depressus
CTTCATCGGATGCTGTAGCTCACGAAAGCTTATGCTCAAACAAATTGGTTAGTCTCTAAGGTGCCACTAGTACTCCTTTTCTTTTTGTGAATACAGACTAACACGGCTGCTACTCTGAAACCTGTCATTCTGGAGACATTAATTTATGTGAGAAATGTCAGATCTCATTTTTAGTGTTTTGCCCTCATGATTGTGAAGAAAAGATTGAAAATGTAAGCACTAAGGGCTTGCAAACAAGCAGGCAAATATAAGAATTCAGATATAGATTTTTTTAAAATCTCATGATTTTAACGACACTTATGACTTTCTGGGGCCTGATTCTTGATTTCCGAGTGCTTGAGGTTCACAATACTGCCCTCACACTTCCATTTGCTCTGCCACTGTCCCCCATACATCCCTTCCAGATTTACATATCCTCCTTGTGTTTGGCTTTCTGCTCTCTCTGCTAAACAAGAGGGGGTGGGGGCAGGGGCTGACATATGAGCACTAAGGACTTGTCTATGCAAACTGTCACCAACTACCTACATCGGTTTTTAATTCATGCTTTGTTGTTTTGGTACAAGACTGTGTCTGGACAGTCTCTCATTTTGGATTAAGAATTCCTTAAATTACTTTTTTTCACCCTTTTTAAAGCCATTTAAGCTAAATCAAAATAAAAATCACATACAGACTGGCACTTTAATAAATAGAGGTGTGAATTAAAACCAGGTTTTTTTATGTTGATGGCATCTTGTATGTAGATTGGCGCCAAAGACACCTAGAGCGATTCTCCATGATTAACCTTCTGTGGGTCCCAAAATACTTCCCCGTCCTTCCCTACCTGCTGTAGAGATCCATACCCTCTTCTGCCTCTGTGCTGAGCTTCAACACTGCCTTAGTGTGATCTGTCATTCTGCTCTCCTGCTGAATTTGTGTGCTGTGATAAGCAATGAAGTATAGGCTGTCCCTGAAACACCTCAGGCTCCATTGTAGCTGTAGTGTGCTTGAATTCATTGAGCAGACAGACAGGCTGATGGCTAGGTTCTAGTGTGCATACAAACAGCTGGTTCCAAAGTCATTGTTACGGCAGGAGTGGGTTGCAAGAGCAGGGATGCAAGCAGGTGGACTGGGGAAAGGGAGAGAGAGAGAAAGAGGGGCTAAAAAAAAAAAAGATACACACAACCCTCAGACGTTCCCTCCCCCAGCAGGCCATTGTAAGAAAGGTGGCTTGGCTTTTGGCTTCCAGGAGCACTGCACCCTAGGAATTGCTGTAACAAACATCTAGTTCTCAAAGTGATTGGAAGATAAGCTGGATGTATCTACAGGACATTTGCTTTTCATGCAGTTAGGAATTAATAAAACTAACTCTTGAAAGCCTAGTTCTGAAAAGAGATACATACTTGTTGCATCTTTGGCTCTTTGACAACGGTAATAATATGAAAATATCACATGGGCAGAATTGGGTCCCAAATAACTGTGTTTACTGTTTACAAACAAGCAAAGCTTAACTATTTAGATACCAGAAGTCTGGATGGTTTCTAGAACCTAGAACACAGTGCACGCCACTAGAGGGCTCACAAACTACATAACAGGAAGCTATCTAATTTCTGGTTTTAGAGTAGCAGCCGTGTTAATCTGTATTCGCAAAAAGAAAAGGAGTACTTGTGGCACTTTAGCGACTAACAAATTTATTTGAGCATAAGCTTTCGTGAGCTAGAGCTCACTTCATCGGATGCATCGGATCTAATTTCTGTATGCTGAAACACCAATCTACTTTACTGAAAAGTAATGAAACTAATGTATTAGTTTTTTTCCCAAGCAATTTAGCATGATTGCTATAACTTTTAATCCGTTAGAAGGATTTCCTGTAATGACAGAGATTGTTGCTCTTTGGATTAATGTAGGTATTCCAGTTCTCTTTCCTTTCCTTCTCCAACTCACCTGCTCGTCAACTAACAAATGTCTGGAAGGGCCTCACAGAAACAATAAAATCTAGTAGCTTTCAGTGTTAACATTTCAGCTAGAAGAATCATTGCTAATATGTAATGGAAAACATTACATTCTTTGGGTTATACTGCATTTAGAGTTACTGGATATGTAAAAAGTTTGATCCTTTTTTATACTTTCAGAGAAGTTGCCATATGATTTTTAGCTGGCACTTAAACTTTCAGAAAGCTCCCATAATTCTGCTGTTTAATAACACTGAATTCTTAAGTTTTGTATTTGTTTAGATTTTGATCTAAATTAAATCCCACACCAGACAGCATCCATCTGAAGCTCCTGTCTTATGTTCACAAGCCCAGTAAAAGGACTTAGAGAACATAAAACCTTCCAAAGCAGTGTCACTTCTCCTTCCTCCCACCCTACCACATATCCTGGCTTCATTGATAGTCTTTGGATTACCAGTCATGTGACCGTATTCAAACTCACCATCATACTTTCCCACAAGACAATTGACCTCATTTGAGACACTTCAGAAAACCCCAGAATTTATTTGGTTATACATCAATATTTTTAAAGCTAAGGTTACTAAAGTTAGGTTAAACTTTATTTTTCTCTTGTTTTACATTTTCTCTCTTTCCGTTTTAGGTATTACATAGAAATGGCTTTATGGATCTGGACATTAAGCATTTTGAGCTGTTTTTGTGTCAGCTGTGGATTCAAGGTTAAGAAACTGCATTTTGAAAGTCCCACAGAGTTAAACCACCTTACAGTGAATGATGATACCGGGACCGTCTATTTAGGAGCAGTAAATTACCTGCATCAACTTACAAAAGACCTGAAGGAACAGATGTCTGTAAAAACTGGTCCAAAAATGGATAACAAAAAGTGCACCCCTCCCATTGAATATCAGTGCAGTTCAGCAACAATGACTGACAATTTCAACAAGTTACTTTTGCTGGATAAACTAGAGAGAAAAATTATTGTATGTGGGAGCCTTTTTAAGGGAATCTGTGCTATCAGGGAGCTGGAGAACATTGAAAATATAACCTATTATGTTGATAGCAGTGGGGAAAAGTCCTTTGTGGCAAGCAACGATGAGACTGTGTCAACTGTGGGACTAATCACCTCCCTGGACAAAAAACGACTGCTGTTTGTTGGAAAAGGGAATGGACCAAATGATAATGGGATAATAATTAGTACTAGGCAGCTTTACACTGAGGATGGGAAGGACATTTTTGAAACCTATACAGACTCTACAGCTATTAAGTCAGTATATCATTCCTCAAACACACAGCAGTTTGTGGCAGTCTTTGAAGATGATAAATATGTTTATTTTATCTTTAATCAGCAGGAGAAACAGCCCCTTAATAACCGAACACTAATTGCACGTCTGTGCAAAGGTGATGCTCACTACTATTCTTATTTTGAAATGGACTTAGGCTGTCAAGATGATGATGGCACTTATGATCACTGTCATTCTGTCTATGTCACAACCCCAGGAGAAAAGTTGGCTGAGAGCATGGCCCAACCGGGACAGGAGAACAGTAGTGTCCCATCAGGTGACAAAGTGCTTCTTGCACTCTTTAGCAAATTCAACAAAGACAATGGCTCTCTCAAATCAGCCATGTGTATGTTTTCCTTGAGACTGCTCAATGAAAAGATGGAAGAATATCGGGAGGAATGCTACACTAATAAACCTACGCAAAACATGTTTTATAAACCTTTTTTATCAGAAGCTGCATGTGGATTAATTCCAGAGGTAAGGTGAACCTCAACTGTAGGCTCTGTTTAAGACTTTCTGTGATGGGAAATAAAATACTAGTAAATCTAATAAAGCATCTGATACTAGGTAGCTGTTTGCTATATCGGGCAAAGGCATAATCGGATCACGGGACTGGAAGTTGAAGTTTGATTAAAATCAGATTGGAAATGAGATGCAATTTTTAAAGAGATTAATTAGACGTTCTCACCAAAGAGAAGTGGTAAAGCCATTATCACTTGGAGCCTTTAAACTGAAGTTGGATGTTTTCCTGAAAGGTCCATTCTAATTCAGTCACAAGCTATTGCGCTCAACAAAGTTATTTTATGCAGTAGGAAAGTATTCCCTCCGATGTAGAAATTATTGGGTGAAATTCCGTAGCCGGTGTAATGCATGAGATCAGGCTATAGATGATCATAGTGATGCTATCTGGCCTTAAAATCCATGAATCTATGAATTTTCAAATGCTATTTAAAAACCTTGAGACTGTTTTTTTGGGGGGGGTGGGTGCTCTAGCATTTTTACTGTTGTTTTTCAACTGGACTCTAATTTTTGAGCATAAGGAGGTCTGCATATTTTTTTCTCCCCAGGCCATGACCACCACATTTTGGCCCAAAATACTTCCATATAATGGTGGTCACCCTTTACTTTCAGAGCCTGTCAATAATACTGCTTCACTGTCTGGAGAGCCTTCAGCCTAGCTAGCCAAAATATTCCTTTCCTCCCCTCCTCCTGCTCCGGGGTTTAGGGTGTTGCCTCTGTAACACTCCCAGCCTTGTTTGCCTAGGAAGCCAAAAAGATCTACTGAGTGGTGTCTGGACTTGTGAGAATGACAATGAAATTTAGGAATTCTGCATGATGACCGGGTCTTGGCATCACGTAAGGAGGGGAAGGTGTGGATTAGAGATAAAAAGGTCATTAGCTGGCAACCTTGTGATACCAGATTCAGTAGGAAGGCTAATGTTTGAATGGTCATAGAGAAAAAAAATCCCTCTTCTAGGGGGTAGTCTCTCCAGGTCAGGGTTAAAGTGCATTGGCAGGATGATGTGGGGAAGCTTGCACAGCAGCTGCCTATACTATACCTTTTCTGCCAACAGCACTAACTTGACAAACCAAAATCTGTTTAAATATACCATTTTATAGTGTGAGCAGGTCAGTCACATTTTTAAACGGTGGGTATTTTTGTTTTTTCAATCAGAAACAGCTCCTACAAAGTGGGATGTATTGGAGCAGTTGTAATTAATGATCTACTTTGCTGTTATCCTAAGGAGAAGAGCCATGCTTCTGCTTTTCTTCCTGTCCTTCCATGTCCTTTAAAAAAGATACAGAAACAGCTACAATTCTCAACTAATCATCCTTGTATACGGTTATATTGTAATAATAGTGTTGCATTGTGCTCTGAGTTAGGAGTTACTGATTTGAATATTTAACATCATTCTAAATCTCAATTCATTCTTAGGGTGCAAGCAAAAATTTCCCTTGTGGTTCTGAACACTTACCATACCCTTTGGGAAGCAAAAATGGCATTTTTGTGGAGCCGCTATTACAGAAAGAGGGGATGAATCTAACAGCAGTTACTGTGACAGTGGAAAATGGGCATATGGTGGCATTTTTAGGAACCTCGGATGGTAGAATTCTTAAGGTAATGTTTCCGACTTCTAAAAACCTGGAACATGTTTAAAATGTTTCAAGTTGTGGCAGTAGCATGGTTCTCTATTAAAGACAATTAGCTTTTTAAAAGGTAAAGCAGAATTTCAGGTGTAGATTCTTTCTGCTCTTCCCATTCTTAATTTTAAAGAGGAGTACATAGGCTATTTCTGAATTAGTTTTCCAGCTCCTCCAATGTGCTGTTTTATTTAGTACCACACATATGACATCATTTAAAGTAGTGGAAAAAAGAAGAAAAAATAACTCTTAGAAAACACAAACAGTACTAGGCACTCTAACAATTAAACAATTGCAAATTATAACCTCCCTGCAGCACACACACACACACAAACATATACAAACAATGAATGAACTAGTCCTGCCAATAAATCAAAGCAGGAAAATATCCCTTTTAATTCTTCCTCCCATCCCGTATATATACACCTTCAGCTTTCCCCCAAAGTCCTGCCAAATACATGGCTTTTGCAGCATGCCCAGGAAGGTCATCAGGTTTTGGCTATTTCAGACTGCATTCATTCATAAGGCATTAGTAAGAGCAATAAATAGTGTGCCTACCATATATATTTAATTAGCACTTTGTATGGTGAGCACAGAAAAGATCTTTAGTCTTCTCTCCATTCAAGGCCAGTTACTTTAAGAACAGTTCTTATGGCTGTAATTCTCCATTCTCATCCTATAATAATCTGGCCCTCCAGTGACTGTAGAAACCTGAAAGGCAATATGAGGGCTATAGACAAGGCTCTTGTAAATTGTGACTATAGGTTGTTGGGTTTGGGGGGAGGGGTGACCCTTCATTCATATAGTGTTATGGATCATCTTAACTTAGGAAGCCACGCAAAATGGTTTTGCTTGTATGTTAACGATAACCACATATCTCATATAGTTTGAAATTTGGAGCAAACCCCATTGGATAATATAAGAGTAAATAACCAACATGGACGTGTTTCAGGCGCGAAGGCATGAAGTAGAGACTCTATTGACTGGTCTAAATAAGATAAGTTGGTTAAAAAATCAATACAAGTATGAAATACGTAGAATGGAGAGAGGTTTCTTTTCATGCTTCGTGATCTGTTTACTGCTTTTGAAGTAGGTTTCGTTAAATTAGAATGTTTTCCCCAAACACAAAAATTTGAGAGACTCAAGTAAACACAGGATTTTCATTCAAAGTAAATTGAAATAATAAAGTAGCAGCATTAAGCACCTGTCTTTTATTGAATAGGTGTTCCTGATGATTCCTGCAAATGAATACAGCTCTGTTCCCATTGAAATAGACAAACCTGTAAAGAATGACCTTGTCCTTGATGCTAGCCAAGAGAACCTGTACGTGATGACCACAACCAAGGTACAGTATCTTGCTTTTTGGGAAGGTCTGTAAAACTTGAGGTGTGCAACTATATCTGAAAAGATTCTTATAATTCACAATTATTCTCATGAGCCTTCACATTTGGTATGATTTCAGCTACCTCTCCATTTATGTCTATATACATGCCTTTACAGCTAATGAGAGCACAGTTAGTAGTCAACAAATGAAAAATGTGTTTCAGGGCATAAGGCAGAGCAGAGAGAAGGTGGCTACTGTCTGCTCCTTCCTTTGCCTGTTTCAGCTCCTCTTTACTGTGCATTCATGCCAGCTGGGCAAGTGGAAGGTGGGTGGCTGTAAAACCAAGGACAGTTGGTGTAAATCAAATTCCTGGTGTTGACAGTTCTCATGATTTTAATGGCGAGTCTTGGGATATTTGGTCTAAAAGTCGCAACTGCTGGCGTCAAAAGAGAATGTGAGAATATTAGCTTTCGTTTTAAAAAAAAAAAAAGTTTCTGGGTCCTCAAGGTACAGAGAAAAGCTTGAAAATGTGAAGCAAGGGCACCCTAAAGGCTGAAAAACAAAACAGTAAATTAAAAACACCCAGATTATTATTTTTTTAAAATTATTTTTAGGGGCCAGATGCATGTTTTTCGAACAGTTGAGGGTGGCAAATACTGTGTTCCAGGAGTCCCTGTACTGCTTGGGGCACAAGGAATCCAGTCAGCAATGGAGGAACTGCCTCTATTATAGTGGGAACAGTCAGTTCTAAGCTAAGGGATTCCCCCCCTCTTGTCTGGCTGGTGGCGCTCCATAAGAGAGATCGGAGAACCAGTAGGGGGCAGGAAGGGATGCCAAATCTCTGGCAGTTCCTTCATAGCACCTGGCTACTACCTGCGTCCCCTTTCCCCCCCACTTCTCTTGGTGGTTGCTGGAGCAGCCAGCCTGGGAGCAACAGATGTTGGTTTACCAAGCCCACCTGTATAGGCAGGGGAAGCCACTTTTGCCAGTCACTAACATCAACAGAATCATTGGGAGAGTGGGAGGTGAGGAATGTTGCCAGAGGTACTAATGATGGGCAGAAGGCTGAGGTGGAGTGGAGTGCCACCAATGCTATGGGGAAGAATGGACACTGGATGGGTGACAAAAGGACTACAGTGGTGAGGAGGGGCAAGGGGGAGTGTCCGTGGAAATATTATTCTCAAGATAAGGGCTTTAACATGAGATGCCAGAGGGGGAAATGAATCAGTTCAGTGAATGATAAAGTACATATTGTGTAGACTAGATACTACAAAGGTAGTTGTTTTTCAGAAGATTGCAATATTTCAGAATCTGGTTCCATTCTGATTCAAAACACACCCGTAAAATTTCAAACTTCTTTGTGAAAGGGAAAGGTGCCCAGGCTCTGGGGCAGGCCTCCCAGAACCATGAAACCGGAAAGCCCTGGCATCCCTAGCAGCCATCCAGGAGGGCTGTGGAGTAGCCAGGCAGGCAAGGAAGCAGGAAAACAACCAGGTTTCAAAAGCTGCATGGTAGGCTAGGTTCTGTCAGGTCCCTTCCTGGTTTCTGGAGAAACTCTGTCAAAAACTCTATTACACTGTCTCTGCAGGACATTTCAATTTCAACAAATCAGAAGATTCCATTGTAGTGTAGACTACAAATTCTGAACGCTGTCTGTCTATACTCCAACGGGCGCTGTAATTTGGAGCTCGTTTTAGCTTTTTTCTAACTATCTCACTAAAAATAGTGAGGATGCGATGGTACCAGCTTCAGTGTAGTCTAGCAAGACGATAACATAGCCAGGGAGCCAGGCAGGCTTGTACAGCCCCCATCACCATTCACAGCCCATATTGCCTCACTGCTATTTTTAATAAACTAACTAGATTACAGCTAGTATGGGTACATCTACACAGCTGCAAATTGCACACCGGTTGTCGCAGGATAGACCTAGCCTTAGTTTTCTTCCATAAAATATGTATTCTGCTTAGACACTATTATTATTATTTAACAGTAGGTGCTGTATAAATGTGGAAGATGGAGGTAATGTAACTCCATTAATTGCAATGAACAGTCAAATCCTTTCACCTACTTTTAGTAACTACATAACTTGACGGAGACTAAAAGTCTTAATAGCGTGAAGAAATAAAACAGCATAATTGAAGGGAGGGGAAACAAATGTTGAAAATTGTACTTCTGTTCCTAGTGTACCATGTGGATATGGGGTTGTTGAAATGTCAGAGAAACTAGTGCAGAGTTGCAAATTTAAGACCAATTTAAACTAAAGTAAACAACTTAAGGACTCTATCCCTGTGCTGATACAGGTATTCAGTGATAAACGGTAACTGTCAGATGCAGTGAACCTTGTCACTCAGAGACAAAGTGCTGGGTCCTATGTGGTTACCACAGCAGGGACATTATAGCAGAGTGAAACATACTAGGTAGTGTTGTGCTGGGAGATATTTTGGTGTATCTAATGTAAAACATTAGAACTGGCGGAAAGATGGTAAAGAAGCAAAAAGAGATTAAAGTCAGAGAGTGAAAGAGTTTCCTGCTTTCCTGATTCACTTCTCCTCCCATCTGTTCAGTGTTTTCTTCTGTTGTGTAAATAAGCAGTGGGTGGTTTGGTGCAAATGTTTTTTAAAGTCTAGCCCCTTCCCACATGATTCCCAGAGCTCATGCAGAGATCAGGAGAAGTCCCCTGCAGCTTCACTGGGAAATTGGAAAAGACTGCATCACCCCTGCCATACCTATTTTGGTTTATTCAAAGTGTACAGAAGTGGTAGGTTTCCAAATTTGGCATGGTAGCTAGCTCCCATATTGGGAATAAAACAGCAGCCTGTGGCAGTTACATACCATTATTCTTGGCTTGTTTCCTGTTTAGCTTTTACCAATCTCTTTGATTTTAAGTGTCAGAAAATCTGTAAAATAAGCTTGTTTGCCTTTTAAAGCTGAATCTCACAATCTAAACGGAGCAGCTTTTTTTTTTAATCCATTAAGTTTACATCAAACTTGTAGAGACACTATAATATCTCTTAGGGCTTGTTCCTGCCTGCCAGGATTATGAAACAAATACTTTTGTCATAAGGGAGAGCGAGAGCGTCATCCCTTTTAACATTATGTTACTCATGACCATAGTACCAATTAGCAAGAGGGTGTTCCAAGATCTGAACTCCATTTAAGTAAAAATCTAAATGAAAAAACAGTATGAAAAAGAAAAAATGGGAACAAGGACACATCTCAATAGATGGGAACTATCAGATACTGGCTCTTTTTTTTTTTTTTTTTTAATTGACCCATATCTTGTCTCTGCTAATGTGCAAAATAAAAACCATATTTTTGGATTTTCAGAGTAATTTTTCAGCTACCTGCCAGTTGCTAAAAGAAAAAAAGAAAAGAAAAAAAAAGACTGAGTTATGATTTGCCAAAGTTTTTGTCATCTTCAGAAGTAAATCTTAATGGTCAGCAGAAAGAGAATGTCCTATTTCCTTCAAGAGCTTTTGTGCAATTTCAGCAGCATAATTTAAAACACAAGCATAATTTAAAACACAAGACTGTGCCTTGGCTCACTTTGTCATAAACCAAAGGAAAACAAAGTTATTTACACCCATCACTACAGGAAATCAAAAGCAGAGGCAGTGTGTTTGCTGGGGAGTATGAGTAGCATGGCTGCTATTTTCTCCACTACTGCTTCGTTTCATAGTTTTACATTGCTTATTTCAATTTTTCCACTTGAATTTGTTGTATGGCAACAAGGGATATGAATAGAGAACTGAGATACCTCTGGGCATTCCAAAATTCTCTTGCTTTTGAACATGCTGAACTGCTGCTGGATAGAAATAACACTTCTGGATGTATTTCCAAGCACTGGGCGGTAGTACCAACTAAAATGGGAGGGTATTCTAGTCATAAAGGGAACTGGAATGGCTGTTTGCGCCAATCAGTTCAAAGTTAGACATGTGGAAATGCCTATCCTAGAGCAGCATTCTTTGAAGAAGTGGAAAGCCATTTGTGCAGTGTCTAATGTTTGTGCCCTGCAGTAGTCATTGTAATGGGGATTTCCAGAAGGCACCTGCCTTATCTGGGGAAAATGATGGAAGGGTTCATTTTCAGCAAAAGGCAGATTACATGTTGACTGTCCAAAATATCACATTATATTGGACAGAAAATTAGATGAGACTTGCAATGTAATAGAGCAGAAAAAAATGTGAAATTGGACTCCAGTCACAGAGTCAACAAGTCAAGGATTAGGGAAGTGATTGATATGTCTCTATGTGGCCATAGTGAAACCAAGCGGAGTACTTTCTCCAGAAATGAAGTTGAGCTAAATTGATCCTTATTTTCTTTGTTCATATTGTGTTACGGTTTTTTTCATCTTCATTCTCCAGGTGTTTCGCCTTCCTGTCCAGGAATGTGCTAGTTTCTCAAACTGTACTCTGTGTACTCAAGCACAGGATCCTTACTGCGGCTGGTGTGTAATGGAGGGGAAGTAAGTATTGTTGATATTTTGCAGGTGGTGTGTAGTGTAATGTGGGGTGGGTGGTTGACACTGTTCACAGACAAAGTCCTTATATGGATGGGTGTAGCAGGCAAGCAAATAAGACAGCAAGGAAGAGAACTGCTAATACCCATAAAATATAAATCAGTCAAACACAGTTTTATTTTGAATTGCTCTATAGAGCAAGGCATCGTATGCTGAGCTCACAGCTAATCACAGGAGTATAGGAACTGACACTTGACTGACTTATCTATGTAGGTAACTAAATTAATATTCAGAAATATGTATTCTTCTTTGAGTGATGGTCTCTACTGTATTCCACTGAGGGTTATGCGCCTGTACTGCCTCATGGATTCGCGCAAGGCAATAAAGGGCATGGTGGGCTGGCGGCGTCTCCAGTTCCTTCTCATGGCTGCATGGTCCCAGTCAGAGCTTCTATTCTATTTCCTTGCGATGCTCTTTCCAAAACTTTGCAAGAAGACTCTTAGTACGGTTCATAGTTTAGATTTATTATTTTGTTCTGTATTTTTTGTTAGATTTTTCCTTCTTGGTAGTAGATTTAGGACTTGGGAAGCCGATTTGGCGGGGTTTCCAGCCAAACTTCCCTCCTACCCAACCCCATCCAGTACCCAGGCTTCGGTACTAGATTATGCCGAAGAAGATTTATGGGTTCAAAATCTGTGCTCCCTGCTTGTTTTCCATCTGCAATGAGCACCAACACTGTTTGTACTGCTTGGGGAAATCCCACATAGCATCCATTTCTTTCTCTGCCCATACTCAAGAAAACTGGGCTCTCCACCTCAGGAAACACATCATGGAGTTTGCCTTAGGACCGGCATTGGATCCTGGCCGTGGAACCCCCCGGTACATCGGCCTGAACAGATGGAGAGTGCTTCCCCTATTGTGGAACCTTCATTGGGCTTCACTGGTACAAGTGCGAAGGACCCCATGCCAGGCCTAGCCGTGATCCAAGGAAGCATGCACATGGGCATGGCAGTATATCGTCCTCCAAGTCTAAGAAGGACTTCTTATCCGTGAGTTCCGGCCACAGAGGAATCAGGCTTTCCAAGACTCACAAGACCGAAAAACGGCCATGCCGATCACCGGATCCATCAGTACCAATTACGGATCCTGCAACTCTGCCTGCTCCAGCTCCATCAGTGCCAAGGGAGCCATCCGTCTCCAGACAGATGTAGTTACTGGTGCCAGGTCCTCCTGCAGAACAGACCATTGACCCCTGGGAGACTCGTAAGTGTTCTGGGTCCCCACGAGTTGTTTGCACCAGAAGGGCTGTGGGCTCCACGTGTCCTGATCGGATTATCAGCTTGCAGTGATTTGTCCCCCACTTGTTCCCACCCCCCCCCTTTCTGGTGGTTCTGAAGGCACCATCATTTGGAGACATTTCCAACTCCTCTGATTCAGATGATATGGATGTCCGACACAGTCCACTGGTTCTGTTTTGGAAGCACGACTACCAGAAGGTTTTGATGGTACCGTGGCAGTTCTCTATCTTGCCTTACTCACAGAGCTGGTATCCGGCTCTGTGATTACAGGCTATGGGTCAGCCAACAGCAAGTTCAACCAGCTTGGCCAAACTGGAGCTTGTGGCCCCAAAATTTGTTGGATCATATTAAAGAAGTTCTGTATTAAAATCACAAATGAGTTTGATTCCCCATAGTTTAAATTCCAGGGTATTACTAATTAAGAGGTCTCTTGGTTTTTGGTACTGTTTCTCTCCCTCTATGTGTGAAACTTGCAAGCTGCTAATTGTGTTAGTACATTCTAAGACAGAGTCTGTTCTCAAAGCAATTCACAGAGAGAGAGACTCAAAGCAATACTCTAACAACAGAAACAGCACCCAGAGACTCCCCGCCCTTTTGTTGTATTAACAATTGTGATTTAAATAGAGATAGAGGATGTATGTGGATGGATGCTTGGTGCGGATAATAACTGAATGATCAGGGAGGTGCCAGCCTAAGAATCCAGTGTCCATCGGCTGAAGAAGGCGTCAAGTGGAAATAACCAGAGGACCCCCAGAGGACAGACTGGAATCCACCCAACAGCCTCAAGAATGGAAGAACCAAAGAACAAGATAACATCTGGCAGCATGGAGCCGTCAGGAATGTGCCATCTGCTGATTGATTCAGCAACAGCATGATGAAGCAATTCCCATAGACTGGCATAGGAAGAAATTCCTATAAAAATAGACTCTAAAAAGTGAGAACATTGGGGTCTGATTCTGCAAACCAACTTCCAGGAGCATCAGATGAGCATCTGACAAGGCCCTGCTCCCTTCTCATGTCCAGGCCACCTGGCCAGTGGCTTGGCATGAGCAACTCTAAGGCTGGTAACTATGATAACAACCTTGCAGAACCTGTGTGTGTGTGTGTGTTTGTAGGAATGAATGTGTGAATAAATATGAGATTGAATGGAATGTTATAGCTATAACTAACTGCTTACTATGATTCTTTCTGTATTCACAATAAATGTGGTATTTTACCTTTTTCCCTTTAATAAGATCCTGCTGGTTTTTATTTTATTGGTATAACAAATTCACCCTTCGAACAGGCCTGCTTCCCATCGTCCACAACCATAGTCGGGAGGCACTCCGATATAGCGTTGGACGATGCACTGATTAGTCCAACTCCAATGGTACCAGAGGATCCGGAGAGGCATCCCTCATCTTCTCCAGATGTGGCCGCCTCTTCAGTCCCCTCCTCCCCACTGGATGACTATTGACAGTTCCAGGAACTTCTGTGGAGAATAGCCGAAGTGCTAGGGATCCACACGACAAAGTACAGGACAGTCAACACCAGCTGCGTGACATGTTGCACATTTCAATACCAACGAGGGTGGCCCTACCAATCAACGACGCCATCCTCCAGCCGGCACGTACCCCAGCTATGTGTACACCCACCCTGAAAGAGGCTAAGAAGAGGTATTATGTTCTCCCCCAAAGGGTCAGAGTTCCTATTTTCTTATCCTCCATTGAACTCTTGGGTTATCCAGGCAGCGTCAGAAAATTCCAGCAACACCCCCGCTCCAACCCATCCAATAGAGAGGATAAGAGGCTAGACCTGATGGGCAGAAAGGTCTTCTCTTCGGCAGGGCTCCAATTTCATATTTCACATTACTTAGCCCCAATGAACAAATATGATTTTAACAACTGTGGGCAATTGGCTGAGTTCACAGACAAGCTACCTCACAAGATCGCAATCAATTCCAGGCAGTTTTGCAAGAAGGCACATTATTCACCACGTCCATGCTACAGGCTGCAGTGGACTCTGCAGACACAGCTTTCCATGTCTGGGCAATGGGGAGTCCTGGTTACACTCCTCTGGCTTCCCTAGGGAAGTGCAGAACATTGTAGAGGACCTTTCATTCAACGAATCATATCTCTTCAATCAGAAGACAGATGAGACCCTGCACTCCCTAATGGACACTAGAGCCACTTTAAGATCTTTGGGTATCTACACACCAGCACCCAAGCGGATATGCTACCACTCAACCACAATCACATCGCGTCAGGGCTCCACCACCTACAAGCCTCCTCAAAAACGCCCTAAGATACACAGACCCCGTCTGTCTATATCGACTGCCCAGTCATCCATGCAACGCACCCATTTGTCGCATAAGTGGTATTTCTGAGTGTCCTTAGAGAGCTGTCCACCACTCTCTGTACACCCTGCCTATCTCCTTCGGGGGTGCCTCAAACTCTTTCTACCAGCATGGAAAGCAATAACAATGGACAAGTGGGTCCTAGATATTATTCAGAGCAGCTGCATCCTAGAGTTTACAGCGATGCCCCCATCTCGCCCTCCACCTCAGGCCACATGCATGGAACACCCTTTTGCTGAGGGGAGCTGTGGAGCTAATCCCAGTTCCCTTTCAGGGAACAGGATTCTACCTGAGTTATGTGTTAGAACCCAAGAGAATGGAGACCAGTATTTAATCATGACACCTCAACCATTCAACTTCTAAACCAAGATTCCACCTGGTCACATTTGCAACAATCATTCCCTCACCGGAGAAGGATATGTGGTTTACGACTCTTGATATGCAGGATGCCTACTTCCACATCAATATACACCTGACACACAGAAAGTTCCTGAGGTTCAAGGTGAGACCTCGATATCTGTAATAGAGTGTTCTCCCATTTGGACTTACCACTGCCCCACGAGTGTTCACAAAAGTTTTCTTGGTGGTGGCAGCAGCTCATCTCAGACATTAGAGAATCCTCATTTTTCCCCTATCTAGATGACTGGCTGCTAGCAGCACAGTCCAAGGAAGAGGCCTAGGAATCGACATCACAGCTGCTTCTACTCCTCAACTCCCTCGGGGTCAGCTTCAACATCGAAAAATCGATTTTGTGCCCTACACAATCCCTGGAGTTCATAAGAGCTTGCACAGATGCGACTTCCAGCCAAGCTTATCTGCCAGGGGACGGATTCCAGAAAATGCGAGAACTAATCACTCTGGTCACATCCAATCCTTCAGTTCTGGCCAAAATCTGTGTTTCTCATTTGGGACATATGGTGGCCTGCACATACGTCATACCCTTTGCTTTCCTGCAACTGTGCTCCCTCCAGCTCTGGCTACAAAAAGTCTACTCCCCCGTGCATCAATTTATGCACTCTTCTTAGCATACCACCAGAAGTCATCTCCTCACTACAATGGTAGAGGGACCCACGATGAGTCTGCTTGGGGATGACCTTCCTCCCACCCTCGTCCAATCATAGTGACAATCATAGTGGATGCATCCCACGTGGGCTGGGGTGCCCACATGGGCGACCACATGATACAAGGCACCTGGATGCCACAGGAGGCCAGGATGCACATAAACATATTGGAACCCTGGGCAGTACACAAAGCTGGCCAAACATTCCTGCCCACCATTCAGGGCTGACATGTTCTTATAATATCAGACAACACCGCCAAGGTCTTCTACATAAACAAGCATGGGGGAACAAGATCCTGAGCCCTGTGTGTGGAAGCTGTACACCTCTGGGAATGATCCATCGCACATCATATCCTTCTGACGGTAGCCTACCTACCGGTTACCCAGAACATGATTGCCGATGGTCTCAGCAGAAACTTTGCAACTGACCATGAATGGGAGTTGCACAACTCTAATCACGGACGTCTTTGGTCTGTGGGGAACCTTAGTAAGGGATCTTTTGGCATCCCACAATAACACCAAATTCACCCAGTATTGTTCAAGGAGAGGAATTGAACTCACTCAAAGGGATATGTCCTATTCATCAATTGGTTGGACCGGATGCACTACGCCTTCCCTGCCTTACCTTTCCTACCACAAGTAATCCACAAGATCAGACGAGAGAAAGCAACAACTGTCTTGATCACCCCCTTCTGGCCTTGCCAATTCTGGCTCCCGCTTCTCCTCTGCATGTCGAAGCACCCTCCACTCACACTTCGGATGTTCACAAATCTACTGACTCAACAACACAACAGCAGACTCAGACACCCCAACCCACACACACTTCCATTGACTGCTTGGTTTTTGGATGGACGCCTCTACTAGCACAGGAATGCTCTCTGGCAGTTCAAGATGTCCTTTCAAGCAGCAGGAAAGACTCCACAAGACACTTGTATCAAGCCAAATAGACATGTTTCACTTCCTGGGCTGCATGACAGGGCCTTGTCCCTGAAACTGTGAGCATCCCGCTATTCTTGGAATATTTCATCTATCTGAAGAACTCGGGACTTGCCCTCAGTTCCATTAAGGTGCATGCAGCTGCCATCAGCGCTTTACGCCCACTGGTGGACGGACATTCCGTTTTTACCCACCTCTTAACTACGATTCTGGAAGGGCCTTCTGCGAAAATACCCTCCCACTCAGCCTATTGCCCTCCAATGGGACATTAACCTAGTCCTCTCCTCATTGACGACCACTCCCTTCAAACCTATGGCCTCATGCTTGCTGTCACTCCTGACCATGAAAGTCACTTTCCTTGTTGCTATTACATTGGCTAGGAGGATTGGCAAACTGGGAGCCATGATGGCTAACCCCCCTTTCACCATTTTCCATAAAGACAAGGTCTCTCTATGCCTTCACCCCAACTACCTACCCAAGATGGTTTCCCAATTCGACCTCAGTCAACCCATACACTTTCCTTCCTTCTTCCCCAACCCTCACGCCTCTAATGAGGAATGGAGACTTGACTCAATAGATGTTCACAGGGTCTTGGATTTTTATCTTGAGCAGAAAAAGCCATTTTGGAAATCTCCTAGGCTTTTTGTAGCCATAGCAGAGAGAATGAAAGGGCAAGCCATTTCCACCCAGAGAATTTCCAAGCGAGTCTCAGGATGCATTACACACTATCAATTATCAGGACGATCCCTACTTGAAGGGATTCAGGCCCATTCCATGGGAGTGCAAGCATCAGCCACACTCCACAACATGCCCCTTGCAGACTTATGCAAGAAGACCACGTGGAGTTCTGTACACACCTTTTCCACACATTATGTTCTAGTAGTGGTTCTCAACCAGGGGTCCAGGGCCCCCTGGGGGGCCGCGAGCAGGTTTCGGGGGGCTGCTAAGCATGGCCAGCACTAAACTCACTAGGGCCTAGGGCAGAAAGCCGAAGCCCCACTACACAGGACTGTAGTCTGGGGCCCTGAGCCCTAACACCTGGGACTGAAGCTGAAGCCTGAGCAACTTAACTTCGTGGTGCCCCCTGTGGCATGGTGCCCCAGGCAACTGTCCTGCTTGCTACCTCTGAACACTAGCCCTGTCTTTTTTATGGAGAAAAACAATTATTGTGGCACAGGTGGACTGTGGAGTTTTTATAGCATGATGGGGGGCCTCAGAAAGAAAAAGGTTGAGAATCCCTGCTCTAGTGCATGATTCCTCAATGGACACTTTTTTTCAGAGCAGCAGTCCTCCATTCCACAGTCTCCTCATGCCATCCTCCCACCTAGGCACTCACCTTCAGTGGAATACAGTAGGGACCATCACTCAAAGAAGAAAATGAAGTTACTTCCCTGTAACTGGAGGTTCTTCAAGATGTGTGGTCCCTATCCATCCTCCAACAGCTCTGCGGTAGAGCAGGAACTGGAGATGCCGGTGGCTTGCCATGCCCTTCGTCGCCTCAGGCGAAACCATAAGGTCCTGCAGGTCGCATGTGCAGACCACTGAACAGTACTACTTGCAAAAGCTCTGGTCCAGGCACATGGTGCATTGCACAATCCTCAGTGGAATACAGATAGGGACCACCCATCTCGAAGAACCTCCAGTTACAGGTAAGTAACTTCGTTTTCTATGAATGTGCTGAGCAATCTTGGAATGTCTCTTGTTTTCACGCTGCATTGATGGGGTTCGAATAGGGGGCTACAGCCTTATAGCTCTGCTTCTGACTGCTAGGTTAATTAGTCCCTTGGCATGAGCTGTTGGGGTTTCATGATATGAAGTGCATGCTGTCCGCACAAAGGGGTTATTTAATTGTGGTATGAAGATAAATTTCAGGCCTCTTGCTTCCTGTCTAAAAATTTGAACGATCACATTAAGTTACAAGCTTGATGTGAAGCAGAACACGGAGTACCCTAGCGAAGTTTATGCATTCCATGCAGGTTTGTGTAATACACTGTTGCTTTATCAGTCTGTACGTCGGTTAGCATATATATAAACCTGGGGATTCAGAGTATATGAGCAAGTTCAACTTGAACTCCTTTTAGGCTTCTGGGAGCTGAAGGCTGTGTCATGTATCATACAAATGGCAGTTTTCCCTAGATTTCCCTTCAGGTTTCTGATATAACCTCTGACCTCAATATTGCAAAGTATTAATGATCTCTGTGACACATGGGCAAACATGCATTTTTGTACATTTTCTAGTATTTTATTAATTTACAAGGAAAATCTAGAACTCATTTTTGAAGTCTTTTACTTAGTTACACCACATTATAACCCATGATCAGACACAGTACTTCACCAATTGTGTGTGTGTAGGTATATATGTGTGTGTACCTACACACACACAGTTTGTATATGTACAATATTCAGAAGGTAGTGTGGCTATTAGAACTGTACACTAACCAACAGTACAATGATTGTATTGTTAGTTGAATGCTGTTATTTTAATATTAATATTTCAGTAACTGTCCAGAGGCATTAATCAGGATTGGGCTCCATTGTGCTAGGCACCATACAATAGGTGTAAATGGTGTACAAGGCTGACCCAAAGTTTTGTGGGGCCTATTCAGCTAACTCCCCTCCTATAACCAGGTCTGTCACCTCTTAGAACCAATGATACCTTCCCTGTCTGCCTCCTGTCTTCCATCTGTGACAATCCCCCTGACCTGTTAGTGAGACTCCAGTTAGTAACGCCCCTGTTACCCCTGCCTCCTGTAGTAGCTAAGAAAGCGAGAAGGTGGGCCTGGAGTGGAATCTTTGATGCAAGAGTCATAGCTAATAAATTCACTTCCGTTAATAGCCCTCTAACGCTGGAATCAGACAAGCCTACAGCCACAGCTCTGATGCTCTCTGAGTTTTATGGGTCAGTTGTGTGTCTGCTGCTGTTACACCAGTAAAGACCTAAATTTTCCACTTGAGCTGTAGAAATAGAAGACTGGTCAAGGAATTTAAAGTAGTATGTTAAGGCATAGATGGAATGGGTCTTATTTGGATGAACTGCAGGTAACTGGTCCATTCTCTGAGTTCTTTGTATTAAATATCATCTCTCTGTGGGATTGGATTGTCTAGTTTTATGGAATATAAAATGGCTTATCGGTAAATATTTGTGTTTTGCTTTATCACCCAGATGTCTTACAAGCAGCTATTGTGTTATAATTAAAAACCTCTTCTAACTGAAAGCAAAATTGTCAGTACCTAATTTTTTTTGAAGAAGTTGTCCTTTAAAACAGAGAACACTGATCTTAATCAGCTTTGTATTAGATATTTATATTGTTGTGTTTTTTTTTAATCAGGTGCACAAGGAAGATAGACTGTAAAAGGGCTAATAAGCCGAACCATTGGCTGTGGAGTCCAGATGGTGTATGCATTACTATTACTAGTGCGCATCCTCAAAATATGAGCCACAAAGCCCCTGGCAAGGTATGAAAAATAGACTTTTTGCCTATTGTATGCTTAAAGCACACATACAGTTGCTATAAGTAGCATATCAGAAAAATACATATCGATACATATTTGTTTGCAGTGGTAATTTGAAATTGTATTGAAAGAAGCCTACATCTACTCTTTTTTAGCTGCCATTTTTGCAGGCTGCAATTACAAAGAAGTGTGGTTTTTAACTTTAGCTGTATACAAAAGTGGCACATGCTGTTATGGTTGTCAAAATGCCTCTGTCTTGAGTCTAGGCTACATTTGTCTGTATTATGGGGAATAGATTTTTTAAGTTGAAGTTAATTGATTAAACTTGTGTAGCTTTTGTTTATTTTTCAGTTTATAAAATGCACGTGTCCAGGATGTTCTATAAGCACATGTTTGAAACGTTAAAATAATACACAACTCATTAATGTTAATTAAATGGGCCATCTCCAAGAGGGTTCCATGCCCTCTCAGTACCCACTTGCAGCTCACTTAGGCAGAAATTTGAGTCAACAGTTGAGCCTTAAATCATGCTTTGAAAGTCAACTAGTAATAGGAACACAAGAATTGTCATATTGGGTCAGACTAGTGGTCCGTCTAGTTCAGTGTCCTGTCTCTGGGAGTGGCAGATACCAGGTGCCTCAGAGGAAGGTACAAAAATCTCTGCACTAAATCAGTATGACCCCAGTTAGTTAGAGGTTAGCTTTTAAGCCCTGAAGCATGAGAGTTCATATCTGTTCCAAAACCCTTGCATTTTGTTTTAGTATTTACTGTTACAACTCTGGGTATTCCTCATTATTCATATAAATATCTAATCCCTTTTTGAATCCTGCTGAAGTGTTGAAAGTCAGGCTCTGATGGACCAGTGGAAGCAAGCTGCTGAGTTGGGATCACTGATAATACCCTGTCACTATCCCCAGATAGTGAAAACTATTAGTGAAAGTGTCCTATTTGATCAGGATTGATATGGTGGAGAGCAGAGAGAGTGAGAGAAGACACTCAAACCATATTGAGCTCCATTAGATAAAAATCTACAACTTGAATTGTACCTGAAAGTGAAGAGAAAGCCAGGTCTCCCTCTGGACAACAGGTTTTATGTATTCTCTGCGGGTAATACACTAAAGCAAGCAGGCAGATACATTCTGCTTGAGCTGAGACTTCCCAAGTGGTCTTTGACTCTAGCTCTATTCTAGAATGCTTTGTGATAACCCAATCAGGAGGTAAGCAAGGTGTGAGTGTCCATAGGGAGCTGACCATTTTAATAAATCCATTGCTGGAGAATAATCTAAAAGAAAATCATCTGTCTGGGAAAAAGTCACAATCAAAACCGTGAAAAGAACATGGAAATCACTATCCTCCATTTAATTTACTCTTTCCTGTGATAATCCAAGCTTTTATTGTAGTCCATCTACTCACCACAGAAAATGCTGTAATTCCTGCAGTAAGATGTCTCAGAGGGGAAAAAGAGGCTATCTAATTACTGACTGTAGTACCAGTGGCTGTGGAAAAGGGGGACAATGAGAAACTATAAAAACAGAACCGGTAGTTAACACACCAGTTTCCTGGAGCATCAAAATCCATAAAAGCACCCGCTCTCCATCTTAATCTGTCTCTGACCTTGCTCATTTTTGTTTGAGTGGTGGTTGTTTTTTGTGACATTTTTTCTAAAGTAGAATTATGCCTTTGTGTTTCCAGGTAGAACTGACTGTAAGTCCGTTGCCAGAGTTAACTGAAAGTGACATGCTTTGTTGTCAGTTCGGTGAAACAACCAATATTGCAGAGCTGAGAAATGGGACTATTATCTGTGATCCTCCCACTACAATTCCTCCCACTCCAAAAGGTCAAGGTAAGGACACTGTGCTGCCTCCCATTTATTTTATGTGGGATGATCACTACTGTTGTAATCCTCCATTATCTATCATTTGCTTATAAGTTTTTCCAAGGTCAACCCATTGAGCTGAATTTTTTTCTTTTCTTGATCTCTTCCTAGTTTCAGCAAAAACCAGTGCAGTCACTTCTATGCATGAGGTTAGTGGAAAAATAGTTTGGTCAAAGTTAAGTTTTTCCAACTATTTTTTGAACAGCTCTAGGACTTCCAGTGTTTGCAGCAGGAACTTGAAATGAGGCAGACGGGATCAGAGATGTGCCTTTTCCTGTACTCATGAAAATCTGTCTAGATTTGAATGACTTATCAGTCCCCCCTAAATTGACATTTGCACATGTGCAGTAGAGCTTGTTCAGCACTTGCTCCTAAATTTTATGAATTTCCAAAGTGTGCCTGCCTGTTTCCTTGCACCACAGACCATCCTTTCTCATCTGGGAGTTCCCTGTCTTATTCACTACACACCGTTCAAATTATGTAACAAACTAGATAGGGGTCCTGCAGGAAAAAATAGCATGCCATGTAATTAAAGATGCTATCATAATTCTGCATCCCTGTTTGTATGCAGTCAGTTTCCATGAGCAATCATAGTTCTTCTGGGGTTTTCTAGCTATTGAGTGCTTGACTTCATAGCAGTGTTCCCTTAACATCTATTCTTCTTCGAGTGCTTGCTCATGTCGATTCCATTCTGGGTGTTCATGCGGCCACGTGTGCGGCCGTTGCACGTTTTTGCCTTAGCAGTACCCGTAGGGCTGTCTGTGGCACCCTCTGGAGTGCTGCACTCAAGCCGCGGTATATCAGGCACTGCCATCCCTATGCCCTCTCAGTTCCTTCTTACCTCCTGTGGTGGTCAGTCGGAGTGTCTTTCTTGCTTAGCAAGAGCTAGCCGTTTCTCCTTTTGAACTTTTTGCCTTAGGGTCTTTGTACATAGTTTGCATATAATAGTGTTAAGTGGTTGTTAAGTGTGTGCTTGTTAGTAGTTAGGGTCCCAGCCAGGACTTTGCCCCAGGCGGCGCATGCCCCTGTCTCCCGGGTTTGTCCTTGTCCATGTTGATAAAGTTGATGTAGTTTGACTCCAGTCAGCACATAAAGTGTTATGGGAAGCCTATCAGGAGGAGCATTGGAGTAACCAAGGCATCTAGAAATAATAGAGGCCTCTGAATTTCTCACAAACAAATCCATCTCAGAGAGCCTTCAGAACCAATATGAAGATGGTCAAAAGCCTCACAGGCACCACAGCAGAAGGCAATCTGTAACCACCAACAGCAATGCAATGATTGCTAGTAGAACGTGACAAAAATCCAGACACAACGATTTAGTCTTGAGAAGCTCCGCCAAGTTGAGATCATCCACACTGCTTTAGTTGTGAAAAATTCCAAAAGGACTAGGATGCATTCTAATTGGAAGGACACTGATTTGCAGATCTCATTTTAAGTTCTCTGCAGTAGGAGTTGGATACAAACCTAACTGAACTTTTCCATGAAACCAATGGTAGGTAAAGTGATCTTGCAGCCAAGCTGCCATCACTCTTTCAAGAAATTATTTGAGGAAAGCACAGTTTGCAGTTGCTCAATAGCTTGTGAAATAGCTTGTCACAGCAGTTTAATGATTTCTGCAAGAGGAATTGTAAAGATCCTCATTGTAGAAAGCCCCAATTTCTAAAGATAATTTTTCTATTCTTTGTTCAGTAATGATCCAGATTAGAAATACATTCATGGGGAAGTTATGTACAGTGAGCCAAAGGTTCAAAGTGCTAGTTTAATATTTCAGGCATTACTGTAGTTACTGAATAACTTGTACAACGTTGACTTTTTCTAATTCATATGAGTTTATAGAGTTGGATGCACAAGTCGTACAAGCAATTTTACAGGAAGAAATATCCATACTTTATGAAAATATTTTCTTAAAAATAACTCTTCTATCATTTTTTTCTTCTGTATTCAATTCTCATTTTCCTTATTACCTCAGTTTTCATCATTCTAATACATTCTTAAGGCATTTCCATACTATAATACTATTCTGTAATGTTGCCTACTTGCTGTTTCTCTTTATGTATCCCATCCTATCTTTGTACCATCAGTTACTGAAAATTTAGTAAACATTAAGAACAAATAAAATTAGTTATATCATGAGAGTGAAAGTTTTAACCTTGTGATTCCAGTGAGGTGTTTGCTTTACATCCTAAACAAATAATAAAAACATCATAGAATCATAGAATATCAGGGTTGGAAGAGACCTCAGGAGCTCATTTAGTCCAACCCCCTGCTCAAAGCAGGACCAATCCCCAACTAAATCATCCCAGCCAGGGCTTTGTCAAGCCTGACCTTAAAAACTTCTAAGGAAGGAGATTCCACCACCTCCCTAGGTAACGCATTCTAGTGTTTCACCACCCTCCTAGTGAAAAAGTTTTTCCTAATATCCAAGCTAAACCGCCCCCACTGCAACTTGAGACCATTACTCCTTGTTCTGTCATCTGCTACCACTGAGAACAGTCTAGATCCATCCTCTTTGGAACCTCCTTTCAGGTAGTTGAAAGCAGCTATCAAATCCCCCCTCATTCTTCTCTTCCGCAGACTAAACAATCCCAGTTCCCTCAACCTCTCTTCCATAAGTCATGTGTTCCAGTCCCCTAATCTTTTTTCAGAGTAGCAGCCGTGTTAGTCTATATTTGCAAAAAGAAAAGGAGTACTAGTGGCACCTTAGAGACTAACCAATTTATTTGAGCATAAGTTTTCGTGAGCTACAGCTCACTTCATCGGATGCATTCAGTGGAAAATACAGTGAGGAGATTTATATACACACAGAACATGAAAAAATGGGTGTTATCGTACACATTGTAAGGAGAGTGATCACTTAAGATAAGCTATTACCAGCAGGAGAGCGGCGGGGGGGTGGAAGAAAACCTTTTGTAGTGATAATCAAGGTGGGCCATTGCCAGCAGTTAACAGGAATGTCTGAGGAGCGGGGGCGGGGGAAGGGGGGGAATAAACATGGGGAAATAGTTTTACTTTGTGTAATGACACATCCACTCCCAGTCTCTATTCAAGCCTAAGTTAATTGTATCCAGTTTGCAAATTAATTCCAATTCAGCAGTCTCTTGTTGGAGTCTGGTTTTGAAGTCTTTTTGTTGTAATATTGCGACCTTTAGGTCTGAAATCGAGTGACCAGAGAGATTGAAGTGTTCTCCAACTGGTTTATGAATGTTATAATTCTTGACAATTGATTTGTGTCCATTTATTCTTTTACATAGAGACTGTCCAGTTTGACCAATGCATGTGGCAGAGGGGCATTGCTGGCACATGATGGCATATATCACATTGGTAGATGTGCTGGTGAACGAGCCTCTGATAGTGTGGCTGACGTGATTAGGCCCCATGATGGTGTCCCCTGAATAGATATGTGGACACAGTTGGCAACGGGCTTTGTTGCAAGGATAGGTTCCTGGGTTAGTGGCTCTGTTGTGTGGTTGCTGGTGAGTATTTGCTTCATTTTGGGGGGCTGTCTGTGAGCAAAGACTGGCCTTTCTCCCAAGATCTGTGAGAGTGATGGGTCGTCCTTCAGGATAGGTTGTAGATCCTTGATGATGCATTGGAGAGGTTTTAGTTGAGGGCTGAAGGTAATGGCTAGTGGCGTTCTGTTATTATCTTTGTTGGGCCTGTCCTGTAGTAGGTGATTTCTGGGTACTCTTCTGGCTCTGTCAATTTGTTTCTTCACTTCAGCAGGTGGGTATTGTAGTTGTAAGAATGCTTGATAGAGATCTTGTAGGTGTTTCTCTGTCTGAGGGGTTAGAGCAAATGCGGTTGTATTGTAGAGCTTGGCTGTAGATGATGGATCGTGTGGTGTGGTCTGGGTGAAAGCTGGAGGCATGTAGGTAGGAATAGCGGTCAGTAGGTTTCTGGTATAGGGTGGTGTTTATGTGACCATCGCTTATTAGCACCGTAGTGTCCAGGAAGTGGATCTCTTGTGTGGACTGGTCCAGGCTGAGGTTGATGGTGGGATGGGAATTGTTGAAATCATGGTGGAATTCCTCAAGGGCTTCTTTTCCATGGGTCCAGATGATGATGATGTCATCAATATAGCGCAAGTAGAGGAGGGGCACTAGGGGACGAGAGCTGAGGAAGCGTTGTTCTAAGTCAGCCATAAAAATGTTGGCATACTGTGGGGCCATGTGGGTACCCATAGCAGTGCCTCTGATTTGAAGGTATACATTGTCCCCAAATGTGAAATAGTTACGGGTGAGGACAAAGTCACAAAGTTCAGCCACCAGGTTTGCCGTGACATTATCGGGGATACTGTTCCTGACGGCTTGTAGTCCATCTTTGTGTGGAATGTTCGTGTAGAGGGCTTCTACATCCATAGTGGCCAGGATGGTGTTTTCAGGAAGATCACCGATGGATTGTAGTTTCCTCAGGAAGTCAGTGGTGTCTCGAAGATAGCTGGGAGTGCTGGTAGCGTAGGGCCTGAGGAGGGAGTCTACATAGCCAGACAATCCTGCTGTCAGGGTGCCAATGCCTGAGATGATGGGGCGTCCAGGATTTCCAGGTTTATGGATCTTGTGTAGCAGATAGAATGCCCAGGTCGGGGTTCCAGGGGTGTGTCTGTGTGGATTTGTTCTTGTGCTTTTTCAGGGAGTTTCTTGAGCAAATGGTGTAGTTTCTTTTGGTAACCCTCAGTGGGATCAGAGGGTAATGGCTTGTAGAAAGTGTCCACGTATCTATTCAGGGGACACCATCATAGGGCCTAATCACATCAGCCACACTATCAGAGGCTCATTCACCTGCACATCTACCAATGTGATATATGCCATCATGTGCCAGCAATGCTCCTCTGCCATGTACATTGGTCAAACTGGACAGTCTCTGCGTAAAAGAATAAATGGACACAAATCAGACATCAAGAATTATAACATTCATAAACCAGTTGGAGAACACTTCAATCTCTCTGGTCACTCGATTACAGACCGAAAGGTCGCAATATTACAACAAAAAGACTTCAAAACCAGACTCCAACAAGAGACTGCTGAATTGGAATTAATTTGCAAACTGGATACAATTAACTTAGGCTTGAATAGAGACTGGGAGTGGATGTGTCATTACACAAAGTAAAACTATTTCCCCATGTTTATTCCCCCCCGCCCCCCCCGTCCCCACTCCTCAGACGTTCCCGTTAACTGCTGGCAATGGCCCACCTTGATTATCACTACAAAAGGTTTTCTTCCACCCCCCGCCGCTCTCCTGCTGGTAATAGCTTATCTTAAGTGATCACTCTCCTTACAATGTGTATGATAACACCCATTTTTTCATGTTCTGTGTGTATATAAATCTCCTCACTGTATTTTCCACTGAATGCATCCGATGAAGTGAGCTGTAGCTCACAAAAGCTTATGCTCAAATCAATTGGTTAGTCATTTTTGTTGCCCTCCACTGGACTCTTTCCAATTTTTCCCTTCTTGTAGTGTGGGGCCCAAAACTGGACACAGTACTCCAGGTGAGGCCTCACCAATGTCGAATAGAGGGGAACGATCACGTCCCTCGATCTGCTGGCAGTGCCCCTACTTATACAGCCCAAAATGCCACTGGCCTTCTTGGCAACAACGACACACTGTTGACTCATGTCCAGCTTCTTGTCCACTGTAACCCCTAGGTCCTTTTCTGCAGAACTGCTGCCTAGCCATTCAGTCCCTAGTCTGTAGCAGTGCATGGGATTCTTCCGTTCTAAGTGCAGGACTCTGCACTTGTCCTTGTTGAACCTCATCAGATTTCTTTTGGCACAATCCTCTAATTTGTCTAGGACCCTCTGTATCCTGTTCCTACTCTCCAGCCTATCTACCTCTCCTCCCAGTATAGTGTCATCTGCAAACTTGCTGAGGGTGCAATCCACACCATCCTCTAGATCATTAATGAAGATATGGAACAAAACCGGCCCGAGGACCGACCCTTGGGGCACTCCACTTGATACCGGCTGCCAACTAGACATGGAACCATTGATCACTACCCGTTGAGCCCGACAATCTAGCCAGCTTTCTATCTACCTTATAGTCCATTCATCCAGCCCATACTTCTTTAACTTGCTGGCAAGAATATTGTGGGAGACCGTGTCAAAAGCTTTGCTAACGTCAAGGAACAACACGTACAATGCTTTCCCCTCATCCACAGAGCCAGTTATCTCGTCATAGAAGGCAATTAGATTAGTCAGGCATGACTTGCCCTTGGTGAATCCATGCTGACTGTTCCTGATCACTTTCCTCTCCTCTAAGTGCTTCAGAATTGATTCCTTGAGGACCTGCTCCATGATTTTTCCAGGGACTGAGGTGAGGCTGACTGGCCTATAGTTCCCAGGATCCTCCTCCTTCCCTTTTTTAAAGATGGGCACTACATTAGCCTTTTTCCAGTCGTCCGGGACCTCCCCGATCACCATGAGTTTTCAAAGATAATGGCCAATGGCTCTGCAATCACATCCGCCAACTCCTTTAGCACTCTCGGATGCAGCGCGTCCGGCCCCATGGACTTGTGCTCGTCCAGCTTTTCTAAATAGTCCTGAACCAGTTCTTTCTCCACAGAGGGCTGGTCACCTCCTCCCCATGCTGTGCTGTCCAGTACAGTAGTCTGGGAGCTGACCTTGTTCGTGAAGACAGAGGCAAAAAAAGCATTGAGTACATTAGCTTTTTCCACATCCTCTGTCACTAGGTTGCCTCCCTCATTCAGTCAGGGGCCCACACTTTCCTTGACTTTCTTCTTGTTGCTAACATACCTGAAGAAACCCTTCTTGTTACTCTTAACATCTCTTGCTAGCTGCAACTCCAGGTGTGATTTGGCCTTCCTGATTTCACTCCTGAATGCCTGAGCAATATTTTTATACTCTTCCCTGGTCATTTGTCCAATCTTCCACTTCTTGTAAGCTTCTTTTTTGTGTTTAAGGTCAACAAGGATTTCACTGTTAAGCCAAGCTGGTCGCCTGACATATTTACTATTCTTTCCACACATCGGGATGGTTTCTCCCTGTAACCTCAATAAGGATTCTTTAAAATACAGCCAGCTGTCCTGGACTCCTTTCCCCCTCATGTTGTTCTCCCAGGGGATCCTGCCCATCAGTTCCCTGAGTTGTCAAAGTCTGCTTTTCTGAAGTCCAGGGTCCGTATTCTGCTGCTCTCCTTTCTTCCTTGTGTCAGGATCCTGAACTCGACCATCTCATGGTCACTACCTCCCAGGTTCCCATCCACTTTTGCTTCCCCTACTAATTCTTCCCGGTTTGTGAGCAGCAGGTCACGAAAAGCTCTGCCCCTCGTTGGTTCCTCCATCACTTGCACCAGGAAATTGTCCCCTACACTTTCCAAAAACTTCCTGGATTGTCTGTGCACCGCCGTATTGCTCTCCCAGCAGATATCAGGGTGATTGAAGTCTTCCATGAGAACCAGGGCCTGTGATCTAGTAACTTCCGTGAGTTGCCGGAAGAAAGCCTCGTCCACCGCATGCCCCTGGTCCGGTGGTCTATAGCAGACTCCCACCACGACATCACCCTTGTTGCTCACACTTCTAAACTTAATCCAGAGACTCTCATGTTTTTCTGCAGTTTCATACCGGAGCTCTGAGCAGTCATACTGCTCTCTTACATACAATGCAACTCCCTCACCTTTTCTGCCCTGCCTGTCCTTCCTGAATAGTTTATATCCATCCATGACAGTACTCCAGTCATGTGAGTTATCCCACCAAGTCTCTGTTATTCCAATCACATCATAATTCCTTGACTGTGCCAGGACTTCCAGTTCTCTCTGCTTGTTTCCCAGGCTTCTTGCATTTGTGTATAGGCACTTGAGATAACTTGCTGTTTGTCCTGCTTTCCTAGTATGAGGCAGGAGCCCTCCCCTCTCGCGCTCTCCTGCTCGTGCTTCCTCCCGGTGTCCCACGTCCCCACTTACCTCAGGGCTTTGGTCTCCTTCCCCCAGTGAACCTAGTTTAAAGCCCTCCTCACTAGGTTAGCCAGCCTGCTTGCGAAGATGCTCTTCCCTCTCTTCGTTAGGTGGAGCCCGTCTCTGCCTAGCACTCCTCCTTCTTGGAATATCATCCCATGGTCAAAGAATCCAAAGCCTTCTCTCCGACACCACCTGCATAGCCATTCGTTGACTTCCACGATTCGACAGTCTCTACCCAGGCCTTTTCCTTCCACGGGGAAGATGGATGAGAACACCACTTGCGCCTCAAACTCCTTTATCCTTCTTCCAGAGCCACGTAGTCTGCAGTGATCCGCTCAAGGTCATTCTTGGCAGTATCATTGGTGTCCATGTGGAGAAGCAGGAAGGGGTAGCGATCCGAGGGCTTGATGAGTCTCGGCAGTTTCTCCGTCACATCGTGACTCCTAGCTCCTGGCAAGCAGCAGACTTCTCGGTTTTCCCGGTCAGGGCGGCAGATAGATGACTCAGTCCCCCTGAGGAGAAAGTCCCCGACCACCACCACCCGCCTCCTTCTCTTGGGAGCAGTGGTCGTGGAACCCCCATCCCTGGGACAGTGCATCTCGTACCTTCCAGTTGGTGGAGTCTCCTTCTGTTCCCTTCCCTCAGATGTATCATCTGGTCCACTCTCCGTATTAGTATCTGTGGAGAGAACATGAAAACGGTTGCTTACCTATATCTGCGTTGCTGGTACATGGACGCTCCCCTTTCTTCTTCTGGAGGTCACATGCTGCCAAATTTCTTCACCGTCCTCCTGTCCCCACTGCACAGCCTGCTCTGAATTTTCAGAACATTGTGTCTGTAGAAGCATATCCTGACGTCTGTCCAGGAAATCTTCAGTTTCTCTGCAATGCAGGGTCGATACTTGTTTCTCCAGACCGTGAACCTTCTCTTCTAATATGGAGACCAGCTTGCACTTTGTACAGACAAAGTGGCTTCTGTCCTGTGGAAGAAAGACAAACATGGCACATCCTGTGCAGGTCACAACAGCTGAACACTCCCCATCCATATTACCTTCCTTCTACGAGCTTCCTCAGGAGTTGTAGTGACTACTCAGAGAAGCCAGCAAGATGTAAGCCTCAGTGGGCTCTCCCCAGGTGAACTCCCAGGCAAACTCCCTCTGTTAGCGCCTCTGCTGTTCACCTCTCAGCTGGTTCGCAGCTGACTGGCTTTTTATAACAGTCAGGCCCACTCAAGGCTCACCTGGAACAAAGCACTCCCAGTTCACACTTTTCAAACAACCAGTCAAGCACACGGTCATTGCACCATTCTACACAAGAGCTAAAGTATTCAACAACTTATTTACTTTTTTTGACAGATCACGTTTCAGTTTCACTAACATTAACCTTCGGAGAGGAAAAGATGTTTTTTGCATCGGCTACATATCCTTTCTATGACTGTGAAGAAGCAATGAATCTTTCTGCAAATTTGCCGTGAGTATTTTATCATCTTAATTTGAGTTGTTGCATCATGCTGTATGTGTTCAGGTAACTGAACTGTTTAGTTAAGACAGCTGAATCCTTCTATAGCAGATCCTCTGGCACAGTCAGCATTCCCTGATAAGTCCTGTTGGCATCCAACTTGCAGACTCAAACTGTAGACTCAGACATCTAAATTATCTGATTTGCAAGCACAAACTTGACCTACCTGGGAGTCCAGGGCTTTCAGACATCACAGAGTCAGGCCCAAAGTTCCTATGATCCATATTGTGGCTTTTTCATGCATGCTGCTGTTCAGGAGAAGCAAGTTACCAGACTAGGTTCTTTTATTATTCTCACTATGAAATTGTGAACTCAGCATAGTAAGGATTTTGTAGCAAATTGCTCTACTTTCTATGACTAAAAATGGAGTTTGTTGGGTTTGGGGTTTTTTTACAATGAAATTTGAATGTTTAGGAACAAAAAAAAAAAAAAAAAAGCATGGGTCTTGTCATGACCCATCACGTTATATTTGTAGATGTTATTCCTGTGCAAGCAGTAGATGGAATTGCCGGTGGGACTGGAAGAATCATATCTGTGAAGACTCATCTTTGGAAAAGGATGTGATCAAACAAAATATGGTAAAAATTTAAAATTTGAATAAACAGGTTTTATTTGAACACTTTTTCATATTTTCTTTAGCATTGCTACCAGATCAGTTGGTTGGACTCGGGTTTTAAACAAAAATCACGATTCTAAAGTTAACTTCAGAGTTAATTTTTTTGTGACTTTAAGTGGGGGTGGGAATGTAGAGGTGTGATTAGGGAGGGGAAGCAAGATAGAATAATTTCTTAGGGGATATTTTTGTTCATTTTACTGTTTTGCTTTAATGGGAAGAATAAGATTTCAGGGCTGGGAAAGATAATCATCTACAGCTTTGGCATATGCTGTAGTCATTTTTAGTGTGTCTAATTTGAAAGGGTGTAATCAAATCTGTCACTTTATTTTAAGCATGGAGTTCTTCAGAACAAGAATGCCTTTGTCAAAAGGCTGTTGAAATTTGTTGTGATGGAAGATTTTTATTTTAAATGTTTATCTCCCTAGGAGGAAAAATGCCCACTGTTTCTAAATCCCAACCCTCCAATAATACCAATGGAGTTCCCAACAATAGTTCATTTTGAAGGAAAGAATCTAGAGAATTATCAGGTAAATGAATTAATTCCAAGTAGTCATTTGACTTATAGTTTAATTTCAGCGCTCATCCTAAATTCCTAAGACATTAGTATATGTTTCCTCTGGATAATGTTACTGCTTTCAAACCCCTCCCATTTAAAATGTGTGTGTAACTGTTAATTATTGTAGGCTGCCCATAAATGAGTAACCCATGCACTGCCAGGATACATTTTATTTTCTCTGTACTTGCTTTCAGAAATCAAAGGTGAACTCCAGACCTCACTGAAGTCAATAGCAAAGCTCCTGTTGTCTTCAATGAAGCTAGAGTTTCATCTTGAGCATTTAAATTGTATTAATAAATAAGGCTGTCAGCTATTTGCAGTTAACTCAAGCAATTAATGCAAAACAAATTAACTAGATTAAAAAAATTAGACACGATTAATCACAGTTTTAATTGCACTGTTAAATACTAATAGAATACCAATTTAAATTTATTATAAATATTTTTGGATTTTTTTCTACATTTTCAAATATATTGATTTCAGTTACAACACAGAATACAATGTGTACAGTGCTCACTTTATATTATTTTTATTACAAATATCTGCAGTATAAACAAGTTAAAAGAAATAGTATTTTTAATTCACCTCATACAAGTACTGTAGTGCAATCTCTTTTTCGTGAAAGTGCAATTTACAAATATAGCATTTCTTTTTACATAACTGCACTCATAAAACAAAACAATGTAAAACTTTAGAGCCTACAAGTCCACTCAGTCCTACTTCTTGTTCTGCCAGTCGCTAAGAGAAAAAGTTTGTTTACATTTACGGGAGATAATGCTGCTGGCTTCTTATTCAGAATGTTACCTGAAAGTGAGAACAGGCGTTCGCATAGCACTGTTGTAAATATCTTGTAATGCCGGCTCCATGCCAGATATGCAAAACTTTTGTATGCCCCTTTGTGCTTTTTTTTAAATCTTTTTTACATTGCCAATATTTGTAATAAAAATAATAATTAGGACTGTCAATTGCAATTAATGCATACGGTTAACTCAAAACAAATTAACATATGTTTTTAATGAGCGTTAATCATGCGCCAGGGCACCATGCTCAGAGAGGTAACGCAACGTGCGTCCGGGGAAGGGGTGCCTCTCCTTCCGCTGCCCAGCTCTACGGCTGCTCCTCCTTCTTTCCCCTGTCCCCCCTCCCCAAATGGATCCACTCCTGGCCAAGCTGCTCCAGACTGGGAACCTGAGGATACCATGACTCTTTCACTGAGGATACCCATCCTGGAGAGGGAACCCCAGTTACTAGGAAAAGCAAGATTATAGTATTGGGGGATTTAAGTATTAATAATATAGTGGATTTATGATGACCAGGAGAACCGCATGGTAAATTGCCTGGTGAGTGCTAAGGTTGCAGATCTCATGAAACATCTAGACAGATTTATGTGCAATGCCTGGAGGGAGGAGCTGGTGGTTGTGGTACCTGTAGGTACCAATGCCATAATGAAAGGTAGGAGAGATGTCCTGGAGACCAAATATATGCTGCTCGGTAAGAGATTCTAGTCCAGGAGTAGAAGTCTCTGAAATGATCCCAGTTCCACACACAGGGCCAGTAAGAGAGGCAGAACTTCAGGGTCTCAATGCATGGATGAGATGATGGTTTAGGGGGAGAGATTTTAGGTTTATTGGGAACTGGCGAATCTTTTGGGAAAGGAGGAGTCTATACAGATGGGCTCCACCTAAGCCAAAATGGAACCAGACTGCTGTAAAATTAAAACATTTATAGAGGATTTTTTTAAATTAGGGCTAGGGGAAAGCCTCATAATGACACTATATAAATCCATAGTTCGGCCATACTTTGAATATTGTGTGCAGTTCTGTTCACCCATCTCAAAAAAGATGTATTAGTATTAGAAAAGGTGCAGAGAAGGGCAACAAAAATGATGAGGGGTATGGAACAGCTTCCACATGAGGAGAGATTAATTAGACTGGGTCTGTTCATCTTAGAAAAGAGGTGACTAAGGGATGGGGGGACATAACTGAGGTCTATAAAAACATGAATAGTGTGGAGAAAGTGAATAGGGAAATGTTATTTACCCTTTATATAACAGAAGAATCTAGACTTTTAAATTCTGCACAGATTATATTTGTGTGCACTGATTTATAACGCTACATGTAAATGGTCTTGGAATATAAATATGTGCCCCTAAGCATCCATTTGGCTAGTAATTTGCAAAGTGATAGTACTCTAAAAGTTAAGCTCCAAAAGTTAAGCAAGGGCCAAAAATAGCAGTGGTCCTAAAGGTGGCTGGCATTATTTATTCCTACTGAATGAAGTAGGAATGAAGCTGGATGAAGGAGAAACTTTATTCACTAAAAGTTCAGTTGCTAAATAGGGACCATATTCTACAGTGATCTTGGCGTAAACCTCCCATTGACATCAGGATGGATCAAGGGTAGTGTGTGGTCCTAGTTTTGTAGATGTGACCCATAGATCATAATTTGGCCACTTGTGCAGAATGAGTTTGATAGGGGGTGCCTGGAATGATGAAAATTTCAGAGCTGGGGACCTGGCAGCTACCAGAACTTTTTTAACCTTTTTCTTGTTGGTTAGTACTCCAGTGGATATCCATTATGTTTCTCCTGGATTGCCTATTTGAGGTGTCTCTGCAATGACAAATGACAGGTCCCTCAAGGGTGAAGGAAGTTTTCCTTTGTTTGTGGTATTTTGAGGTGCCAGCCATTATAGTGAGTTTTAATATCTCCATCAAAAATAAGAATGGAAGAGAGGTGCATTCAGAAGAGAGATGAGGATTTGGGATCTCTTTAGTTCTTATGGCTGATGCCTGTTTATCTCCCAGTGAGTGAGGAGAGAGGATACTTTTGAAAATGCTGTTCATAATTGTTGTAATAGGCTGGGGATGGATGAATCACACACCATATGATTTTTATTTTGGATTCTTATCTGTACCAAACAAGTTCTTGACCTGGGGACAAATGCTCCTCACTAAATGGAGCTCCTGGTGGAAGCGTTTGTTGAAGAGCAAACAATGGATCTTTAGGTTGCTTTAAATAGGGGAAACTGCTGTTTTTCTGTCTCTCCCTTTGAAAAAATTCAGTAGGATGTTAAAGTAAATCCAAGCTATTACAGTACCTCAGGGGAAAACTGCTACCAGAACAAGCAGTTGAGACAGGTGCTGAATTGGGAGTTGGATGCTGGTCAGTTGTTTTACTTTTAAATTCTAAGAGAAAATTTAATCTGAATACTCAAAAGCCAGGCAGGTTTTCACAATGTGAAGAACTGAAGGCTCCACATTAAAGGTGTGCTAGATAGCCCTCACATACAGTTCAGTTTGTTTTTCCACCTTGGAATCTTGGATACAAGATTCTCCTGTCTGGATGTGCCATCCTCTTCTATAAACATTCATATGTAAACCACTGGTCAGTGTGTGTTGTCCTATATGCTCAACTCACAGAGGATTCAAGTCTCTGATAGTCCTCAGTTAGGCAGCTTGGTTGTTTATCTCAAACTGTAGAGATGCATTTTAGTTCTGGAGGTGCCTAGTTCAGTCGTTGGTGTCAACCAAGATAGCAGTCATCGCGTATATGTAAACATACACCATTTCCTGGGTTGTTCTGTCAGGAATGTGAGAGGCTGAAATACAGCTTCAGCAACATAATTTGAAGATTATTGAAAAAAATTATTGTGTATTGTAGTATAAAGTGGAGATGAGTAAGGAAAGTGTCAGGCAATATTCCTTTAGAAAGAAGATCTCTGACGAAATTTAGCAATTGGATGAGTATAAAAACCTTGTACAACTTGGAGTAAGGCAATCCTTTGTGTGTCTTGGGATTGGGTGAATGGTGTCTGAGGTGAAAGGGTGGTTTTTAGAGCTAGTCAGGAAATTATTTTTGCTTTCCTCAAAATTTCCTGTAGTGAAATATTTGAGGAAATATTTTAAGTTAGAATATTCTTTAGCAGCTTCTGGTGGGGTTTGTTTTTGTTTTTTTGTTAAAAAATACAGTCAGTGGAAAGCAGACATTTCAATGAAAATTCATTTTGTCAAAAATCCAATTTTCCATTTAAAAAAAGACAATTTTAACAGAAAACTTTAGACCACCCTAGAGGCCTTGTCTTCATGGCTTTGATGTTTAAATGCGTTGGTCAGGGCGCCTTGTTTTTAGTTTCTGTAAATAAATCTTGTTCGCTATATTGAAGACATTTTGATCTATTCAGCAGTGAAGTCCTGGGACATTCTCCTGCCACTGCCTTTATTTATTTATTTAAAGCTTCAGGAGAAGCCTTTTTGGAGCTTGGTAGCCCATTTTCCTCCCTTGGTAGTCCATAAGATCTTGTTATGTGGAGGAAAAGGTCCTTCTCCCTTAATAATATTACAATGCTCTTGGGATTTGCAGTGGAGGGCATTGCCTCCTGTGTCTCCTCACACCCAGCCCTTCCATGAATCTTCTGGTGGATGAAAGACTGTCCTCTCCGGCTCTCCCCATTTTTGTCATGGATAAAGGACAACAGGAAGAGAAAACCATTGCTGCTTCTTGCTACTGCTATTAGTTACATAAGCTTTGTGGCCCCCAAAACTAGCTATCACTACTGCTTTTGAGCCATAGCTACATATAAAACAAATTTGGGCATCTCTTAGGCCTCAAATTATTTGGATGGCAGCAGCCGGAGAAGGTGGTTTACCTACTCTTGCAACAGGACTGGAGAGTTGAGTAACCAAAAAATTGTATAAAAACATTGGAAAGCATCCATCTTTTCATGTACCACTGGGAGCAGAACCTCCCAGTGCATCATAAAGATCCTGATTTAAAGGAGGAGCAGGCCATTGAATGAGGTCTCAAAGTCCTCCAGAGGCATCAGAAGTGAGGGAGGACCGCTCCCTGCTGAGGCAAAGGGAGTAGTGAAACTTTCTGGTTTCACACAAAGCTAGCAAAGGCTGGCTCCAGCTTCACTTGGAATTCTCAGGTCAGGTTTGTGTAGTCCCATGATCACTGTGCAGACAGAACCTGCCTGCTTTGGTTCATAAAACTCCCATGAGCCTAGAGAATGGGATTCACACAGCTCTGTTGACAACACAGCTGATGTGGGAAGGCATACGCTGGATAACTTTGAATTTTGTTCTTACTTGCTGAAAATGAGTGCTAGACACACTCGTAGCTTTTAGTTGTGCCTCTCTAAAGCTTGGCCTTTAAATGGAGCAAGTAACAGATGATGTTGACACTATCTTTGGCTTTTGTTTTCACATGATTTAATTAGTTAGCTTTCTACATCTGATCTTATCCCTGTCAGTGCTGAGCAGCATATTGCTTATTTACTTTTTATTAAGCTCAGTGGTACTGTAAAAATTCTAAGCTGACCATTTCTCTTGTATAGGGAAGATCTTTTAAGATTGGAAATGACCAGTTTGAATTTGAGGCTCCTGTTGACAAATCAGATGATGGAAATTTCTCATTCAAAACCAAAGAGGTAAATATTAAAAAAAATTGTTTGTTTAAAAAAGATATAAAATGTTTTGTCCTGTTGTAATACAGAGTATGTGCACGTGGCTGGCCCTCAAAGGAGATAAACCCTAATTACAGACCTGTAATGGAGGTTCTTCTCCTTCGCCCAAAGGCAAAAGCCTACAACTTTTGGAATTGTAGTTCCTGAATTCCCTAGTCTTTTTTTCTTCCTGTTAGCTGTGATTTCAGCATGTATGCAGCTCATGCATTCATTAAACTGTGCCTATGGAAACTCTGGGCCATATTATTTTGATTCAGCTTGGTCAGCCTGATCGAATATTGGACTTAGAGACAGGGTTCCTGAATTCTTCCCTGCCACTGACTCATTGACCTTCCTGTGATTTAGTTTCTCGGTCTGTAAAAATTTCACCGTTCACTGGAATTAAGTGCACTCAGTCTCTGGGTGCCTTTTCAGAAAAGAGAAAATGTATGCAAAGTCCTATTATTCTGTTTACCAAGTTATAAATTAGACTTATAGACTTTATCCTGCTCAGGACAATGCCTGAGTAAATAATCTGAAGGCCTACTAGCTCACCTCACAAGATTTTTTTTTTTTTTTTGAGGATTGATTAATGTCTATGCAGCTGTTACACTGATTTATATGATAAGTGTTTTCTTCTTCGTCCCCCGCACTTTTTGAGGCCTCATATTATGACCATCTTCTTTTAAATACAAGAAGTATGATTTGTTTCAGAGCCTCTGAATGCTAGTCCTTATTTAGCCAGAGTGTGTATAGTTAGGGAGAGGGAGGGCGCTACACTGTTGAAGAAATATCAGACCTTTCCTTAGCACATTGAGTGATTATGCTATATTGTCAGGAATAATACATCCTGCTGGCTTGGGAAGGAAGAGTTTAACACAGGGGTGGGCAAACTTTTTGGCCCAAGGGCCACATCAGGGTTGCAAAACTATATGGAAGGCCGGGTAGGGAAGGCTGTGCCTCCCCAAACAGTCTGGCCCCCACCCCATCCGCCCCTCCCACTTCCCGCCCCCTGACTGCCCCCCTCAGAACTCTCGACCCATCCAACCTCCCCACACACACACACACACACACACTCCTTGTCCCCGACCGCCCCCTCCTGGGACCCCCTGCCCCTAACCACCCCCTATCCGACCTCCCCTTCTCCCTGTCCCCTGACTGCCCCAACACCCATCCACCCCCCTGCCTCCTGATAGGCCCCCGGAATTCCCACACCTATCCAACCCCCCCGTTCCCTGTCCCCTGATCACCATCCCCAGAACCCCCGACCCATCCAACCATCCCCTGACCACCACCCCCAGAACCCCCGACCCATCCAACCCCCCCGCTCCTTGTCCCCGACTACCCCCTCCCAGGATCCCCCTCCCCTAACTGCCCCTCGGGACCCCCCCCATCTGACCCCTCACTGTCCCCTGACTGCCCGACCCCTATACACACTCCCGTCCCCTGACAGGCCTCCCATGCCTATCCAACTGCTCCCCGTCCCCTTACCATGCCACTCAGAGCAAGCGGGAGCTGGAGCCAGTCACGCCACTGTGCTGCCCGGCAGGAGCGGCAGGCCAGAGTGCAGGCGGCCCGGCAAGCTGAGGCTGTGGGGAGTGGGGACAACAGAGGAAGGGCCGGGGGCTAGCCTCACTGGCCGGGAGCTCAAGGGCCAGGCAGGACAGTCCTGTGGGCTGTAGTTTGCCCACCTCTGGTTTAGCAAGTCTAAAGCTGGCAATTTCAAGGAGTTACTGAAACTCTCTAAATGCAATATGCTAGCTACTTGGATACTTACCTCTAAATATAAATCAGATCATGAAAATTGATGATCCAATGGCAACTCAGTACTGCTCTCCATTGACCCTTCTAGGTTCTAATTGCTATGAATTAAGTTAATTACCAAAAGTTTCGCTCAATACATTTGACTAAGAACACAAACAGAGCATAGATTTGAAATGTTTTAGATGCTTTCTGAATCCTCATAGATCATGTTAAGAATTATGTGACACAAAAATTAACCTTCCAGAATTAAAATAAGCAGATGTAAATGTCTTCCTGTGTCATCTTTTCCAGTTTTCCTATGGCGCAAATGAAACTCTACCACTTAATCTGTTCATTAAAACAGATAAGGTCAAGATTGACAGTAAACTCATGGGTAAGTATGAATTATGGGACTCAGGGGGAGTGAAATTACAGTAAATTGAGATTTATTCCCATAATAAATTTTATCTTCATGACTCCAAGAATGTTACCGTCTCAAGTTTTACTGGTTTTAGTAAAGCATGTAATTAAATGACAGGGCAAAAGTGTTAATACAACTGCATAAATTAAATGTCAATGTTGATAACATCTTTAAAACTTTATATATTTAAAGTTTTATATAAAAAATATCTTTAAATCTGATTCTGCTCTGAAAAGCAACTCTTTTAAAAATGGCATTGTGAGGTTCCCTTGTTATATCTCAGTAATATGATAGCAAACTTAGTCCCTTCCTGGGTAAAAAGGTGGCTTTTCTTACTGTCATCTCTACAAACCTCACCAGAGATCTGAAGTCTAAAACTGTGTTCTGGCTCATGCATCGTCATCAATGATAGATTCTGCAGTCTTCAGTTTGGTTGACAATGAAAAGCCACAGAAGTATTCTGTGGCAACAAAAAGTATGCAAAGTCATGAGCCCTGCCATAAATGGCTTTTTCATTTAGTTATATTTATTTATTTATTCCAATTTATGATGGCACAAAAAATGTCTGTTAAATCTATGGTCCTGGTCTTGTAAGCTACTAGGTGCTGGCAGAGCTCCAGTGAAAACAATGGGCTCCATGTGGGTGCCCTGATACCCCACCTCCCCCATAACAGCTCTCAGATTAAGATCTGCAAACACTTTTTACCAGATATAGTGCTTGTTACTACGAGTCCATATGAATGAGACTAATGTCACTCATGAGTAATGTCCCCATGCAGATAAATATCTTTATACATTATTCCTGGTATATAATAATATTTAAACAGTTTAATTTTGTATAGGCAACACAGAAGCAGTGGAGTTTGAGGGATTACCCTATGTTGCCTCTGCATGGGTGAGAGCACTTGTTAACTCGTGCCATTTCTTGCCCTCTTATGGGGAAATCACATTGTAACAGTGCAGCATCAACATTTCCATTCCAAAGAATTATGATGTTATAAATCCAGAATCTTACAGGATCTGGTGCAAAAGAAAAAAAAAAGGAAAGAAAGAAAGAGAAAGAAAAAAGGAAGCAGTGTTATTATTAAAGGAAGGCTCTTGTTCAAATACACATCTACAATAATCACAAAGGCTGAAAAATACTGGCAAAATGTCTTTTTTTTTTTCTCTTTTGTATGAATGTTTTTATCCAAATTCTCCCTTGCTTTAAAATTTCCTTACCGTGTGAAGTCCATAGCATAATGGTTTTTAAACATCACATTGCACCTTGAAAGGAACTGACTTTGGAGGAATGGACTTTGCTCAGAAGGTACTCAATTATTTCAATTCCAGCACTTTTGAACTCTCCAGTAAAAAAAAAAAAAAAAAAAAAAAAGCTTCTTCTTTGTACAACACAAGTGAATACTAAGTTATGATAGCATTTTAAATCTCAGACCACTGGGGGGTTTTGAACAGTATGAAATCCAATATATCTATCCCTTTCATCTTTTTGTCCTTGTTACCAATTACTTCACAGCTTGGATCTAAAGGTGATGGATAAGTCTGAATCTAATGAGTGGGTTGCTGCTCCTATATTTAATGACTTGGTCAGGGAGTGAAGGATTGTTTAACACTTTAAGACTCTATCTTTCCCTGTCCCTTTCACACCTCTGGGCGTGAGAGACTTCAAGATGTTGCTATGCTGCCTTTGTTTGCAGAGAAAGGGAGCGAGACTCCTGTTCTAGCCAATGAAGGATGACGAAGTAATTCAGTAAATATGTTCCTTTGCTTTGTCAGGTTGTCATGTGGTGGTGTGGGTGGAGATTGTAGGGTGTGTGGAGGCAAAGGGAGGAATTAACAACCCCACTTGTTAAAGTTCCTGTGCAAACTATTACCAGTTTATGAGTGCTGGATTAAGAAAGCAATCTGTTACATCTTGCAAATTATGTTCATGTTTGTAGATGTGGGAAAAGCTTTCCCTGCTGCAGCCTGTGCTGTCTGTTCCAAGGATAAAGGGAAGTGTTAATTCTCTTGTTAAAGTGGCGTTGTCAGTCTGGCACCTTTTCCCCAGCACTAAATTTGCTTTTTTTTAGAATTGTAGAGTGAATGAGTAAATAAATACTGTTTAAAATGACTCAGTGACTGAGAGGCTCCATATCGAAGTGGTTTTCAGACCAAATTAGCTAGGTGTACAGGTAAAAAGAGACTCTCCTCACCCCTCCCATAACTCTTAATACTGCAAACTCAACATGAAATCTCAGTCAAGTTAGGTCTTTTCCTACGGTTTCATCATTAGTAGTAACAAGGGTCCTGCAGCCCACCGTAGGCACCAGCGACCACCAGTCCAACCCCATTACATTGAACGGGTTCACACTGGTACAACTGGTTGAATTATAGAAACTATCATTGATAGTGCACAAGAAGGAGTAAAATCCAGATCTTTCACTCTCAACTGTATTAATGCTGCACAGTAATGAAAATAAAAACTGTCATTGAAGTCACCAGTTGGGGCTCTGAATACACGCAGCAAGCACATCTGCTGTTTAGAAGGTGCTGTTTTTAAAAAGGCACTCTCCAAGGAAGAACCACACTGACGTCATTCAATGTACGTGTTGCAGAGAGACTGGCTCTACTGGGCACCATTATATTGTGCATGCCTAACAAAGACATCACTGCACTGCTGAGGACAGAGATGGAGAAAATGTGTTTTTACATTACTGTTGAGTTAGAAAAGTAATCTGATATGGTAGCCTCTTGGAATTAGCATTAAAAACCTATTGCTGTTACTTCAGTGCCTAATTGCTTATTATTAAATTAAGTATCTTCTGTTATTCTTTTCCAGTAAATAAAAGTGCACTGAAATGGTAGAAGTTGGAGAGTGATTTAGCTGGTGCTCTACCCAGAGTTCTAATCCTCTAGGAGCTAAAGAAGGGCAAGTGCATGCCCTTTTCAGTCAGACCTTTTGAGGATGGACTTAACCTATGCATTCCAAAAGCAGCCATTCTCCTCTCCCTCCCAAACCCCCTTCCTCAGCCTCCATTCAGCAATGTTTACTTGCTGCACTTCACTCTGAGGAAGTACCTTCCTCCAGTGCTTTCATTAATATCACTTGGTAAACTGACTAGCAAGAAGAAAGATCTCTACAGGGTTGCTTGCATTGCTTACATACCCCTTCTGTCCTGAGATGGTGTGGCACCTCTTCAACCTATCCAGTTTCCACTATAGTAGCTATCAAGTGCATGTCCAAAAGCTGTCTTCCAAACCTAGGCTTTTCTCATGGTGCTGTAATGCGTGGCTGCGTAGCTAGGCTTGAGCTTTACCTACTAAGGGTGATTTTGTGTGGTGATTATGTATCACAACAGAGACTAAGGGCCTATCTCCGTGGTCTTGGCAAAGCACATTGAAGGGGTATGATTTGTAGAGCACTCTGTGCACTTTAACATAAACTAGGTACATTTTAGTTTGTGCCAGCAGGGTCTACACGGAGCAGTTAGAGCGGTTCTATCCTTCTAATCTGTTTTGCTGTACTGCACAGACAACCCTAAGGTCTAAGGTAAACTTTGCTTCTCTGGGACTGTTGCTGCATGGTTCAATAAAAGGAGCACTGTTCAGTAGCTAGACAGCATGACAGTTGTGCTACAGTCTCTATGGGATGATTGGCTGTGTTAGTTGCTAGGTTACACACTGAGATTTAACTGCATTTTTTGCAGAAGGGACAGTGCATACTTAGGGGGTGGCAACTCAGAAGGAAAAGAATTGAAAACCATGAGACAGTTCACTTACTAAAAGGGAATAATTTTAAGGCCAGGAATAAATTAAGGAGAACTGCCTTGGTATTCAGAAACGACTAGATTGCTTCCACGGAGATTTTTAAAGTGTTGGCTTTGGCCTAGAAAATCCTGAATGACCTGGGAGCTCCCTACGTGAGAGACTCTCTCTCCCTGTGATACACTGATACATTTGTGATCAGCAGAGGTGCTGATGCTAGATCACCCTCAATACTATAGAGGGGGCCTTCTTCTTGGAAATTTGGACTCTGGAATACTCTCCACTCTTCTCCTATTGGAAATAGCCTGGATTTTTAATAACTTTCAGTAGACCTGAAAGGCCCGTTTGTTTCAGCTGGCCTTTGAATAGATGTATAGGCTGATGTACGGGGGCTGTAGTATTTGAAGAGCTACTCCCTGGTACAATGGGTGAACAGATTGAGCTGTATTTGGATCTCTAATTTTAAATAATTGGTAGGTTGTTCAAAGCCTGTGCATGGAAGCTTTTATTGTGCTAAATTGGCAGAAAGTAAATAAGTAAATAGAGCTTCTTGGTTCTCAATAAATACCTTTTATGTAGTTAAATACACTGTGCTCTGGGCAGGATTGGCCTATTGAATGGGAAGACTCTGGCCACAGCATTACGGTTTTTCTACCCCATCATCTTGTTAAAAGAGAGTATATCCTTGAAACAATAATTGGCTTGACACTGCACTTGTACATCTTTTTATAATTGTCATTTTAGTGACTTTATACAACTGCTCTTATGGCCGAAGTGACTGCAGCTTATGTCTTGCGGCTGATCATGGCTACAAATGCGTCTGGTGTGAAGAAGAGGGAAAGCCAAGCAAATGCATTTATGAGAACCTGTGTAAAGCTTCTCCTACGAACACATGCCCTCATCCCGTCATTACTCGGGTAAGATTGTTTTTTCTGCCTACCAATGTATTGTCTTTTCATGAAGAAAACATTGCATACTGAAAGAAGCGTTTCTCAAAGCATTTAAGTAAGTTTTTAAATTAGCTGCCAGGAGTTGGTATTGGCGTGGTGTGTCTGCAAAGCTTGCTAACAAGAGAGATCTACCACAATGTACCATGCTAGCAGTACTTACTTAAACATGGTGGTTGGTACCAAGGAGTTAGCATGGTTTACTTGACCAGTATGGATTTATTCTTATCTGAGCTCTGTGTTACTCAAGCATGCTGTAGAGCACACTCTACACCAGTGGTCTCCAACATTTTTACACCCAAGATCACTTTTTGAATTTGAGGGCAACCCAGGATCTACCCTGCCCTTTCCCTGAGGCCCCAACCCTTTCCCAAAGCCCCGCCCCACTCATTCCATCCCCCCTTCTCCGTCACTCGTTCTCCCTCACCCTCACTCACTTTTACCAGGCTGGGGTAGGGAGTTGAAGTTTGGGAGGGGGTGCGGGCTCTAGGCTAGGGCCGAGGTGTTCGCAGTGTGGGAGGGGGCTCTAGGCTGACCCTGGGGCAGGAGGTTGGGGTGCAAGCTCTGGGAGGGAGTTTGGGTGCAGGAGGGGGTTCCAAGCTGGGGCAAAGTGTTGGGGTTCAGGAGGGAGTGCGGGGTATGGGCTCTGGGAGGGGGGTCAGGGCTGGGGCAGGGGGTTGGGGTGCAGGAGGGTTACAGGATGCTGCCTCTGGGAGGGGTTCTGGGTTGGGGTTCAGGGTGCTGGCTCCAGGAAGGGGGCTCAGGGCTGGGGGTTGGGGTGCAGCCTCCTGCTGGGCAGCACTTACCTCCGGTGGCTCCCAGTCGACGGCACAGCGAGGCTAAGTCAGGCTCCCTGTCTACCCTGGCCCCGCTGCTCCCAGAAGGGACCCAACACGCCTCCTACCAGTACTTCCTAGGAATTCCACTTCACACACGTTGTCCCAAAAGATCAATCGTGTCAGTTGTATTGTTCAAAACAGTCTTTTTGAAGTTCACATGATCTCTGAGATTGCATTAATTCGTATCTTAGAGAAATTACATATAATTCCACAATAACACATACACAATTGCATTTTTAATCCAATGAACCCCAAAGGTATTAAACTTAATTCAGTAATGTTTATCTTAATTCCAGGAGGTTTGTCCAGGATATTGTTATCTCTATCAAAACGTGTGTTTCAAACTGTGCCTGTAGCCTGCACTATAATTGTCATTAGTCTATTGAAGCAGATCTGATCACTGGGTCACATGTGCTTCCAAGCCATCTGGGTCTGGGTGAAATCTAGTCACTCTTTCTAGTTCTGGGAGTCCAGGGCATGCTTCTGGGCACAGACCTCTTGTCTGATGCCTTTTTGGTGATCTGGGACTCCTCCGTTCACCCACTCTCGACCCTGAGATCAGCATCTGAGACCTCCCAAGAACTCTCCCACCAGAGTTGCTTACACATGCTCCCACCAACCTGCACATAGGCTGTGGGTGCTTTGGGTTTCTCAGTTAACTCCTTCAGGGACAACATGGCATGAAAACAAGGAACACAGGCTTAGCAAAGGAATTTCTTATCCACATTGACTTTACTGTTGGAGCACTCAAAAGTTGTAGATCTTTGAAATGAACAAAAAGCGGTGAGATACACCCTTCCTTAGACTAAGCTCACCCCTTCTATGAAACAGTGGTTCATCGGTGTTTCAGGCCTGGCTGAGTCCCTCCTGGCCTCCACTTCCTGCAAGTTCATATATGTAGCAAATTCCTATATGTCGCGTCCCTGCACAGAGCAGAACTCTGCTTTTATGTAGGGCCTCAGTCTCTGCGCTGTGGGTTCCAATGGTGAAGGTCCATGTCCACCAGGCATTCATCTCCCCATCTAGAAAGACCACTGTTGCATGAGGATGGGCTAGTAGTTGTCGTTCAAAGTTGATAGTCCTAGTTCTTCAGTGATGGTCCTTCAACGAGGTATTAAATGCCTTCCCCTGCCAGGGCAGCTGTCTGAAATGCAGTACAATAGGCTCCAGTTCTCTAAGATTAAAAATCTGAATGGGCTTTCTGGAACTCCTACACAGAAACTGCTAGACAGGTGAATTATCAAAATGTTGGAAGGTTCAGATAAGTGTTCAAATTCAGATGCTTGTCTAAGCTGTGGAAATCCACCTCTACCCTTTTTGGTCCTTATTTTCAATCACAAATATGATCAATAATGTTGCCGCGTCTCATCTGATACAGTAGGGAGGGATAGCAGGTTAGCAGAAGCGTCTGTGATAGGCCTCTGTGCACCATTCTTTGTGTCCCAGAGTCTACTGGGCATCTGATACAATCCTCCAAAGCAGAAATGATTACAAAACAAAACAAAAATACACATGCACACAACAGGAAGGATAAATGCAAATGCTCTTGAATTAGCTAGAAATGCTCTCCAAAGTGGTGTGATTCAACCTAATAAGTCTCAATACAGCATTTAACGAATGTGATATTCTGAAAAATAAGCACAACAAAATAATAAAAAGGATAAAACACCAGCCAGGAATTTTGTATATAATAGATATAGTCTGCTGGGGGGCTTTGTTATAATAAACTGTTATAGAATTCTATGTTTGCAGTTATATAGCATGTTGGTCACAGGATATTAGAGAAACAAGTTGGGTGAGGTTCCATGTACGTTTGAAAGCTTCTCTCTTACCACCAGAAATTGGTCCAATAAAAGATATTACCTAACCCACCTTGTCTCTCTCATAGAATTGTATTGCTATTACAGATTTCAAATCTACAACAGGTTACTATAGATTCTGTACTTTTAACTAAGCATGTAATTTAAGAGGTTTCTTAGCCTCTTTTTTATGAGGCCTATGTAAAAAACACAACACCTGTATTTTTAACAGACTGCCAGGTGTTGTGGATTTAAACCATATGTAAGAGCAGCACCATCATTATAATTTCTTTTTTCCCCTCACAGATTGAACCAAAGACTGGGCCACTAAGTGGTGGAATCCTTCTGACCATAATGGGATCTAATTTGGGTATAAAAGCTGAGGATGTCAAAAGTATAACCGTGGCAGGCACAAAATGCCTTTTCAGAGAGAAGTTCTACTCTGTTTCCACCAGGTACTTGCTGATGTTTTCTGTGAGAGATTTTAGAAAAAGGATTTCTGTGCAATTATCAGGAAGTATTCATACAAAGAGGCAGTAATACAGTGTTACCTAAAATTGTTAGTACTGACATCTCTCTCAAGATTTATACAAAACCATGTTATATAACACAGGTAGCCAAACTGTGACTCGAGAGCGGCTCTTTTACCATTAAAGTGTGGCTTGCAAGCCCCACACTCTCCCCCATTCTCCACCTACCAGACTTGGGGGGGGGGGGGGCGGGGCGGAGCTCTGGACTTCTGCCTTGCGATGGGATAGTGAGGTAGGGGCTTCTGTCCAGTGGGGACAGGGGGTCTCAGGGCTTCAGCCCTCCCGGGTGCACCTTCCAGGGTTTGGGGCTTCAGCAGGAGTGGGACTGAAGTCCCAGCTCCTGGCAGGTGTGCCTTAGCTCTCGAACTGCTGAAGATTGTACGCAGCTCAGAGGGCCAGTAATTTTGGCCACCCCTGTTATATAACGACTTATATACAGAAACAGATTTGTCACATTAAGAGTGCATTTTCAAGCTTGTAATTGATTTTTTTGGTTTGAAAAGCTGTCCTGAATATTTACTACATATGTCTCAAAACTATCTGTTTGTTGTTTAAATTGAAGGCATCTTAGCTATTTAGCCCAAGTCTTGTCAAACAAATAATTTCAAGATGAAGTCAGTTTTGAGATGAGCTGATGAAAAGTGCTATGTAAGGAATAGGTGGTGATATTAGTAGAAGCAAGCAATACAATTGAACGGAGATAACTGATGATAATTTTTTATATTTAAAATTATGCAGTTGAAACTTGACTCTCTTTTGGGTTATTTTAACTGTATTACAGTAACTCCTCATATTTTAATCTGTTTAAAAGGAACTTTTGAGATGTTTAGGTAGTGGCTAGTTTTTGAGAACTCAGTTAATGGATTCAGATGTTCCGGGCTTTTCTACGCTGCCCCATAAGTGTGGGGGTGGGCACTGCTATTCAAACTCCCATTGTCTGAATGTCAGGCAATGTAGACATACCCTAGGTCCCAAGAATCTTGAGAATAATTTTTGGTCAGAACAGAAATCTCTCTATACACCGGTTTCTCAGTGGCTGTTTTTACACTTATCCATGCATGCACCATCACCCTCAGATGCACCTCTTTCTTTCCCATCCCAAAGTATTTGCAGAAGCATCACAAGCACAGTATAGCCATACAAGAATTCCCCCAATGTCCTTGGTTTTGTGCCTTTTCTAAAACTTTGATTTAAACACTTGAAGGGGAAGCCAGATTTTAGGTGATTGTATCCTTGTATCACAGTAATGTTTCTACTTTGCTTAGCTCTACCAGTGTGGTAAAAGGAATGAATGTATACAACTTGCATACTTTAATTTATTTATAAATCTAGGTGCGTATAAGGGTTGAAAAAATAAGGTATTCAAAAAACAATTTAGAACATATGCCTGTAACTTTCTTTTAGTGCCACTTTCCATTCTCTTTGCACATTGTTTTGTGTTTTACATTTTTCCTTTTTTGAAGATTTCTAAAGCATCCAATCCTTCCCATTGTTTCACCTGTTCTTTAGTAAAATGTTAGATGTTTTAGGAGACAATATTGTCTATTTAGTAGAGAAGAAGAGAGTATCAGGAGACCTGGGTTCTCTTTTTAGCTCCACTATTCACTTTTTGTGTGACCTTGGACAACACACTTTCTTTCTCTCTCAGTTTCCCCGTGTAATATAGAGGGATACTCCTACTTACCTACCTCTGGAAATGGATTGCTGATTCTCAGATTAAAGACACTATTATACATCAATACAAACCCATTTAAAAAAAAAATCCCTGTTATCCTGCCACTACTAACAGCACCACTGCATATTTTATATTATAATGACCACTTCTCTCTTTCAACTTCTAGTAGGTGACACATTTTGCAAATTCTTCTGAAGGTAACATTTCCTCTCTGTGCCTGACAAGAAGACATAACTTTCAAGGATACATAGCTTTCAAGTCAAAATTATGAGGAACTGAGTGCAGGCTCCAGCAGCAATACGTAAGCCAAGGCTTACAAGAATTTGGAAAATTTTGTCCATGTGCCAGGACTCCGACAGATAATTCTGGAGTAATCTGCTGTAGGACTTGACAACCCTTTATTTAGGTCCTAATTTAAGTACATTATACTGGGAAGAGCGATTCTGATATTTAATTCTTAATAGACAATAGTACATTGTTTAAAGAAGAATAGCAATTATCTCAAGACTGAAAGAACCAAAAAAAGAGAGAGAAACTTACCAAGAAGTGCTCTTTAGTGTGCTACTCGATTACTAGTTTGAGTTTTATCTGTCAATAGTGACCAAAAGTCACTGCCGTTCAATAGCTGCTTAGTAGCCACTGTGTAGAGTTGGCGGTCCACAACTTTGGTCCTAATGGATAGAGGACTGAGCTATCCTCTCGCATCCTTAGGGGATGGTCTCTTCATGACAGGTTGAGGTACAGTGAGATATGGTGAGGAAGCTTGCACTTCTTCTTGTGCTACCTATGGTAGCTAAATAAAGACTTCAGATTCTAGTGCTGTCAAAGTGATGCCTTACGTGTGCGTTAAGAGTCACTTTTTTCAACAGACAAAATGGAGAAGGTTATAAACTTACAGGTACACTATTTCTGATTAGGATTGTGTGTCAAGTTGGAAACGTCTCAAAACCCTTACATGGTGAAATTGAAGTTGATATAAGTGGAAAACGAGGTAGCTCAACAAATGAAGTACAATTTACATACCAAGTAAGTATGTTTTATAAGTGTTCTACATGTTTCTTGTTTTTAATTTACCATTGGGACAAACAGAAGTGATTGTATTTTATAGACTTTATTTCAGAAACAGAAAATATTGGTCTTTGCTCATTCATGTGTGTTGGAAAACACACTCAAAGGTTTTAATATATAATAGAAGCAATGAAGATCCCTCTGAACAGCAGATACAGAGCCTTGAAACAGGACAATGCTGTCCACAGTTCAAATGATGAAAACTATGGTAGAGAAAAAGCATCTGTAATGAACATAGGTACTGTGTCAGTGATGAACAAAAAACTCAACATTGAAAAATTAGGCATTCTTTAGACATGGTAATTGCACTAGTTTTTTTCATCAGTGTGTTTAGATTAGCCAGTAGTCTTAATCATGACAATTAATGTGTAGCCGCTGAAGAATAAGTAATGACGCTGCACATTTTAATTTAGTATTTTTCAACAAATTGTTTTGTTCAAAAGCACGGCATGCTCAGAAATAAGCAGTGCCACAAACAGCATGATGTGCAGCACATTAGACAAGCTATTTACTTTGATTTGTCACTATACTGAAGGAAAGTCCTCAACTGCATCTTAATTGCTGTGCCCCAGTGTGGTGCTTAGTTGCAGTTGTTGCAGCCTATGGCTTTAGTAGCCTGTGTTGTAGATTCCAGTGGCTTTAGTTGTATATGTGTGGGCACTAGAAGATAATATGGATCTGTTATAATGGAGAGATTTAAATAATCCCATTATCAGATTTGATAGGTTAAAAGTAAAGCCTGTAAAACGCAGCATGTAAGGGCTGGGTTTTACTCCTGTCCTTCCCCCTCTCCTCCCAGGCAGTTTTAACTTTCATGCTATTAACTCTTCAGAAACGCAGGACAGCAAATGTGAGGTAAGAAGTGGGACCCAGCAGTGGAAGGTGAGCCAAGTCTAAAATGGCAGCCAGTGGAGCAGGGTAGGGTCCTTGTAGAGAGAAGGCAAGTCAACTCACTGTTTCCAGCACAGCTCCTCCTCTCGCTAGCTGTAGATCCTCTCTTTCTAGGTCCACTCCTTTGCTCCCACTTTTTACTGCCAAAAGCCCCCCCACACTTCATATATCTCATTTTTCCATGAAACTTCCCTGCATTGATTATCACTCTCCTTACCTAGATATCTCCACTAGTTCCCAAGACTGCCATATCTCATCTATCTCAGTTGTAATATAAAGGTTTCTGGAGCAGGGATTATATCAGTAGAGCATAAAAGGGATGAGGGCTTCACAAGAACTTATTGTGCTGGGTGGATTTTGCCATAATTGTACCATCCTTCTAGCTGTAATGCATTCTGTGCTAGATTATGTGACAACACTGGGCAAAATAAAATAGTTTATTTTTAAAGAGGAGTCTTAACCAGCCTCCTATGTTTAGAAGACCTTTCTTCCCATCTCCTCAGAATTGTTCCGAGCTGCTTATTAACTCCTCTTCAGACCTGAGGGAAGAGGTGGGCAGCCTCTGCTCTTTAGTACTAAAAGGAAAGAGAGACTCTTTGACTGCTTTGACTTAGCTCCCGAGGAACCTTCTATACATAGACATTCGCTGAGCAGTGTGTCTGAAAATTCAAGACAGACAGTGTCCCGGTCTATATGTCTGTTTGGGCTATGAGATTAGGGATTTTTTTTTAAAGTATGATAGAACTGAGCAAGCCATTGCTGAAAAAAAACCAATCCTGAATATGGGAAAAGAAATAATACTTGGGGGCTTCATATCTCCACCATGGCTCTACTTACAAAATGTGCAGCAATGCCAAGTAGCACCGAATCTGAAAGGGTAATGCTGTGTGCCTTAAGCTGAGATGCCAGTCTCTTGTTTGGCTTGTCTTCCCTCTCTTTCCATGAGGAAACACAGACCGCTTCTGACAGCAGGAATAAAATTAGTATGTAGGTGTCACACATGCTTGCACACATCTACAAGGGTGGAATGGTCCTTTCTGGCTTCTGGAGTGGCAACAGAAGATCAAAACAGACAATCTAGTCTGTTTATATGGTCTTAAAAGCTTCTGTTTTGGCATGGTTTTGAATCTTATTTATTCATTGTCTGTGGGTAGGTACTCTACAAGAATGCTCGTCAGACTTTTTAAGTAGAAAGAAGACATTTATTTTGTTTTAAAAGTATCCAACTTATTCAGTATTTCTACACGTGGGAAAAAAATTCCTCTTTTAAAATAAATACAATTTCTGCTGTGTATTTCTACAGTTATGTATTTTTACTGTTTCTTTCTTGGATACATTAACCTGCTGTTCTCCTACTGGGAAAGATGGTAATGTGCGTCTGTAATCCGCTTAGAGCACCCCTAGCATGTCAAATAGATTAAAGTTAAACATTCAGTGATAATTTTAAAAAATGTTATGGTTACACAAGAACATAAGCGTAGTATTACAATAGGAAATAAATGAAATAAAAGACAACACAGACCAGTTCAGTTCCCCTCTGTAGCAGTCTATTGTACATAAAGGCTTGCATGTTGTCAAATGTTTCTAGTCTGTCTTCCCTTTTACAGCATCCTTTCATATGTGACTAGGTGCAGTAAAATTCCTTCCATGCCTTGTAAATTACTACCAACCTTTCCACTTGAAACTAACTATTAAGAGCCCTGCTCCACTGAAGTCACCAGTCCTTTTGGCATTGACTTCAGTGTAAGCAGAATCAGGCATAGGTTAACAATGACTTGAACATTTTCTGTCAGTTTTAACATAGCCATTACTGGTACAATGGAAATAAAATGCTCCTTCTAATTTCTCAATGTCCAGCCATCCCAAACCTCTGGAATACTGACAGCTCTACACGTCTTTACAAATGAAATAGCAGCACCTGAACAGCGAAAAGCCAAACCAGTTTTCTTTCCCTTTATCTGACTGGTTGCTTGTTACTATGGCAGTGAGTCACAATATCAGACTACTAAGAGTACTATTTCTGGGGGAATTCTGTGCCAAAAAATAAAATATTCTGCACACACTATTTTAAATTTCTGCATATTTTGTCAAAATAACACAATATAATCATGCCAGTTTCAATTATTTTGGTAATTTATTTCATAATATCTGTCAGCAAGTATGTCATTAACAATACAGACAACAAACATGATTCCCCCAGGAGTAGAGAGTTAAAGAACATAGAAGCTACCACTTTCAGCTAAAAGGAGCAAATTGATTAACATAGTGACACTAAACTTGGGACAAATAATTCAACCAATAGACACACAAGCAACCGTACATACCCAGAGTAGGCAATGTACTCTGCCATCCCTTCAACAAAGCTGCTGAAAACTTACCATGAGGTATCGGAAGACATCCCAGATGTTCAAGGAATGTTATACCTAGAAATAGATAAAACAATTAAGCCAACAGAGCATCTGCCTCGCAGAGCACCCATTGCATAAAGAAGAAAAAATGGGAGTAGTAAAGCAAATGGAAAAGAAGGCATCATTGTTAGTCACAGAGCCCACAAGCTGGATAAACAGCATGGTAGTCACCGAGAAGCCAGGCAAGCTGTGTATTTGCATTGATGCAAGCAATTTAAGCTAGGTAGTAACAAGAGCTCACAACCACATGCCTACAATTGAAGAAATATTGCCTGACTTAGCAAAAAACAAAAATATACTCAGTACTTGATGCCAAAGACCGTTATTGGCAAGTGCTACTGCATAAGGAAAACAGCTACGGAGCCACACTTTGGACGCCAGCAGGTAGATACAGATGACTGAGAATGTTATTGAGAATCAAACATGCAGCAAACGAATATTGACACTGCCAATGAGATGTACTAACAGGATTCGCAGGCTCAACATCATAGCTGAAGACATTCTGGTGTACAGAAATGGAGACGACATGGCAGTAGCTGTGGTAGATCACAACCACAATCTCATCTATCTGCTACAGAGAGCCAGGGAAGTAAACCTAAAATTGAATAAAAGAAGATTGACTGCTCTACCATACACAAGACATTTGCTGACCTCGCAAGTTCTAAGACCTGACCCTGAAAACATAAAAGCAATACAGTGGATGCCCAACCTACAGATATTAAATCAGTTCAGAGATTATTAGGATCTGCAAGCTGATAGTTTCTCCCAAGCCTCTCACATGTGTGCAAACACTTTAGGCAACTACTGGACGAAGTTGCGAAGTTGCGTGATGGTTACCTCATCATGACGCAGCCATCACAAGTATCAGAAAGCTGGTGACTAAGTATCCAATCCTGAAATACTATGTTGTGAAGAGGCTCCTACACAATGTCAGTGTGGTGGGGCTTGGGATATCACTCGTACAAAAGAGACAAAAATGTCTGGTCACCAATGGAAAAAAGAGACTCAAATTGAAACACGTCTTGAGATCATTTTCATATGTGAAAAGTTTTACATTTGCATGTTCAAGGATGGCAAACCATTGAAGTAGAAAATGACCCTAAACCACTAAACATTTTTAAAAAAACACTGCTAGCAACCCCAAAACACCTTCAGTGTTTGCTACTGAAACTGCAGTGCTACAGTTTAGATGTACATAACTGACTCCTTATCCAGAGCAGCCTGGCAGCATGAATATATAGTAACTGAACAAGAATATGGGAACGTGACAGAAATCTAGAAAACAAAGACAGATAGAAAAAGAATCAACCAAGCCAGTTATGTACTAGTTTCAAGGCAGAGACTGGAAAGAATCCGAGAATAAACCACAAGTGCTCGTGTCTGTCATTCTGTCAGCATGGCCCTACACCAGGGGAGAAGACTCACCTTCCTCTCAAGAATACTGGATCTACAGAGACAAGCTGAGCCTCCAAGTAGCATCTTGTATAAAGGCAATCGCTGGACTTAATACCAGCATAGACCATGCAGTGGACTTATCTCCTGGGCCAGTGCCATCTATAAAGGTTTAGGCTACCTTTGAAAATGCTCGTGCTAATGTGAGAGAAAGTATACTGTGACTATTGCTTGTTCCACTCCTGATTCTGCATCCACATGCCTTTGTAGGCTGCATTGATAATACATGCTTGGCACACATGCAGTAGTGTGAGCCGTTTTCAATCTGTTTGCATCTTTACATTTTGGATCAGACATGGATGCCATGGGAAGGGGTGGGGTGGGAATTGGGAATTAAAGGGAACCTAGAACCAGCATTACAGCAAGCCAGCCCTCTCAACGGTTGTAAAGTGTGCCAAGATCCCCAAAGCAAAAGTGTTGTGCAGTTACTAAGTATCTAACCTCTCTCCCCTGTTGGTAGTTCATTTTGATACCAGCTGTGGTATCAGGCTGCCTTCTTTTCAGATAATTTGATGCTTATTGCTATCAAACAAGGCTAATGCAATTAATATTGCAAGTACATATTGAAACCATCTCAACATTCAGCAAGAGATTTAAAAGATCTTGTACTACACCAGCCAACGTGATTGCATTTCTGAAAAGTGCTTTTCATCAAACCATGAAGACACCCCGGAGTGTGTTTATTGGTCCATTAAGAAACACCTCAGGAAAAATCAAGGCACCCATTTCCCTGCCTGGTTTAGCATAATGAACCCTGGACAAGCAATGCCCACTTATTAGAGATCACCTCAAAGAATCTCAGATACGCAGTTCAGTACACGCTGTTATGCCATCTCTGGTAAGCACTTATATTTGTAGGTTTCATAGTATTTAGAACATTATTTTTAATAGTTTAGTATTGAATATTCATGTTCAGCCTCTCCATTTTTTCTGTCTTTAAATTAGTCCTTTGAGGAGCTGTTAGTAAATGAGGTTGAGCTTTAGAAAAATAGGGATTAAAGTGCAACTTCTGTCCAAGTTCTGTCTCCTTCTTTACTGCCACCTACAGCAGCTCCAACAGGGATTCTTAGGTACCATTAACAGTGGCGATAGCCCTGTGGAAGCTTGCAATACCTGACTGCTACCCGTCATGTCACTCAACCCCACCCCTCTTAGTCTCTTCTCCACTGCCCCATCCCCCTCACCACTCTTCCCTTCCCTTCTTCTTTCCATGTAGCTGATCCCCTTCTAACTAGACCACCCCAAAAACCAAAATTTTGGAACTAGCACATTTGCAGTGATCACTTTGTTCATGGAGCTTGTGTTTCCCCCACGCCTCTCCCCTTCTCCCGTGTCTACCTTGTCTATTTAGATTGTAAACTCTTTGGGGCAGGGACTGTGCTACCGTTTGTTCAATGCCTAACACAATGGGGCCCCATTCTTGGTCGTCTCTTAGGCACTACTGTAATAAAGATGATGATTAATAATAATCACACTTCAAGTTCGATGCTGCACTCTGGTGCAGATACAGTCCTTAGCTCTGGTCTACACTACGGGGTTAGGTCGAATTTAGCCATGTTAGGTCCGTTTTAAAATGGATGCGTCCACACAACCAATCCCATTCCGTCAACTTAAAGGGCTCTTAAAATCTACTTCTGTGCTCCTCCCCAGCCAGGGGAGTAGTGCTAAAATTGACCTTGCTGGGTCGAATTTGGGGTAGTGCAGACGCAAATCGACAGTATTGGCTTCCGGGAGCTATCCCAGAGTGCTTCAATGTGACCACTCTGGACAGCGCTTTGAACTCCGATGCACTAGCCAGGTACACAGGAAAAGCCCCGGGAACTTTTGAATTTCCTGTTTGGTCAGCAGGGGGAGCTCAGCAGCACAGGTGATCATGCAGTCCCAGAATCGCAAACGAGCTCCAGCATGGAGCGAACGGGAGACGCTGGATCTAACTGCTGTATGGGGAGAAGAATCTGTGCAGGCCGAACTCTGATCAAAAAGAAGAAATGCTAATATATTTGCCAAAAATCGCACAGGGCATGTTGGAGAGAGGATACAACATTACCTGTTCATCACCTCATTCTCTAATGAAGGATAATCTTTTGTGGAAGATCAGTTCATAACCGTATTATTCTCATAGTTTTTTTTATTCTTCACGTCCATATTGATACTGTCCTTTTCAAAATTGCCTCAAATTGAGACCCCTTAATGGGGACTGATTTGTCAGAGAAACAACTCTTTCTAAAAATCAGGCTTCCATTTAGGTGTTTCAAGTTAGGCATCCAAAAATACTAGTCATTGTTAAAAACTTAATCTGTAATCACTAGAAATGTAAATAATTCCATTGTAAAGTAAAAACTTAAACCCATGTGTTTAATTAGTTTGTTGCCATTTCTTCCTTACAGCAACCTGATCCTACAGGAATAAGTCCAACAAAAGGCCCCCAAGCTGGTGGGACCATCCTTACAATCACTGGGAACAATCTGGAAACTGGTTCCCAGAAAGATGTTAGCGTTTTCCTTGGTGATGTGCCCTGCAACATGTACGTATGCAGCACTTAACTTCCATAATATTGACTTGTACTCCACTAGCACCAACCGAGATCAGAGCCCATCTATGCTAGGCATTGTGCAAATCTATTGTGAGAGGAGATCCCTGCCCCAAATGGTTTACCATCTCTAAACAGATAAGACAGACATAGAGTGAGAGAAAGGGATAGAACACAGAAGCGGTGCAAACATAGAGTGATGGTTTGTGAACATTAAGTTGGTGCCATGATTTTGTTTGTTCATTAATTTTTGGGGTAGGTTTTTGGTTGTTTCTATTTATTCTGTGAATCACAGGGGATGGGTGGGGGAGGATGGAAGGTAGGAGGGTGTTAGCTATAAGAAGGCATTAAGGGATGGGGTGGGAAGAGGGAAGGAAGCGCTTGTCTTTTATTTTTTTATGAAGCTTTGCCCTTATTAAAACTTGTCACTTTGTGACAGTAATACAGAGTAGTACAAAGCCTTCCCTCAGCCCCCCACCATTCCCGGCCATGTGGCCAGGGTAAACTGCAGCCAGGAACCAGCCAGAGAATCCAGCAGGTACGAATAGCTACAGAAGCAGCCAGAGCAGCAGGAACCTTCAGACAGAAAACTTTCTGAGTTTTGACTGGACTTTCTCTGCCCTGTACTGATTGGTTGTTTGTTCCAACCCTCTCCATCCCCCTCCTCACAATCTCTTCACCTCAGGTCACTCAACCCCACCCCTCATAGTCTCTTCTCCACTGCCCTCTTCCCTTCCCTTCTTCTTTCCATGTAGCTGATCCCCTTCTAACTAGACCACCCCAAAAACCAAAATTTTGGAACTAGCACGTTTGCAGTGATCACTTTGTTCATGGGGCTTGTGTTTCCCCCACGCCTCTCCCCTTCTCCCGTGTCTACCTTGTCTATTTAGATTGTAAACTCTTTGGGGCAGGGACTGTGCTACCGTTTGTTCAATGCCTAACACAATGGGGCCCCATTCTTGGTCGTCTCTTAGGCACTACCGTAATAAAGATGATGATTAATAATAATGCTGGTAATTTGAACCTTGTTTCCCCTTTTCTTTCCCCTCCAATTTCCAGCACTGATTTTGGTGAACAAATAGTTTGCATCACAGGACAACATGACAAAGTTGAAGAAGTTCATGTAATGGTGCAACACGGAAACACAAAGAACAAATTGGATAGTTTAATGTTTGCATATAGCAAAAATCCTACCGTCACTAAATTCTTTCCAAAAAATAGCTTCAGCAGGTAATGAAATGTTTCTATTATAATTACGTTCATTCTTAATAGATATGGGGGTGTGGTAGTTTTTCTTCATATGGAACTATTTAAATGAAAGCCAATATACTGTGTCTCTGCAGAAAGGTTAAGTATATGAGTCTGTACATTTTTTCCCAAACCATTGCCAACACATTTTAATAATGTATTCTGTTTACCTCAAAACTTTAATAATACCTTTTTCAAAGCTAAATCTTGAAATAAGAAAATTAATTAACTTCTTTTAAAATACAGATTTCTTAAAGGAAAAAGAAAAGAGTGGGAGATGTATTTAAGGAGAACGTCAATCTACCCTAGTTTTACCTTGCTTTTTAAAATTAATCTTATTCCCGTTAAAGCAGAAGTCATCACCTGATAACATAAAGCTGTCAAAATGTCTGTGTCCATCCATTTCTGAAACATGGCTTACTCGGCTCTTAATAAGAGTTGATATGATGGAAATAAAAAAGAATAAATTATGACTTGCCGGCTTTGTTCCAGTAGGGCAAGTAGTAGCTGGTTGGAGTAGTAGTTGGAGTTCAGCAGGGTTTTTAAGAGATTTTGTGTGTCTGTGTGTGTTGTTTTTTGTTTTGTTTTTTTTTAATCTACAGCCAAACTGGTGGTTTCTCTCTGAGAATTCAGTTCTTTCTGAAAAGAAAAATACCGATAGCCTAAACATAAAAGCAAACAGGAAATCCCAACATGATACTTTGAACTATTTGACAGTGTACCTGTATAGAAGTCCTCCCAGAATACTCATTTCAAGGGCTCAGGACAAAAACTATGATCTTTACTCATGGGCTTCAGCTTCTTAATATCTTAATCTTGCTGCCTAGTAGAGGACATCTTGGTATTTTCATATCCTGAGAGATTAGAGGGAACGAGCCCAATCTCAAATGCTGTCACTTTCTACCAAAAAACCCAACATGAGATGATGACCCGAACAGCATCTTAAAAGTTAAGTCAGCTGTGACTTACCAGGCTCCTTGAACACGACCTTTTATGTAAAATAAAGTAATGTTTAAGATTATTACCGTTTAAGAGATTAGAGGGACAATAGATGTCTTTCTTTTGTTTACTTGGTACATTTGACAGCGCTTTGTAATCAGTCTAATTTTCCCCCTTTATAGTCAGTCACTCCAGGGATTCTCAAAACTTTTGATAAAGTGGAACTCATTTTATTAGATTATTCTGTGGATCACCTTCCCTCCCCGTCATGATTATTGGGATCGTTGGTGGGTGGAAATTTACGCTAAGTCTTTCTTAATTATTAATGCATCTATCAACTGCAACAAAGAGAGCCAGCACCTTGTGACCTCTATTCCTTTCTATATAGGTTCTTATAACACTCATCACCACACTGTCAGAGCACCTTCCAGGAATGCAGTAAGCCACATGACTAATATGGCACATGTTTATTCTCTCATCCTCTCTCTTGAGGGAGATGTGCTTGCAGTGAAGTGTCCTGTTTTGGTAGGGGCTCTTTTAATATGCATGTTGCTATGCATTTATGTCAGAGAAGGTAAGGTTGAAGAAGTGCATCTTGCACTTGGAATGGAAGATGATGAGGTTTGTGGTGATCCTTAATTCCTGATGGAGTTCATTCCACAGTCTTGGACCAGCCCCTTAGAAAGCTTTATCTTCTGTTGTAGGGAGTTCCACTGAGCTGGAGGAGCAAAGTTGATGAGTATGGTCTTTGTCCTAGAGCTTTAGAGGCTCTTTGAAATATCCTGATGCCAGGCGATGGAGCACCTTGAAGATGAGGTCTAAGACTTGACTTGATTCTATGGGAAGCCAGGGTAGGGAGCAGAGGACAGGTGTGATGTGCTTGGGGTAACCAGCATTACTGTAGAGATGCACTGCAGTCTTCTGAATAAGTGGGAGTTTGCTAAGTGCTAAAGGTACTTCATCCCCAGGTATACTGCCTTACTGTAGTCCAGCCAAGAGGTCATTAAGGCATGAATAACTGAGGCCAGATCACTGTCTGCCATGATAGGGTAGAGTCTCCTAGCTACCTGGAAATGATGGAAAGCGTTACGCACAGATGCTGCTCTGTGAGAGCTTAGCCTCAGTGAGGAATCCAACAGTAGTCCTAACCTGGAGACTGCATTGACCAGTTGTGGGTGTGTATCTTCAACCAAAGGAGAATGCTCCATGGCTACAAATTCTTCAAAATGCTTTCCTTTGCCCACCAGCATAACCTCTGTCTTGCTCAGCTTCACTTTCAGCCGGCTATTTTTCATCCATGAGCTGATCTCATCCAAGCACTGAGCCATTTTGGTGGGAACCACCAACCATTGTGTTAGGTTCCCCTGTTTGTTTGTGTAGTGTTCTCCCCATCTTCCCCAACCCTCTTCCGTGCTGCCAAAGAGTGATAAAGGCAAGGAAAAATATTTTAAACAATTTAAAAATGTCAATATAAAAATCACAAATAGGCCACGGGGTTTGGATCAGCTGTATCACTTCAAAATTTTATATCCATATTTGGTTTACTGGAAGGTCTTACATTTGATACCTAACTATTGTACAAGCACCTGCATGCAAAGCTATGCAAAAAATATTTTAAGAGGAAGTCCTAGATGGAGCTAGTGTATGGTTGTAGAACTTTACTCATGTTTGATTTGCGTCTGCTTTTTCAGTGGAGGGAGAAATATTACTGTAACGGGAACTGGGTTTGATATCATCCAGAGTTTCTCCATAGTTGTAACTGCTGAACTTCATGGGCCTTCCAAAAGGAAGAAGAGACAAATACACAGTCTAGGCTCCAAAAAGGTAATTTTTATTTATTTATTTATTTTTTGGTCAGACATGCTGTCTTCATCATCAGTGTGATGTCTAAACAGAGCTTGATCCCAAACCCCATTGAAATCTGTCCACGGATGTCAGTGGGGTTTGGATTGGGCCTAAATGGTTTAAAGAAAACCTCAGGTACATAAAGCCTGTCAATATTTGTACTTTTTTCAACTGCAAACTAAGGGCCCAATTCTTCCATCCTTACTTACGTTGATTAGTACCTTACAATGCAAGCAAGCCCCCTTGATTTCAAAGAGACAACTCAAACGGTAAGGTACTTTTCAACACGAATAAGCGTTGTAGAACTGAGCCTTGAACGGGGCAACTGAAATTCTTTGGCAAGTCCAAAGTGGAATCATGTATCCTATCCCCTGTCTTCCCTACTGAGCTGTAGATGTTTGGACAATTCTGGACTCAAATCCAAACTGCTCCTGCTCTTGGCTTTGCAAAATCCAAACCCATTCAATTTGGGTTTGCAAACTGAAAAGTTCCTACTTTTTTTTGCCCATTCCTGGTATATTCTTCCTGTAGTGTGTGCGTATCCTTATACATGGAATTTTAAAACTACCCCTCCAGCATCTGATGCTAAGCAGACCCCTTCACTACAAATAACTGCAATATTTCTCAGGAAGACCACAGTTTATCACCTGATTAAGAAGCTAAAAATGGCTCTTTGATGGGGACATAGTTCAAAACTTGTTCAAAAACTAATGTTTGTTTTCCTGTTGTCTATTTTCAGTTCTAATTTCAAATACATAATTTAATTTTTAAGAATCTATACAATTTTTGTGCTCTTCTTAAGACACTGTCCACCTTTCTTAGTCTATTTACTGCAACTACTACAACGTAGGCTAACAGATGAAGTTCTACTATATCTGGCCTACACTAAACTCATGAAAAACTTTTCCTTAGCAAAACTTTGTTTAATATTCTCAAGTGTTTCTCCCCCCTGTATATATTTATTCAAATATATAAAAAACCTCTATTTGGAGGCACTGTAAATGCAGTCTGTCCACCATTTGTTTACTTTTTAGTTCACTTTATTTTCATTTCATTATATTATGGTAGTATCCAAAATGTACTAGAAGTCATAAAGATAGCTGCTGGTTTTTGTGTTGTGATTTATGTTAATGATTGGTTGAAGAGGGTTCCTAGAGTAGACTATTTGTATAATAGTACTTTTTTAATGTGTCAAGGAACACCTAATGCAAAGGATTGGGATGGGGAGGAAGAAATTATATATAAAAAAAATTCTACTGTTAGGATCCAGACATTTTCAAGCATGAGGTGCCTTAGAAATAAACATTCATTGTGGTGGAAGATAAGGTTTGTTGTGAGTTAGCTGGTTGGTGTTTAATGTATTTTATTCATAAATGGTACTGAGCATTTATATTAAGCTGATAACGTCTCTGTTATTTATAAATGCCTTGAAGACAAGTGATGTACCCAAAGTTGCAGAAGAGTCAAAAACAGTCTGGATTAAAGCTAAGGCGTTACCACCCCAGCCCCATCACTCCTGTGTTCTCAACATTAAATCGCCCTAAAATGGTTCAAACCCACAAAATTCAGATAATGACACAAACTTTCTGCCAACTTCGGGAGCGTTCAGACCTTCGGATTTTGCTTTGGGCCTAAATACTAACCCACACTGAAGCGATGATTTATTTTTGTCCAGTGATTTTTTTTCTTTTCCAAAAGTATCTGAGAAGCCTCACCTTTTTATTTAACTTGGTTGTGTTGTATTTTTAGGTGCTAAATGTTCAGCAGCAAATAACATGATCTAATCAAACCCCAAAATGTTTTGTTTGCTTTTTAGTTTGAAGGAAAAGATATTGCAAAAATCAATGAAAGCACAATAGTCTTCTCTTCTCCACCAATATTAGAGGATCCAGAAAACTATAGGATTACTACACTTATTAAAATGGATGGTTACAATTTGGTTCTAAACATTGAGAACAATGATCCCTTTAAATATGTTGCGGATCCAACGTTTGAAAACTTCACTGATGGCATCAAAAAACAAGTCAACAACGTTATTCATGCAGAGGTAAACTTGACAAGACATGGCTGGTTCTAGTTTTATCATTATAATAAATATATAGGTGTAAGATTTTCCTTTCATCCTTTAAAAACTGCATGCTGCCCTCCACTGCTGGAATCTGGAATTTCCATATTAGCTGTGTTCCCATAGAATTAATTAATTTCCTCTGTGTGTAAAAGCCTGGGGGTATTTTTTCCTCCCCCTTCACACTGATGTCAGAACTACATCCTCTGTTGAAAATGAACTGTACAAAATATTGTGTAACTTGTGGATTGCTTCACCCGTGGCTTTGCAGCTAAAATGACTTAGCCTTATATTTTCTGTCTAGGGCAGTAATCTGAACAAAGCCATGACGATAGAGGAGGCTCAAGCTTTTGTGGGGGCAGAACCCTGCAACATAAAAACACTGACTGACAAGGATCTATATTGTGAACCACCAGTAGTACAACCTCAGCCAAAGAGAAGGCAGAAGAGGGATACAATCAATAACTTGCCTGAATTCATTGTATGTCACCTTCCCTGCAAGTTGTCTTTAATAGCATGTATGTAGGGAGGAGGGTATGGAGTACTGTGTTTGTGACACTGATACAGTAGCTTCCTATTTGCATGGGTTTATTTTTCAGTGGCACATTATATAAAGGAAACTATCTTGTGACTCCACTCCACTTCCAGATTCTGCCTGCTATCTATAAAAGGATTGCAGATAAATAGAATGTCCCAAGATGTTGATTGCCGCTTTTATTAAGGGGTCCAGTCTTATGCATACTCGCAACTAGAAATCGGGTTTTCTATCTTGACAAGTCCCATTGCAGTCAATCACTATTCTGGGTAGTAAGTTCTTACAGGATTGGGCCTTAAATTCCTTTGTATAGTAATAGGTTTTTCTTTTCCTTTTATGTAATAAGGGCCAAATTACCTGCTGGAATAAATAGGTAAATTCATTAACTTCATTGGAGCTATGCCAATTTATGCCAGCAAAAAAATTGTATCTGAATATTATACCTGTTTGGCAATCTGGACTAGGAATTCTATAGATTATAAAGATTACTAAGAAACTAAAGCATGGCAGCTAAATTATTGAATAATCTTCTAGTTACATTTCTGAGGCAGGTATAAGTATGTATTTAATTCTTCAGGTGAAATTTGGCCTCAGAGAATGGATCCTAGGAAGGGTGGAATATGACACACGTGTGAGTGACGTACCCCTGGATGTGATTTTGCCATCCGTAATTTTTCCTATGGTGGCCATTATCATCATCTCTATCTACTGTTACAGGTAAGATAGTCGGATGCTATGGCTGTCCCAAAGCTCTAAAGGAGAAGGCTGATGGGGCAGAAAAGCAAACTGTTCTCATCTGCAAAGAGAAACCATCTTGATCACTTAATAAACTAAACATTTTAAAGGAAGTAGCTGGATAAAATTTGTACCAATAATTCCCCTCACATAGACCCTTTCAGTGGTATTCCTTGGTGCCAGTCAGCCCAGTATTCTTTCTCTGCTGTAAGCCCAAACAAATTGGCCCAGGTTTTCACACTGCACACTGAGGGGGTAAGGTGCGCACACACAGTCTTGAAATTGCAGCTGAAGTGCCTTCATGCTAGTGAAAATATTGCTGCTTTGCATGTGTGTTAGTCAATGTTTACGCTTCCTATGTCAACACCCTGTAGACCTGAGATGGTTGGATCTGTCTGCGTGGATATTCCAGCCTTTACAGCTGAGCCACATATTACCATATACACATTTCATGACTCATGGTGAAATTCACCCCTTTGTGGAGTGCCAGTACCAGGACTATACACCACTTAAGTCCTACTTGGGGCCTATTTTGCAGTCTTAAGTGGGATGTAAGTAGTGTATAAGCTTGGTGGATTTCACTGTAATGATGCAAAGCTGTACAACTGAGATGCAGTGCTTTATAGTATTTGCCCCTGTACAACGTTGAAACTCCCTTAGATCTCCCATAACCTGCTCAGTATGATCCTGTGCATGTACTGACTTAAGCCATGTCCATGCTCTGGATGTTACAGAAGCGCAGCTACAACACTGCCACTGTGTTGCTGTAGTGTAGACACTTCTTACAGCGACTGAAGGGGTATTTCTGGCCATGTAACTAATCCTCTTCCCCAAATGGAAGTAGCTAAGTCAACAGAAGAAGTCTTCTATTGATCTAGCCGCATCTACACCAGGGGTTAGGTCATCTAAACTATGACATTCAGGGGTGTGAATTTTTCACATCTGTCAGCGTCATAACTATGTTGACCTATCTTAAGTGTAGACAAGCCTTAGTCGTGACTCAGCAGCTGTTGTGGAATGTGCTGTGAGTGCTTATTGCATTCTCTGTCCAGCTTGCACAAGTGAAGTAGCTGTGTTTAAAATGTTAGGATACATTTGTGAGCACAAGTTTAAAATCATTGGGCCAGATCATCAGCCGATCTGTGTAAGCAGTTCCATTGTAGAGCTACATCGATTTACATTAGCTGAAGATCTGACCCACTATCTCCTCCACTTTCGTTATTAAAGATAAAGAAAAGAAACAGTCTTCCTATGATCCCTCAGCCTTTCCAATCAATGCAATTGCAAAATGCTTTACTTTTACCGTTAATAACTTTCAAAATCGTACTTTATTCCTTAAAGACGAAAAAGCCAACAAGCAGAACGTGAATATGAAAAAATCAAGTCACAGCTTGAAGGACTGGAAGAAAGTGTCAGAGATAGATGCAAAAAGGAATTCACAGGTATGATTGATGTTAGATTTCTTATGGACCCTAATGAGAAATCCTAAATTGGGCTAAAACTACTGCACTGTCTTCCTTAAACTGTTTCTTGGGTGTAACTACAAGCCAATATAACTACTCTTGATTGCAGACATCAATGTACAGTACATATTCTTCTGACAATGAAGGCCATAAATAAGATTAAATAGAGTGAAAGTGATTAAAGGAAACAGGTTTTTAGGGTAAAGATAAAATAAGCACAAGGAATTAAATCAGCAAATGGAAATAGAAACTATGTTTTTTTATGATTACTATTAAAAAGCTGCCACTGGTACTGAAAAGTCACCCATTTCACAATAAGTAACTGTAGTCTGTATTTATGCTGTTGATAAAATGTTACACATTTTATTTTAATAAAAATATTATGTTAGGAAAGCCACAAAATATATGAATTGGTGCGATATGAGTTTATGAAGATAGACTGCAATATCTTTTAAGTCTGGGAAAATCAGAGAGAAGAAGAAAATGTACCTCTTTGTAACGGGAAATAATGGAACCTGATTTGAGGAGCTGGTTCATTCTTTACTGTATGTAAAGAGACATCACATGAAGGAAATCAATGGGAGCTGTAAGGGCACAGCACCTGTGAATATCAGGCTACTTATTTTGGTGTCTAATTCAGACACCCACATTTGAAAACTTTGGCCTAGGTGATTACCTTGACCTGTCATATCACTGTCTAAAATACACTATTTGTTTATACTGAAATAACCTATCTTTGCTTCTATAACAAAGCATGTTTTTTTCCTAAAGAGAAATTACTTTTTTCTTATTAACAGAGATGGGCTTAAAAAGTGGTGGTTGAATCTGAATTTGGCTTAGATTTAGCTTTGGGAATTCAGGGTATGGGTTTGAATTGACTCTGTAGATAATCTGACAAGATTTCTGCCATCTTGAATAGTGGAAAACTCATAAAATCTACTGTTACCCTGAGATTTCTGCCATTGGTGCCGAAATTGTCTCAGAATAGTTTTTTTCCCATTATATTTGAGTCACATCTGGAAAATTGGCCTGTTCCAATTTTGGACCCTACCCAATACCAAATCTCTGTAGCAACTGTTTGGACTGAGGGATTCAGCTTCAAAGGCCACTCTGAAATTTGAAGGGCTGAAGATCAAGGTCCCCGTTTGGAGCCATCTCTGCTTATTAGACTCCCTTACCAGCTGGCCTTTGTAATCCCTCTTCTTTTCTGTCCTCGGTTTCTCAAAGCTGTTTCTGGAATGTGAAGCTGCCCGTCCCCTGCCAGGACTCCCAGAAGGGTGCAGGGAGTACTGCTGCCTGCTGGAGTGTGGGGTTAATCTCCTACTCCAGCACAGCTGCCTCCCTGGGCACAGGAGAAACACAAATTGTCTCTAACAGTGTAATCTAGCACATAAGATTCACGTTGTCTTGGCTAATAGTAAAGTAAAGCACTTAAATGAAAGTAGTTTCTAGATGCATATAATATTGATTGTGGCAAATGTAGGAAGAGGAGTCTTCCTGCATGCATCAGAGCAGTCATAGTAAAGGAAGTGATGATTAGGGTAGAAGAACACACACAGCACAAAGCTTGAAACCATGAGATGTTTTCTTTCTTAGAATTGGCTGAGTGTAACAGAATAAAGAGAACCAGGATAAATTACGTGGTCAAATAAAAATTGCCACTATGACAGGCCATTATATTAATTAACATGATATTCTAGTCAGTCAGCAATATCAGACAACTGGAAAGCCTCCAGCTGAAATGACCACTTTGTGGAAAGGTGACCTCTAATTGCTTTTTGTGTCAAGAACTTGAAAGCTTTTGGGGCTCACAGAAGTGTTTTCATCATTTTCAGTGAATTATTTTACCTTCTTCCTTTCTACCCTTCTCCTAATAAAATGATTATTCTTTGTACTTCCTGTTGCTCTTGCTCCTTGGCTCAACATCCCAACTATCATGAAAAGAATTAAAGGGCAGCTTTCACAATGATGTGGACTGAAAGGAACAGAAAATATATAAACACAAGAAAAGTAGTTGGCAACAATTTCTTTCTTCCCTTTGCTGCTGGGGGGTGTGTGTGTGTGTGTGTGTGTGTGTTTTAAGAAGAGCTCTCTGCATAAAGCCCAGCATTCAGTAATTACTGATCCTACAGTAAATTCATGATCCTCCACATATCACATTAAAATACCCAATAAGAAAATATTGTGACGATGATGATTAGCATATGTATAATGATGCTGTGTAGGAGCCCCAGTTATCAATCAAGCCCTGTTTGTGCCTGCGCACTGTACAAACAGAAAACAATGAGATTGTCCCTTCCCCAGTCTAGGTAACTATAGGTACATCTTCACAGCAAGCCGCAGCCTGTGGTGGCAGCCTGGCTCAGAGCCCAGGTTGACAGACTCAGGCTCCTGCTATGGTGCTAAAAATAGCCATGGAGACATTCGGGCTCTAGCTGGAGCTCGGGCTCTGAAGCACACCCCCTTCCCTAGATGTCTAAAGTCTGCACAGCTATTATTAGCACCTTAGCATGAGCCCCAGGAGCAGTCTGTAGACCCAGACTCTGAGACTTGCTGTCACAAGCTCCAAATTGGTGAGGAGATATACCCTGTGATTCCTCAAAGACAGCCCTGTCAGTGTCTCAACAGGATCATCTGGGAAGAAACTCTGAGTTGTAGGGAACATGCTTTGGCAATTGGTAAACATGGTATGGAAAAAGTGAAATGGAAGTGGAAGGGGAAAGGATTCTGAATAAGTTTGATCATTTTTTTCCCTGGTATAAAATGCTTTCATTGTCAGATGAAAACAAAAGGTACTGTGGTTTTTAAAACTAACTCTAAAACTAGAAATATTGTACGTTCTAGATCTAATGATAGAGATGGAAGATCAGACCAATGATGTCAGTGAAGCAGGAATTCCTGTGCTGGACTATAAAATGTACACAGACAGAGTCTTCTTCTTGCCCTCAAAAGATGGAGAGAAAGATGTAATGATTACTGGGAAATTGGATATTCCAGAGGCTAGACAGCAAACTGTGGAGCAGGCTTTAAATCAGTTCTCCAATCTACTGAATAGCAAATCATTTCTCATAAATGTGAGTATTGAAGTAAAAGTCACTTTGAGCTCACCCTGTATTTTTCAGAAGTCTTTTTGCCTGTTATGTATGTATGTACATGTAGAGTCACACATACATTTTTAAGAACAGATGAGCCTAAAGTTCAGCTCTTAAGTCCATATTTAGGTGCCTAAAAAGTGGCCTGATTTCAAGATTGATGAGCACCCACCTGCTCCCAAAGTGCTAAATCTTGGTACTCTTGTAAATCAGGCTGATTTTTAGGTGGCTAAATATGGAGTGAGAAGCTAATTGCAGGCACCTGGTTTTTTTAAGCGTGGCCCTAATGCTCATTACTTAAAAGTAGTGTTGCATTCTGAGGCAGAGGAAAACAAGATCTGAAACTTACAATGTATGTATTCAGGCTTGCAGTCCTTGTAATGGAAGTGGAAGGGTTTGGTTTTTGTTTGGTTGGGGGTTTGTTGCGGGAGGGATGAAGGGAGGTTAAACTTATAGTGCAGAGGTTTCTTTAAACAAAAACATCCTTCATTGTGTATTACTTCATACTTTATCGAAGACATAGCATTATTAGTTGAGTTAGCCCTGAAGACAGTGTGTTTAAAACTCTCTCGCACACAGGGAGAGAGGAGAGTTGTAGATAGTGCTTATTTATATGTAGTTTGTTTATTTATATGTAGTTTTGTGTTTTTTTCATGCTGTACTTAGAAGACTAACATTAAGACAATAGGTGTTTTGGTTTTTCCCCTTCCTACCGTGCCAGATATGTTTTGAGCTGCTCTTGAAACTTGTCATGAATCATTTAGACTCGAAGCTAAATCTGCTTTTTCTGTTTTAGTTTATTCATACATTGGAGAAGCAGAGGGAGTTCTCTGCCCGAGAAAAAGTTTATTTTGCATCCCTATTGACTGTTGCTTTACATGGAAAGCTAGAATACTATACTGACATCATGAGGACATTGTTCTTAGAGCTGATGGAGCAGTATGTTGTGGCCAAAAACCCAAAGCTGATGCTCAGAAGGTTTGAATGATTGTCTTGTTTTCCATAGTCCTTCGTTTTTTGCAACATTGTTACATTTACCGTGTGGTGTTTTTCAGTGTGTGTGTGTCGTGCTATAGACTGTCTAGAAATCATCGTGATGATGACCTGCCCGAGCACGTTAGGGAACAAAATGGATAGAAGTTACTTTTTTTAAGAGCAACTAGAGCCATTTGTCATGTCCAAATAATTTAAGTTAGAGCTTGGAACCATCTTGCGCAAACATCTATCCATGAAGAAAATGCAATATTGAAATTTTTGTATGCTTATCTAATTTTATACCATATCATCTCCATAATTAATGCTCTTAAACAATTTTCTGATGCATCTCCTTCAATTAGATAGGTCTGATTCTTACTCCTAAATACATTACAGAATTTAATCTTTGCTATGTATGTTTTGTTTCAATTAGTTTGTTCCCCAGTAACTAAAGTGTAGATTTTTTTTAAGCACTCATTCTTACAACATGGAAACAAACTTCTGATTTTGAATATATGATATGTACCTTCCAGTAAAAGTAATGAGCTGAAAGTATCTAAGAATGTTGAACAGTGCAAAGCATTATCTAATGCAGGCGCATGCTTAAAAGAACCTATGTAAAATTATTGCATTAGGACAGCAAGTGCTGTTAATGTAGAAATATTTTATTTCAGGCAACACTTCAAAAGAAAATTGCCTTCTTGTCAGCAAACATTTTCGATATTCATATTTTTTAGATCAGAAACTGTTGTGGAGAGGATGTTGTCTAATTGGATGGCTATTTGTTTATATCAATATCTGAAGGTAAGGGATGAAAGCTATGCATACACTTCTCCTGCATTAAGTACTAAAACGTATGGCATTGATTATACCTTCCATTTTTTATTTTTGTTTTTTCCCTTAAACAGGACAATGCTGGAGAACCTCTTTATAAATTGTTCAAGGCTATCAAACATCAGGTGGAAAAAGGCCCAGTGGATGCTGTGCTGATGAAAGCCAAATATACATTGAATGACACAGGGTTACTGGGAGATGATGTAGAGTATACACAGCTGGTAAGCAGCTCATCTGCTCAGTCATTAATTTATATCAAATCTTTTCCTCTTGAACACTGTGGAATTTAAATTTATATCCGTACACTCTTTCTATAACAATTAATGAGAGCCAAGATGAACTATTAATGTGGGTGAAGAATTAAGAACTATATAGAAGGGCTTAGAAGCAAATCCCCAGATCTGAGCACCCCCAATCTCTGAAGAAGTTTGAGGGAAGACTCCCAATAGCCTGATCCTCTCTCAACCATTTTATATTGGTTTAATTCCATTGATTTCTGTGGAGTTACTCCTGATTTACACCAGCATCAGTGAGACAAGAATCAGACTCTATGAATAGTCCCTAACTCTAATGGCGTGTATCGGGCTACTTCTTTAGGCATCTAAAGATGGATATAACCGTCTAAATCTAGTCATCTGGTTTTGAGACTCTTGGCTTGTTTGTTTTGTGCATGGTCTAATAAACGTACATAATGCTCAGAACTGTCCTCGGAAGAGCAGCATGGGATTTTCTTTGCCTTGAAAGTCACTCTGATGTGATTACTCTGGCTTTATTATTGACACAGCTAGCAGCCTTTCCCATTTGCCTCTGATTGTGAGACATGCAATGACAAATCTGTAGTGCGGATGAAACTTAATAAAAGCCTTTTATTACGTGTTTGGTTAAAAGCACATTTTTGATATATTCCTAAGGGATTTGAGTGGGAGGGCACCATGGGAAGCTTACCTTATGAATTGTTCTTACACACAACCTACAGCAACTGTAGTTAACAGACTGCTTGGGGGTGGGGGATGGATAAAGGAAAAATGTAACTTTTTTAATGTCCGGTTTTGGACTCCGTGAGGATTCCATGTTTGTCTGAGCTGAAGAGTACACCTAATAGTTCTGCACAGACTGGACAACACGATTTACATTGTATTGTGTTTAACTAACAAGATATTTTTGTATCGTACGTCATTTGTGACTTACTGCAATAATTCTTTGAAGTTAGTGTCTTTTAACTCAAAAAATGGCTTTTGCAATTAAGATTTATGAATGCAGTATCAAAGAGAGACATGTGAATGCAATCAAATCTGAGCCAAATTAGAATAATTCTCATAGATATTTATTGTAAACATTAGACCAGATTTGGCCCGGATTTCATTGCATTCATCAATTGTACATATAACAAAACAATCACATATCCTTCACAAAGAAGTAGGTTAATATTGCTGTATAATATTGCGATTATATGCCTTTTTTTATGATTTTTAAAAAAATGCTTGTGCTAATTATGCCAGTGTCTGAGTTTGGATAGACATTTATGGAGCACTTACTGCTTTAGGTAGATAAATGCAAATTTAATTTGCACACCTCTGCCTGAAACTGAGAGATGAACTATATTGTGCATGGTATTTATCCATTTTACAGTCATTATTTTTGTTTAAAAATTGGGTATGTTCATCAGTTGTTACACTGACACACTACATTTTCAGCTGACAGCAAAATCATATATAATTATTAATATAAATAGGGAAGGGAAGAAGAAATACAATTAGCCTGCAAATTCTGTCTAGGGACAATGAAAACGTGTTTAATTTCACTGCATTGCAGCACAGTTTAACTACATAAAATAATACACAAAGTGCAGGGATCGCTTCCACCAAGACCATAACTAAGAGAGAGGGAAGTTCTACTAGCCAATTAAAAGGGAAAGAAGCCATATCTAGACATTTCTGCTATCAAAGTGTGCATGTGTAGCAGAGTCCATGAAGATTCCAAGAATTTTGCACCACCTTGACCATTGGAAATCAGGTACCCTCCGTAGAGGGTGAGCTCACAGTCCCTGCTTTCCCCTTTCAGGACATTATCCTTCCTTTTTATTTTACCTGGACTGAGATTATCATCTGTATGCTGTGGGCACATTTAAAGTTCATTCTGGGTTTGGAGATTTTCCAAGAGATTCTCTCCTGTATAAATAAAATGGGAGAATGCCAACGGAACCAATGATATCTTGAGAACCAGAATAAACTACTTAAGTGTGCCCTCTGTAATTGAGGGTTAATGTGACAAGTAATAAATAGTAAATTGACTCTTCTTTGCGTATTGCGTTATTGGATAACCTAAGTGGTACACAGACATTGGATGGTCCAGCATTTTAATACATGCCTGTCTCTATTTGAAACTTTCCTTTAATAAGTTCCGAAGACACAGTAGAGATGTCATATTAGATATCAGTGAAGAAGGGGGAACATCCAATCTGTGCCTTTTCTATTTTATCATAATAGAAAGAATGAGCTGGAATCTAAAGTAGCTAGTTGGCTGGATATTAGTGAAGAACTGTGCAGATAATCCACATTGCAAATGTACATTGCTGCATGGTGGTAAGACTGCACAGTGTATCTTGGGCACTGCCTGGATCCTAATCATCAAAAAAAACCAGAGACTGGAATTGATATTTTTGAATAATTATGCATATTTTTTTCTTTCATAGACAGTAAATGTGTATGTACAAGATGGAGGCACTGATTCTGTACCTGTGAAAGTGCTGAACTGTGATACTATTTCTCAAGTAAAGGAAAAGATAATAGACCAAGTCTACCGAAATCTGCCTTGTTCACAATGGCCAAAAGCCGATAGCGTTGTTCTTGGTAAGTAGTTATTTTTGGTGCTGTTGTAATAATAGTGAAAACACTAATTTGATGCTCTTATCTTTCTGAAATGTTTCAGTAAAAGTGATTATTGAAATGAAAAAAAATCATTCAAAGGTTTAGTTCTTGAACTATTAAGCTGAATCTACCACTAAGCGTGATGCTCTCGTACTTACTATATCGTGAAATAAAGCATGTCCTTATTATAAAATGCCTAGCCCTTGTTCTTTGCCAAGTCTCATAAAAATGCACAGAGCACGTTAATAACTCTCGGTAAAACCTATCAGAACCAATGAAATATTGATTGTTTCAGTTACTGATTCATGTGACAGTGATGACATGAACAATTAATTGATGTAAAAGTAAGGACACAAATTTTCAGAAGTGACTTGTAACTTTGGGTCTGTCAGTTTTTGGTTGCTCACCTTGAGGCAACTTAAAGGGACCTGACTTGCAGAAAGTGCAGAGCACCCACTCTCTGAAAATAAGACCCCTTTAAGGTGTCTCCAGTTGGATGCCCAAAGACTGACACCTCCAAAGTTACTAGTCACATCTGAAAATGTTGCCTTTAATGTTTTAAACACCAACTGATACCTTATCAAAAACTATGAAAAATACTTTTGTGACATGTCCACTAATGCCATAATTTAAGGGGATAAAGTGTTGTTTATTACTTTTTTTCTTTGGTGCATTCGCCTAAAAACAGATTTGTATTTATCTGTTCCACAGGAAGTCCCTAATCCTCTGTTTTGGACGGGGTTGCCAGGCATCCAGTTTTTGACCAGAATGTGCCGACCCGGCTCTTAAAAGTCTGATTGGCAGTGCAGCTGGGGCCCAGGACTAAGGCAGCCTCCTTACCTACCCTAGTTTTGCACAGCTCCCAGAAGCAGCTGCCAGCTCCTTGCGGCCCCTCGGCGCATGGGCGGTCAGGGAGGCTCCACGTGCTGCCCCCGCCCCGAGTGCTGGCTCCACAGCTCCCATTGGCCAGGAACCATGACCAATAGGAGCTGTGGGGGCGGCGCCTGTGGGTACGAGGGCAGAGTGAGGAGCCTCCCTGGCCACCCATGCGCTCGGGGGCTGCAGTGCAGGGACCTGATTGTCGCTTCCTGGGAGCCATGATAAGCACTGCCAGGATTCCACACCCTAACCCCCTGCCCCAGCCCTGACTCCCCTCCTGCACCACAAACCCCTCATCCCCGGTCCCACCCCAGAGCCCACACCCCCAGCCAGAGCTCACACCCTTCCCGCACCCCAACCCCCTGCCCCAGCCTGGAGCCGCCTCCTTCACCCCCAGCCCGGAGCCCTTTCCCACACCCTGAACCCCTTATTTCTGGCCCCACCCGGAGCCCACATCCCCAACCCAGATCCCATACCCCCCCCACATCCCTGCCCCAGCCCAGAGCCCTCTCTCACACCCCAAACCCCCCCATCCCCGGCCCCACCCAGAGCCCGCACCCCTGGCCAGAGCCCTCACCCCCCTCTCGCACCCCAACCCCCTGCCCCAGCCCAGTGAAAGTGCATGAGGGTGGAGGAGAGAGAGCAACAGTGGGAGGGGGGATGGAGCGAGCAAGGGCGGGGCCTCGGGGAAGGGGTGTTTTGGTTTTGTGCCATTGGAAAGTTGGCAACCCTAGTTTTGGATATCACAGCAATGTCTACAGCAACTAATTGTGGTGTCCGAAACTGTGGATTTTGACTTCAATTGGAAAATAAACAGAAACATCACATGGATTTTTAAACAAAACTTGCGCAAAGTTCCCTAGTAAGAAATAAAAGGGAAAGGAGGAAAGCCCAAGTGTTTTGAAACGGAATATTTCAAAAGATATTTTATGATGATTCATTGGCTCTTTAAATGAAAACACATTAGTGGTGTACTGTCTTAGTTGCACAAGGATAAAACCTGTTTCTTTTCTCATTTTAATTACTCCATAGAGTGGCGTCCAGGTTCTACTGCCCAGATCCTCTCAGATTTGGATTTAACATCCCAAAGAGATGGCAGGTGGAAACGTATGAATACTCTGATGCATTATAATGTAAGGAGGATTGCTGACATCTGTGAATTGTTTTTCAGTAATAAATAAACTTTTATTAGCTTTCAGAGAAAATTGGCTTGTACTATCTGATAAGGGGGCTGGAACATGTAGCTATGTTACTTTCAAATTCTGGAAAGTGAGAATGTATCTATCAAATTCTAGTACTCTCACTGGTTTCCTCTCCATCACGGAATACAATTCCAAATTGCCTCTATATGGCCTATATTTCCATATCTCTCAGCAGTCCCAGGTTCATGGGATTGTCCTGCTTTAGCTCCCAAAACCCCGTCGCAGTTGAAGTGGCTCCTGTCCCATGGGGCTGGGTAGGCTCAGCTGTTCTTTCTGGGCATTGCAATCTGGCCCCCGGTGCACAGGGTCATAGCACCACTCCGGTTTGGCCCAACCTGGTCCCCCTTATGGGTGGGGGCAGCCAGGCCAAATCTGAGTGAGTACCACTGCAACCCCATGGCTGGGTCATAATGCCACTCACTCAAATTTGACATGGCCACCCCATGATGTGCAGGTACCAGGGGCTAGGTCTCAATGCCCAGAACGGGGAGCTGAGCCCAGCCAGCCCCTCAGAACAGGAGCTGCAGGAGCCACCACTGTGAGATGAGCTGAGGCTTGCTCCACAACTCCTCCCTGCCAGGCCTCCCAGTCCCTGTGTGCAGCACCCTACCCACTCACCCCAATGTGGGGGACAGGACCCATCCCCCTTTAGCTACTGCAGATTTTGGGAGGTATGGGTGTCTGATATCTTACCTACCTACTCTTTTTCTCACTCCACGTGTCCCATTTTGGAAGCTGCTTCTCTTCCCCCTATCCCTACAAATCCCTCCATCAGAGAGTTGCCTTTGTTCTGCCCTGGCTCCCCAGATCTTGCTTCATTTGTCACTCTGCTTCACTGGTGTGTTTAAGAACCCTAAACCCTGAGGTGAAACAAAGGCACTTTTTTTTTAAAGGACAGCTTGCTCTATTTTACCCTGTGTATAAACCCCTGACACACCCAGTCAAGTAACCAGTCGTAACATAATGTTTCAGGTTATGTATGACATAGAGGAAAAAATTTGGCAGGATCGTGGGAGTAGGGGCATTGAAATTCTTCGTTATGTAATCTGTCTAGGTTTCATGCTGCGCTCATCGCCATGGGTATGGAAGCACTTGTGATCCCGTTATTTATTTTTCCCCTTTACACTACCTAACCCTTTCCTGACACCAAATATCCTGCCAGTTAGGTGGTTCAGAACAGCTCCTTAAGAAGGCAGATAGCTCTGCTCCTGTATGGGGAATTTAACCCTTGTGCAGAGGGTCCATGCAAACAGCTTGTGTGCCACTGAACTCTCACACTTTGAACATTATTATCAACCATGGAGGAAGCTTTACCTGTGGCCTCTTAGCTAGCAAGTATCAGAGCTGAGCCCTTCTACAGGAGAGGGGGTATTGGGGATGAAGGGCCTGATGGCTAGAAGTCAGTGTGCACAGCACTTCTCAAGATCCAAGCCCTAACTGGAGGATAAGAAAATTGGTGGGTATCTTCAAATGCCTGCTTAGGTGGGGAAAGACTCCACAACAGTGAGGTTCAAGCCTACTTTTCGCAGGAATGTATTATGGAATGATTTCCCTATGTTTGTGTTCTTGAAGGTCCGAGATGGTGCCACACTTATCTTGTCAAAAATAGGAATTTCCCAGCAGCCAGAGGATAATCAGCAAGATGTCCCAGGGGAAAGTAAGTACAATGGGGGTTCTTTATGCCCCCAAAAGGAGTATAAGACAAAATGCACAAATAGAAAATATCATCTTCGCCTGATCTTGTTTGATGGGAATGACACTAGAGGACTTTGATATTGCCCAGCTGGTAATGTCATGCTAATTTAGGGTGCTTCCCTTCTGTACACCTACGGACGTACAGAAAGGGATTGTTTACTTCCATGCTCCATGACATGATGATTTGTTCATACAACCCAGAATTACACTTTTTTTTTCACCCCCATATTGCTTTGCAAACTCATGTTAGGTCCCTATCTTCTGCTACCATGGGTTCTTTTCAGAATTACTGCTGCCTGGTTTCTTCCTCACACTGAGTACATGTCAGATAGCTTTTCACCAGTTTAGCTTTGTTTTTTTCCAAGTTGAGTTTCACTTTGCTATTTTCTGCCCACGTTCCTAATTTCTTTTGGTCCTATTTTATTATTCCTTTCTCTTCACTGGAGTTTGCAACTCCACCTCATTTTGTGTCATTTAAAAATTTCACTATTTTGTTGTTTACTGCCTCTTCCAGATCACTAGTGCAGATGTTACATAACACTAGTTCTAACATTTCTACCCACTAAACACCTAACTCAATGTATGGCCCTTTGCTTACAGCTTTAAAAGACGGTTTTCATTCCACATGACATTATTCCTATCCAAGCCAATTTGATCTGAACTTTCAAGTAAGACTTTGAGACAGTATCAACTGTCTTGCCAAAGTGCATTGTGTTACATTAGCTGTGTTCTGTTTATTCTGCTTATTTTGTCATTTTAGTCCCCTTCCCTCTCCACCCAAAAACTCACTGAAGTTTGTCTGGCAACATTGCCTTTGTAAACACTCTTTATTTTGCTGGGTCTGTTGTACTTTAAATGTTCAGTGTCTTTTTCGTCCTCTTCCATCATTTCATGAGGGATAAACGTTAGATTTATGCCATGGTAATTGCCAGGATCATTCTTCCTTCATGTTTTGAACTGATTTGAAATGCTTCTGTGACTGTCATTGGATGCTAAACCCTGGGCTTCAGTTATTAGTTTTCAATCTCTTTAACAGATCTGCTGGAAACAATATAACAGAAATGTCCATCTTTCCAGGGCTGTCAGTTGGTGGCTTTGATGTACATTGATTGCTATTTAATAAAAGTGTGCCAAGCTGTTGTTTTATTCATGTTGAGAGTTGGCTGGGGCTGCAGTCCAGGCAGTGCTACATGCAGTTAGATTTTACTCTCTTCCTTTTGGGACTCTTATTGAAATGTTATTTCAGGGTTCCTAGAAGGCTTTTCCAAGGGTATTAAGTATACTATTGCATTTATTTTTCATTCTTAAGTATGGAGGAGTAGATGTTAAGCCTTTCTGGACCTGCGTTCCCCACCTTGCAGTTTGTTTTGGCAAAAGGAAGAAGTATATGATGTTCATTGCGCAAGCCCTAGGCAGAGGAGGATCCCACTTTTTTGCTTTATGGCTATGCCATTACATCCAACGGTGTTGTGGATGAAGAAGCTTACTGAAAACAAATGGCCCATATTCCATGATTTAACTACTTAATCATACACGTCACTCTGCTTGGTAGAGGAAAGCCGACTTCTCTTGCTGGTGTCTTTGCAGAGAGCTCAGTCATGTGAAGAAGAAGCTGTAGTGAAATTTTAAATGGTAAAGTACAGGAGTCGAGGCACTGTTGTCTTCTTTCCACCCCACGCCCTCTCCCACACAATAAATAGCTTACAGCAGAAACTGGGAAGGCAATATTTCATGGCTCACCAGTGCATTTTCATTAATGCATAGGTCTTCTAGAAATATCACATGCCACTTTGTTTGTTTGGAAAGCTATACAAATGTAATAAAGTCAGGGCAAAGCTACAGCCTAAATGGACAATGATTTGTGAGATACTGTGTTGCATAAAAAGGAGAGGAAGGTATGCAGAAGCTTACACACACATTCTCTCACTGTTAGATGACACAGCCAAGGAGCTACACGTCCTGAACACACAAGATGTCCTACTCCTTTTTATTTGAAAAGGACCAGTTTTCTTTTTAACCAGAATTTCACGTTAACTTAAATATTGCTTTGGAAATCACTGCCAGAGAAATAGGTTTTGCCCAAAATAAAAACATAAAATCATGTTCAAATGTTCCAAAACCTGACATTGCTTCCTTTCTGCTTTGTGCAGCCTTTAAACAAGAGAGATACTAGTTGCTGGTTTTTGTGGTAAATTAAGTGCAGAAGTTTTTCAGCTGAGGAGATAGGATTGCAACTCCTATCTTGGATCAAAAATGAGAGTGAGTTTGCTTGTATACTAGCTTCTGTTTCTGCTGCACAGAACTAGGTAATTAGGCTAAACTGTCTATCTCTATTCATGACATTCTCTAATTTGAAGTATCAGACGTATTGCAGGTCAGAGTTGTTTACAGCCAATCTTTATAGGGCAGCTTGTACAGCACTTGCATCTACTGTGTCTGGCTCATGCTAATGTAGAGGTTATGGGTGTACGACTGGAAAAAGGCTAATGTAGTGCCCATTTTTAAAAAAGGGAAGGAGGAGGATCCTGGGAACTACAGGCCAGTCAGCCTCACCTCAGTCCCTGGAAAAATCATGGAGCAGGTCCTCAAGGAATCAATTCTGAAGCACTTAGAGGAGAGGAAAGTGATCAGGAACAGTCAGCATGGATTCACCCAGGGCAAGTCATGCCTGACTAATCTAATTGCCTTCTATGACAAGATAACTGGCTCTGTGGATGAGGGGAAAGCAGTGGACGTGTTGTTCCTTGACTTTAGCAAAGCTTTTGACACGGTCTCCCACAGTATTCTTGCCAGCAAGTTAAAGAAGTCTGGGCTGGATGAATGGACTATAAGGTGGATAGAAAGTTGGCTAGATTGTCGGACTCAACGGGTAGTGATCAATGGCTCCACGTCTAGTTGGCAGCCGGTATCAAGTGGAGTGCCCCAAGGATCGGTCCTCGGGCCGTTTTTGTTCAATATCTTCATAAATGATCTGGAGGATGGTGTGGATTGCACCCTCAGCAAGTTTGCAGATGACACTAAACTGGGAGGAGAGGTAGATATGCTGGAGGGTAGGGATAGGATACAGAGGGTCCTAGACAAATTAGAGGATTGGGCCAAAAGAAATCTGATGAGGTTCAACAAGGACAAGTGCAGAGTCCTGCACTTAGGACGGAAGAATCCCATGCACTGCTACAGTCTGGGGACCGAATAGCTAGGCAGCAGTTCTGCAGAAAAGGACCTAGGGGTTACAGTGGACGAGAAGCTGGATATGAGTCAACAGTGTGCTGTTGTTGCCAAGAAGGCCAATGGCATTTTGGGATGTATACGTAAGGGCATTGCCAGCAGATCAAGGGACGTGATCGTTCCCTTCTATTCAACATTGGTGAGGCCTCACCTGGAGTACTGTGTCCAGTTTTGGGCCCCACACTACAAGAAGGATGTGGAAAAATTGGAAAGAGTCCAACGGAGGGCAACAAAAATGATTAGGGGACTGGAACACATGACTTATGAGGAGAGGCTGAGGGAACTGGGATTGTTTAGTCTGCGGAAGAGAAGAATGAGGGGGGATTTGATAGCTGCTTTCAACTACCTGAAAGGGGGTTCCAAAGAGGATGGATCTAGACTGTCCTCAGTGGTAGCTGATGACAGAACAAGGAGTAATGGTCTCAAGTTGCAGTGGGGGAGGTTTAGGTTGGATATTAGGAAAAACTTTTTCACTAGCAGGGTGGTGAAACACTGGAATGCGTTACCTAGGGAGGTGGTGGAATCTCCTTCCTTAGATATTTTTAAGGTCAGGCTTGACAAAGCCCTGGCTGGGATGATTTAGTTGGGGATTGGTCCTGCTTTGAGTAGGGGGTTGGACTAGATGACCTCCTGAGGTCCCTTCCAACCCTGATATTCTATGATTCTATGATTAATGGAGTGGATCAGTGAGTTTCTGTGGTCTGCAATGTGCAGGAGGTCAGACTAAACAATCATAATGGTGCCTTCCAATCTTTAAGTCTATGAGTCTAGTGTAATTAGTCCCTCATGCTCATGAGTATTTAGTGACCTTAAAATTTTACTTTTAAACAGGGAAAGGTAGAAATTTCAGAGGGATAAGAGGGTTTTTAGAGCCTGGAGAGTCAGTTTTGTAAGAGTCATCTCGCTATTGACATCTTGAAACATATTGACCACCTTATTTGCAAAGGCAAGGAGTTGCCTCTTGTTATAATTTCTTTATTCACTTCTTAGTTTATTGTTGGTGAGAACTTAAAAAGCAACTGATATCTCCTGAAAAATCCTCCATTTACGAACCATACTAATATGTTGTGTTGCTCCATATTCTACATTTCTCTTCCTCTTTCATGCAGCTGTCCTTAGCATTGAAGTGGGAACTTTGTATCTTAAAAGTTCATCTGCTTCTCCTGTTCATTTCTGGGAAGACCTGATTTTCCATGAAATATTAATTATTTCATCAGCGACCAATTATGATCTCACTAAATGAAAAGGTATCAAATTCAGTCCTAGTGTAAGTGTAGGTAACCCCAATGAACTCAATGGGGTTGTGCCTGTTTACTCCAAAGCTCATTTTCCTCCTTTACCATTAGGAGGACATAGGGAGGAAACAGAGAAGTATGTGCATTAACCAGGCAGCTGGTTTAGTTAAGGTAGAAAAGGTAGTTTTCACTATAACTGCCTTTTGTCATCTATTTAGAAGTAAATAACAGGCACTGAAAAAATATCACAATACAGAGGCCCACCAGTAATTTTTGCTGCATTCTATGATATTCTGAAAATTCTAAGATTTAGAAAATCATTTGGGCTGTCAATTAATCACAGTTAACTCACGTGATTAACTCAAAAAAATTAATCCGCGGTTAAAAAAATGTATTGTGGTTAATCGCAGTTTTAATTGCACTGTTAAGCAATGGAATACCAATTGAAATGTATTAAATATTTTGGCTGTTTTTCTACATTTTCATATATATTGTATTCTGTGTCATAACTGAAATCAAAGTGTATATTATTTTTTGTTACAAATATTTGCACTGTAAAACTGATAAGGAAAAGAAATCATATTTTTCATTTCACCTCATACAAGTACTGTAGTGCCACCTCTTTATTGTGAAAATGCAACTTACAAATGTAGATTTTTTTTTTTGTTCCATAACTGCACTCAAAAACAAAACAATGTAAAACTTCAGCGCCTTACAAGTCCACTCAGTCCTACTTCTTGTTCAGCCCATTGCTAAGACAAACAAGTTTGTTTACATTTACAGGAGATAATGCTGCCCACTTCTTATTTAGAATCTCACCAGAAAGTGAGAACAGGCATTTGCATGGCTTTTTTGTAGCCAGCATTGCAAGGTATTTATGTGCCAGATACGAATGTTTAGCATATGCCCCTTCATGCTTTGGCCACCATTCCAGAGGACATGCTTCCATGCTGATGATGCTCATTGAAAAAATGTGTTAATTAAATTTGTGACTGAACTCCTTGGAGGAGAATTGTACGTCCCCTGTTCTGTTTTACCCATATTCTGCCATACATTTCATGTTATGGCACTCTCGGATGATGTCCCAACACATGATGTTCATTTTAAGAACACTTTCACTGCAGATTTCACAAAACGTAAAGAAGGTACCAATATGCGATTTCTAAAGATAGCTACAGCACTCAAACCAAGGTTTAAGAATCTGAAGCGCCTTCCAAAATCTGAGAAGGATGAGATGTAGAGCGTGCTTTCAAAAGTCTTAAAAGAGCAACACTCTGATGCGGAAACTACAGAACCTGAACCACCAAAAAAAGAATATCAGCCTTCTGCTGGTAGCATCTGACTCAGATAATGAAAATGAACATGCATCGGTCTGCACTGCTTTGGATAGTTATCGAGCAGAACCTTTCATTAGCAGGGACGCATGTCCCCTGGAATGGTGGTTGAAGCATGAAGGGACATATGAATCTTTAGCGTATCTGGCATGTAAATAACTTGTGACGCCAGCCATAACAGTGCCATGAGAACGCCTGTTCTCACCTTCAGGTGACATTGTAAACAAGAGGCAGGAAGCATTATTATTAAAAAAACTTGTTTGTCTGAGCAATTGGCTGAGCAAGAAGTAGGACTGAGTTGACTTGCAGGCGCTAACATTTTACATTGTTTTATTTTTTTGAATGCAGTTTTTTTGTACATAATTCTACATTTGTAAGTCCAACTTTCACAATAAAGAGATTGCACTACAGTACTTGCATTAGGTGAATTGAAAAATACTATTTTCTTTTGTTTTTTTTACAGTGCAAATACTTGTAATCAAAAATAAATATAAAGTGAGCACTGTACACTTTGTATTCTGTGTTGAATTTAAATCAATAGAATTGAAAATGTAGAAACCATCCAAAAATAATTAAATAAATGGTGTTCTATTATTGTTTAATAGTGCAATTAATCACAATTAATTTGTTTAATCACTTGACAGCCCTAAAAATAATTAAATTGCTATCTTGTTCCATTATGAAGTCACAGATGCTGCAACATAAAATGATAGCTTTTTTTCTATCTCCAGAGAAACAATTGCAGCAGCAAAGGTGGGAATGAATACTTTGTCACCCCATTTACCTCAGTGACATTACCCCCCAAACCTCTTAAATTCAAAGTCAAATTAAACCCACTTAAATATTAAGGATGGGGGGGAAATTATATTTAATTAAATGGCAAAAATGATCATAAAGGAACATTGATTGCATAACTAATATCACACGAGTATATATGTTCAGGTTCCAACAGAAACATTACCTTGGCCAGATTGCACATATGGAACTCTTTCTGCTTATGCGATATTTCCACATACGTTCCATAAAACATGCCATAAAATTCAGAGTTAGAGTAGCTGTTGGGAAACTTAATTTTGCATTTCCTAATTCTTTTCCACAGTGAATCCTTACAGTTCCATTAAAGTAATAGTATGCATATGTTCTGAAATCCATGGAAGGTTGGAGTAATGCAGTGATGAATCAGGCCTATATGCATAACTGAGCATTTAAAACTACTAAAGTCTTCAGAAATTCAAACTTATGCTTCCCATAAAACCTGCAATTCAGCCCCATTGCACATATTATTTTTCATTACTGTTAAGTTTTATGCCTTAATATAAATAAATGTGTGCAGTGTAACTGAGTTATAGCTGCTATGGGAAGGATCATTTTGAATCACATTTATGCATTTAAATTCTCAGGCATAGTGGTGCATTAATAAAGTTTGTTGCACTGAGTTACCGTTCTCTTTTTTAAGAAGGAAATTAATTGCACGTTTAAATCGTTGACTGTCAATTTGACTTATATCACAAGAAATACTCAGATGCACTGAAATTTTTATTTGAGTATTCTCATAGAATCTCACATTTGAACACAGATAGTGCATTTATTCTGTTGTGTACTAATTGAACTAAATTTAGATACATTTCCAGTCTTTCAGTATGTGGATCTCCAGATACAACCCTACTGTAATTTGCAAAGATGACTGAACTTGAGTTTCTTTTTTCTTGTGGTTCCCCCTGCATGCAGAAATCCTCCATTCTTCTCTCTTGAGGATAAGGGCTGGCCATGTGCCTTGCGACTTTCAGTTCCTCTTTCACTTTATGTAGAATAGAAGACTTAGCACTTTGATTTGGTTCATATGGAGTACTGTGTGCATTAGGCAGGAGTGAAGTCATCTAAATCCCCTGAATGAGAATGAAGGTAAGTTGACGATATTGCACATGTGGAAGAAAACAAGGTATCTGTGGGATAAATGAGCACAGTCTCTTACAATGTACATATACTATATTTTTTTAACATTATTTTATCACAACTGCTGTTTCTAGGGCATGCACTATTGGAAGATGAAAATAAGATCTGGCATCTAGTTCGACCAGCAGATGAAGTTGATGAAGGCAAATCGAAAAGAGGGAGTGTGAAAGAAAAAGAACGAACCAAAGCTATTACAGAAATCTACCTGACAAGGCTTCTGTCTGTGAAGGTAGGATTTCCTATTAAATTATTAGGCAGTTCTTTTAAGGAAGCTGGTTAACTTGCCTTGTGAGGTTCAGATGACTAAAATGCTGAGTTATTGGAGAGAGAAAGGTGCGTGAGGCAATATCTTTTATTAGACCAGCTTCTGCTGGTGAGAAAGACGCTTCTGAGTTTACACAGAGCTCTCCTTCAGCTCTGGGAAAGGTACCCTGCGGGGAGGGCTACACTTATAAAAACACTGCATCGTTGGAGCCTCACTAATGCAGCTGTGCCGCTGTAGCACGTTAATGAAGATGCTCTACGCCGACAGGAGAGAGCTCTGCCCTCAGTGTAGTTAAACCCATCTCCCCAAGTGGCAGTAGCAATGTCGATGGAAGAAGCTCTCCTGCCAGCATAGCAGACTACACTGAGGGTTAGGTTGGTTTAACTATGTCGCTCAGGGGTGTGGATTTTTCACAGCCCTGAGCAACATAGTTATGCTGATGTAAGTCTGTAGTATAGACCAGACCTCAGAGTCTCTCAGCTAAATACAAGGTGGAACAGATTGTTTAGCCCATATAGTTAACACATATTTCAAAGGACCATTTAAGATGAAGTGGCCCGTTAACACCCCTCCAGTCATAGTGAGAAAAGGCAGGGATCGGGGGAAAGGCAGTTTGGGGGTAATCTATAACCCACTAGCAACCCCCACCAGCTGCCTTTCCCCCTCTCTCTTCCTGGGCCAGATTCAGTACTGCATACATGGCAAGCCCAGTTATTGCCTCTAATCAGAGAGCAAGTTGGACATAGCTGATAAGAATTTGCTTTGTTACTTGGCTCTGTTTATTGGGTTGATGTGTAAGATTATGCTGTTTTCAAAAACACTATTACAATACTAACATAAGGTGTTCTGGAGTCATAAGATTACAGCTATGACCTACCATAGTTCTCTCTGTATCATAAAGATGACCTACAAAGCAGTTGTTACCAAAGGATTTATCAGGTGATTGTATATGTACAGGAAACTTAAGTTTGCAAATATACTCATATTTTAATACTCTTAGCAACTCGTTTCTCCCTTACCTGCCAAGTCCAGAGTGTGCATTTCTATGTTCCCTGTGCAATAGTTATGAAATCACACACCTTTTAAAACAGAGCATATCACTATTTTCTTCAACTTCCTTGCTATTTTAGCTGTTGGAAAGAACATTGTGTTGCAGGCGAAATCTGCCTTTGTTGTGGCCTGTCATCATGCGTCCTTAGCATTCTGGGCCAAGGCCTTCAATGACTGTGATCAGAACACAAAGTATTAGTGTAAAGCAGAGAGAAAAATCTAGGATAACACAACATTTTTACTGCAGGCTCAATTTTAATGTCATTTTCCTTTTTTTAATACACTTTCAGGGTACACTTCAGCAATTTGTAGATAACTTTTTTCACAGTGTGCTCAACTCAAATCATGTCGTGCCACCAGCTGTGAAATACTTCTTTGACTTTCTGGATGAGCAAGCAGAAAAACATGAGCTCAAGGATGAAGATACCATTCACATCTGGAAAACAAATAGGTAGGACTCAAAATAGTAATTAAACTGAAGAGAAACAATACTGTAATCACTAACAATGCTGGTACTCTAAATACAGATCTAAGTGGAAAGGAAATAAATTTGTAATTCTGAGAATGGCTTTAATTGAAACAATTATTTACATTGATCAAAGAGGTTACCCATAAGGCTAGAAAATGCAAAAATCGAGCCGAACCTACTGTAAGTGTAACTGTCTGCAAAACTTCTATTTTCTTATCTTTTATCTGTCATCTTTCCTTAGTGTACCCAGAGCTGGGGATTTCCTGTAATGCTTCCAGTTGCCAGCAGTGAGAGGCAAAGGGACCTGTGCTAAACTATTAAAATTCACACCCTAACCAGATGATTAAAGGGCATAAAAGTAATACATATGCTCTCTAATTACACTTGTTTTCTCACACCATCTTGGGGAGTTCTGGGAAGTGTAATCATCCTCCTCCTCTCTTTCTATAAAACTAAGAAACGTACATGCTTTTGTTTTTAAGCAGGGAAACCAGACAATAAGTAGTTGTTAATATTAGAGTTTGAATGCATAAATTAGCTAAAATGTACTCAGAAGATCAAATGCAAAATACGCATTTTAGTTTTCTGGAATCTGGTTGCTGCATTATGTTCATTGTGTAAGAGGGTGTGTTTATGTCTCTGCTTGCTTTGCAGTTTGCCACTTAGATTCTGGGTAAACATATTGAAAAATCCCCATTTTATCTTCGACGTTCATGTTCATGAAGTAGTGGATGCTTCCTTGTCAGTCATTGCACAGACTTTCATGGATGCCTGCACAAGAACAGAGCACAAATTAAGCAGAGTAAGTGATTTACATTCTACACCATGGCTATGTTCATGCTTGACAGACAACATGCATACTCCCAGAAGATTCTGGATAGATCTTTTTTTTTTTTTTTTTTAAACCCCTTAAATTTATCATTCAGTCGGTATCTGGCCATTTAATAGGTTTGGTGAAAGTTTGTAGCTTACCTTGCCCAGTGACATTTACAGTGTGAATAAGATCACAGTGTTGTTCGCCAAAGTTTTTAGAGAAATCTAATTTAGGAACCGTTTTTTTCAGGTCTTCCATAATTCAAAAAGATTTTGTATCAATTGTATAAATATATTTTTTAAAACTCAACAATAATGTCTTATGAAAACCTTAATTCTTTTCATGACATAAATACTCCCATCCATAAGATGAGGGTAAATGGTTTAAGTATGAATAATATCCAAAAGAAGTTAAAAAGTGCATGAACATATACTTATAAGTGTATAAAGGGATGAGCCTTGTATAAGGTATATTCTATTGTATTATGTATAAGGCTGCAAGTTTGTGACAGAGGTCGTGGAAGTGACGTATTCCATGATTTCTGCAACGGCCACTGCTTAGGCAGCCCCTGCGCCAGGCGCACCGGCCGCTGCTGGGGCAGTCTCGGGCCCCCAATGCCCTCCCTCAGCAGCAGAGTTTGGGTATGGGAGGAGGTAAGGGGTTGGGGCCTGGGACAGGGTGACGCGAGCTCTGAGCGGCGCTTACCTGGGGGGTTCCCCAGAAGCAGCGACATCCCCCTCTCTCAGCTGCTAGGCGGAGGCGTGGCCAGGCAGCTCTGCATGCTGCCTCCACCCAGAGCGCTGGTTTTGGATTGGGAGCTGTGGGGGCGGTGCCTGCAGGCGGAGGCAGCGCGCAGACATCCCCTGAATGAGGGGGATGTCACCACTTCCGGGGAGCCCCCCAGGTAAGCACCACCCAGAGCCTGCCTCACCCTATCCCATGCCACAACCCCCTTCCCCTTCCCACACCAAAACTCTGCTGCTGCTCGGGGGGTGGAGGAGGCACGGAGCCAGGTAGGGAGCACCAGCGGGGGTCTCGGGCTGAGCGCCACTGCTCACACCCCCCCCAGCACCAGCAGAGGTCCCAGGCCATGCACTGCCACCCTCCCTCCCCACCCACCCCAAACAGCCAGGCCACCCTTCCCCAGTACCCGCAGGGGCCGTGGGCAGCCCCCCGCCCGACAGGTTTTATTCACTGGTATTTTTAATAAGTCATGGACAGGTCACAGGCTGTGAATTTTTATTTACTGCCCGGGACCTGTCCATGACTTTTACTAAAAATACCTGTGACTAAAACATAGCCTTAATTATGTACGTTAACACTAAACCTGGAGGGTAGGGTCTTCCTAGGTAATCAAAATGTGCCTGTTATATATTTTCCAGGATTCTCCAAGTAACAAATTACTTTATGCAAAAGAGATCTCTAACTATAAGAAAATGGTGGAAGAGTAAGTATATAGAGAAGTTTTTTGTGTTTATTCTTGGTCACTTGGTTTAAGCTTCTTAGTACTAGCATAGCAGCAGTATTACCCATGGAAATATTAATGTTGGAGGGAAGAGGCCTAAATTTCAACCACTGAAAATAGATAAATACCCTTTGAAAAAGTTAGAATCACGGTATTTGTCCCCGAGGCTGTGTGGTAAATGTTGAAATGAAACATGATTGTGACCGTATGTATGTGTTCATAAGTTATTGGCAACACTTAATTTTAAATTACCTGAAAAAGAGACAGCCAAAATGTGTAATTTCCCAGGGGCTCCCATTTTGCCAACACAATCTGTCTGATTGTTCAGATTTCCACAACTTGCTAGGGTTATACCCTAAAATCATTTTCAACAAAAATATATCTTCCCCCTTTTATTTTCTGATCTTAGGTAATACGTTTCCTTAGTTTCAAAAAGGTGAGATCTATATGAATAAAAAGAGCATTAAGAGTCGCATTAGCCATGGTAAAGAGTTTGAGCCTAGGTCTTCGAAAGTTTCAAGGCATAAGATAACTATCAGATGCCAGAAATTTCTTCCTATGGCAGGGCATTGCACAGTAGGGTACAACGTGTTTTGTGATGTGCACCATCCTCTAATCCGTTAGGCACAAATGACCAGGGGGAGACAGGATAGCTAAATGGGTCATTGGTCTGTTGTGGTAGAGCAACTACTATATTATTATTTGGAAACCTGTTTAAATTAATCGCAAAATCAAACTAGAGTATTACCATTAAACTGCTAGTGCAGTTCATGGTGTTTGAAAACCGGGGAGCAATCAGAATCTTTCTAAGGAGGGGACCCAGAGTTCTCCCTCCTCTGCCCTGCACCCAAGCTCTCTCCCTTGCCTCCACAGCTGCTACCTCTATACCCAGACCCACACTTCCCCCCTGCACCCAGGTGTGTACACACTCGCCTCCTTCTGCCCCACATCCAGCCCCACGCTGTTCCCTCCACATAGTCTCTGCCCCAAATCTAACCCTGAGCTCTTACCTAGAGAGGCAGTCAGGCTGAAGAGCATCATCTCCACCAGGGTGAAATGGGCTGTGGGGCTCCCAGACCTCTTCCTTCTGTCTCTTCACTTCCCCAGCAAACACCAAACCTGGACTAATCCCTTTGCCCTCCTGGGAACTGGGGGTTCCCAGTGCCCCCTGCTCCACTTTTCACCGGGGGCTGGGAGTGCCTGGTGACCATGGGCACTGGAAGGACTGTGAAGGTGCCAAGGCCAAGCAAGTGCACAGGGTTATAGCACCTCATCATGATGGAGGGGCAACAGGGCAAATTTCCAGCTCCAGTGTGGGCCTAGGTCCCCTGCCTCCCTCTACTTCCCCGTTGTGCCCAATTGAAAGTTTATGGTTAATTCATTGCAGTTACTACAAAGGTATTCGTCAGATGGTGCAAGTGAGCGACCAGGACATGAATACTCATTTAGCAGAGATTTCCAGGGTAAGTGTGAAACAAGCATTCTCGTCCTGAAAATACTAGTTTTCATTGTCTTCTCTGCATGGGGTCACAGTGTCCACTAACGTCTGATGAATAATGCCACACTTCTCTGAAATACTCCTGGTTAGACATAATATATTGTGCTTTTGAAATGTTGATTTATAAGAATATGATACGAATAGTAACTGTCTCAAACACATTTTAACTGACCCAGAGGAATGTTTGGTTTTTCATGCTTATTGTGGGGAAAAGTTAGCGCTGTTGAACAGTTTTTCATTCTGCATTTCCTACGGATTGGTTTTGTTTACCATGTTAGAGAGATTGATGGCTAACACAGTGATTGTGAGTTCACTGTGCAATGTCACAGCAAAATTGAAAGATCCCAGAAATGAACTGGCCTTTTTATGTGTAGGGATTTCTTGCAAGGCAAGAGAGGCTTATGTTACTAATTTTTGTTACATTGATGTGGAGTAATCCATTGCTAAGGTTAAGATTTTGTCGTGGTTACTTTTAGTAAAAGTCACGGACAGGTTGTGGGCAATGAACAAAAGTCACGGGAGTCCTGACCTGTCTGTGACTTTTACTAAATATAACAGGGAGTTGGGGAGAGCCGGGAGGTTGGGGGTGAATGACACCTGGATCCCCATGGAGGGGACTGACAGCCCCAGCCCCATTGCCAGAGTGGGGCACTTCTCTGGCTCCAGCCCCAGCCGAAGCCGCGGGGGATCAGCACAGGGGGATGGGCACACAGTTCCAGCCCTGGCCAAAGACGCAGGGGGCGCACAGCCCCAACTCTGACCCTGGCCAAAGCAGAGGGCGGAGCACAAATTATTTAGATTGGCCCCAAACAAAATTTTTACAGAATTTTTGTTCTGTGGGGAATTTTGAATTTTTTGTTTTTTGTTTTGTTCCAAATTGGAATGACAGCAAAATTCAAAAGACTTTGACTAGACCTAGAAATAATTTATAAGGGACACTAGTATAAAATCAAAAAAGAACTGGTGTGGTTCTCCGCTTTCCTGCACTTTGGGTAGTCATTTACACTGGTAGCAGCATTCCTCTGCATTTCCTTTGCACAGTGTATATGACTATAGTGGGGTACAATGGCAATGGAGAATCAAGCCCAGTGTGTCTAGGTGACAAAGAGTTTCTTTTGGTTATGACCTGTTCTTTAGTGGAGTTCAAGGTTTTATATTTTTAAGAAAAGACATAGCCGTATTATCAGGGAGAATTTTACACTACGAGTCTGTCACAGAGGTCACGGATTCCGTGACTTCAGGTGACCTCCGTGACTTCAGCCCTGGCCAGCGGGGCTCTGGGCTTCCATGATTTATTGTTTATTGCCTGCAGTCTGTCCCTGACTTTAATAAAAATACCCGTGACAAAATCTTAGCCTTAATGATGATTTAGAAGCCCTCCTACCACTGTTATGATTTGATGACTTTCACCTTTGCTATAGCTTAAGTGTGAATTGTTTCAAACAGTTGAAAAGCTTGAAAGAAAAGGATTTCATATGTATGTGGCACTGACAGAACCAATCTGAAGTACCTTGAACACTATGCAGATTTTAACTGTGTTTCACCAATGTGTGTCCATAGAGTTGGTAGATGTGTCTGAGCCTAAATCTGTCGTTTGACTAATACTGTAACTCAAAATATTTTTCCACCTCCATTATTTGGGAGAGTTGTGTACTGGCTGGAAAGGCTGCAGCAGGAAAATCCTGACATGTGAATGCTGAAAGTCATCAAACAAGATTTCTAATCCTCCCTACCTCTTCCAACCCCATCCAGTCACCTATCTAATGTTTTAAGATCCAAAGCTAGAGTCCGCAAAAAGAATTATACTGTCCCTGGTATTTGTGAGTGTTTGGTTATGATTGTTAAATAGCCAAGACCGTATTTTGACATTTTTTTCTTTTAAATTACTAGGCACACACAGATTCTTTAAATACACTTGTGGCTCTACACCAGCTCTACCAGTATACTAACAAATACTACGATGAGGTAAGTTCCTTATTTGAATAATATAAATATTTAATATGCTGAGAGACTAGTCGTGTAAGCCAAATAATTGATTTGAGAACCTCAGGGTGTGTCTACGCTGCAGTTAGATACTCGCAGGTGGCCCGTGCCAGCTAACTCGGGCTAAGGGGCTTTTCCGCTGTGGTGTAGACATTTGGGCTTGGACTGCAGCCTGAACGGGGGGACCCTCCCACCTCACAGAGTCCTAGAGCCCAGGCACCAGCCCAAGCCCAAATGTCTACACTGCAGTTAGACAGCCTCTTAGCCCAGGCCTGAATCAGCTGGCATGCCAAGTGCAGGTTTTTAGTTGCAGTGCAGACATACTCTCAGATAACCAGGTAAGGGCAGTGCTAAACAATGAACCCACAACTTACTTCTCTTTTCAGTTGCACTAATGACCTGGCAGTTTCAATGGTCAAAAGTGCATTGTTGTAAATGAACTCTTGGATTATCAAATACTATTTTTTCCCAATGATGTATTTTTAACGAACAGTATCATTTACCCTTCAATGCTCTTCCCATCCTATTTGCACCCTAACAATGCCAACAGGAAAAGAGCAATTGTAGGAGATACACTGTGTGTCAAACCCCAGTACTTTATATTAGGAATGGTTCATTAAATTGCCTGTAGAGAGGGAAGAGTGCCTTTTTTATTAGTTAAATTCTACTTGCAACTTACATGCATGCTACAATCTGTGTTTTGTCATCGCAAACAAAGTGCCTTACCAAGGTAAACTTGGGTAGAATAGCTCTTGACTGTGGGCTGATTAAAAAGCAGGCTCATGAATTCTATCCAAAATTTGTCTTGGATCCTAGAAGCCTTATGGAGGAGAAAAAAAACACACTAGGATGTAGATGGCCCCACGGGTCTCTAAGTTTTACTCTGAGAACAATAAAGGAGAAAGAAATTTCCATTCAAGTGTTTCCATGGGGATGAATGTCTCTGAAAAGTCTTGGAATTAAATCAAAGCCAATAAGAACAGATGCTGAATCTGAAAGGAACTCTGCACATGTGATCTCTCTAGTCCATTTGCCCCACACCAAAGTGCAGTTTTGGGGTTTACTAACGCTTAGCATTAAAGGCAACACAGCAGAACCAGCCTAAAGCAGCTTTAAAATTGGCATAGCCAGGCATGGAAGGGTTAATTCAGTATACAGGGATCCCCCAGTGGTATAGAACCAGTGTAGCAGTTCCTGTGCCAGCCCCAGGGGTGTGACTGGTGTATGTAGAATGGTCAAGGATAAGATGGCTCAGCTCGTGGCAATGCCCCGCCACTGGTAACCCTTGTAATTTAGAGCAGCCTTTGATGTTACACCAGTTGAGTGGCCTGGTATAGAGAGAGCCCAGGATTAAGAAGTACAAAAGAAGCTTAAAGCAACCTTTTTCTTGCCCCATATCTCCACTCCTAAATTGCAGTCTCCACTTATGCATGGGCTGCAGCTGAAGATTAGGCCCAGAGTGTTTTTAATGGTGTTACTGGCTTTCCTCAATTGAAGGCCAGCAAAAATGCTAAACATCTTAACCATTTTTGCTGTAGAACAGCAGCTCTGAGAATTTCCTTTTGGGTAGAACTGCACAGAAGCAGCACTTGTATGGTACCATGGGTATCCTATCAGAGAACCATGTGGACAACCTGCCCACAGCAAATTTGCATAAAACAAAGCAAATTTAATTTGTGTGAAAAATTTAAATGGCATAAATTGCAGTATTTTGTAGCTGCCCTCATCCTTTACACTAAAACTACCATTGCCAGTATGCAGTGCACTGTGTTGATTTGTGCGGTGTGTGACATTGACTAAGTGGGCACATTATAATTGTTAAGTATATGAAGAGTGTGTTCACCAAGGAGATTTAGCCAGGAGAAAGGAGCTAAAACTCGATGGAAATTTATTAATTTAAAGGAAAGATGTCCACTTAAATTTGGCTGAATTTAAATTTTGTAATAAGTGTCTCTAAAATCTAAATCTCAGAAATGTTTCCACATTAAAACAAAATGTTTAAGATGTTTAAAAAACAATTGTTTTTTAAACAAGTCTGCTGTAGTGTTTGGAACCTAAACATTGCAAGGAACACTGAAGCCCCTGAAAGAGAAACTATTAACAAGAGTGATACTGACTCACTGATTTTTTTATTATCTAAGCTGAAAGAAGGACAAAATGTAAATAAAAAGCATAAATAGTGACAAGGACACTGGATTTTTAAAGTTCTTGCACTTCTAATAAATTGGCATTTAAACATAAGTAAAGTCCTTTTTGTTTTTGTCTGTTTATAGCTTATAACTTGTGTTCAGAAGGTAATTTTTTGAAAAGAAACATTTTTACTATATGTCATTACCCCTCCTAAACTATTAGATTGCAGGGTAGTTTCCAAAAGAATGTGGTGAAAAAATTTAAATTTGACATTAAAAGCCCTAGGAAATGTATTTTAGGAACAGCCCTTTTACAGCAAGTGGAATAGATTAAATGACCTATTTGCCTCTGCCATCTCAAGCTTTTATAATTAGTCTCTTTGGTTTGTACCTTGGCATGTATTCTGCATATCATAGACCACGTTGTAGAATGCCACTCTTTGGCCATCTCCATGCTATTTAGACTATAAGACATTGAACAAGATTCTCAGCTATATCCAGAAAAAGCCATAAAAGAGCTGCCTACAACTCCCGGACTTGGTGACCAGTTCTGTAGTGGTTCTTTTTTAAATTCAGAACAGCCTTGGAGTTTCTCTAATCTATGCTGGCTGGCTGTGGCCACCATGAGCCATCCTGTAGTCAGTAATAGCTGGAGTGCAGTGCACAACTCTCAGGGGTGGAGGTTGATTAATATTTGTAAAGGACTTTGCAAGCCTAGGATGAAAGGTGCAACAGAAGTAAAAGTTGTTATTGGAATAAATAATAATTATTAAACAAATGCTCCATTGTTTATAGGTAGTATATTAAAAATCTAAAATTTTACTTCTTAAAGTCATTCCGATACCACAGTGATGGGAGATATTATAAAAACCTATATAGATAAAAGGCTGGAGACAGAATCTTCACTGGAAGAATGGAGCAGAGGGGCACAATGAAGGAAAATTATTTAGTGCGTGCATACACTCTGAAAACCAAAGTAGTGTTAAACACTTGATGTAGCAACCTTGATGCCGACTGTCTCGTTCTGAGCATTCTGTTTCTGTTTCTTCCAGATCATAAATGCACTTGAAGAGGACCCAGCTGCACAAAAAATGCAGCTTGCCTTCCGTTTACAGCAGATAGCAGCTGCATTAGAGAATAAAGTGACTGACCTTTGATTAGAAAGCCACAATAAAGAAATCTGATCTGAAGATGTTTAAATTCATTCTTCCTGTTAAGGAAATAGTGTTCTATTTTTTAATGTATAATTACAACTTTAAATGAAAGATTTCCATGTTTTTGATAGCAGAGCTGTAATGTAAAGAATTTTTACTGTAAATTATGCTTCTAATTAAAATCTGTGTTGTGTGTAAATGAATCATCTGTGGGGAAGAAAGTCCTTGGGGGGAGAATTATAGTTCATTTAATCAAATAGTACAATCTGAAACATCAGCATTTTTAGAATCGTTATGCAAGTAAATTCAATACTATAGCATCCTTTATATTTTAAGCAATATTTGTACTCGGAAAAATGGTAGCATATTTGAAGAAACAGATGCAATATCCCCTCTTATGTTGATAACTGGAAATTAATTTCCTAATAGCCCTGAAATCACTGGCTATATTATTCTCATAATGAACATAGTAAATGACATGTCTGCTGTGATTTTGCTTTAAGATCTTGGGATGGGCTTTGGTACCATATACTATTTCTCAGTAAATTAACTACTCCTGGCCATGATAATGCGTGGTGGTATACCCACCCCACTTGATTGTGATGGGAGTAATTTAGTTATGTCACCCCTGTGGAAAGGTTCTGATGATAACTTCTAATTTGATTCAGAAATCACGACAAAGGAAATTCGCCTTTAAAACTTTACAACCTTTTATTTTTATTGTGAGTTTTACAATGTATGCTAATGTGCCTTACTTGTATTAATTCTGTGAATCTGATGAACAGTTTTGTAAAGAGAAGCAGATCAGAAAAAATATTTATGTGCTATTGAATGACTTTTTTTTTGTGAAAAACATGACCAGCAGAATGCCTGTAATTAATTGCTTGCCATGATTGTTATGTATAATATCTTGTATCAGAATGGTTCTGGGTTTTTTTATTTGAATCTTGGAACTGTCCTAGAAAAACTACCACTTGTTTTTTCTATTGTACTTGCGATGTAAAATACTAGTAGTGATACTAGAAAAATCTTATATCCATATAGCTAAATACCACTCAGTCAAGCCTTGGAATGCTGCATTTGATCGAATATACATCATAACCAATAGCAGTGAAAATTAAAATTACTTGTCAAAAAGTGTATTTACAATATAAGTTCTATACCAATTTGAAAAGCTAGGTACGTTTTTTTCAATTGCTGTATTGCACATCAGAGAACTTTGTTTCATTCTTGTCTCACAGGTTTTTGGCAGTTCAAGTAGCATTTGAATGTAGTGCTGCCATGTGCACTAAGTCCCTTTCATTATTGCTTTTTTGCCTGCTGAGCACTTGAACTCTGCTGATTCTTGGCAAGATACTGCAGTTTCTGCTGCCATCTCTCCCCTCCCTGTTTTCTGTCCTACAGTGAGTTTAACTTTTGCTGATTTTTATCCTTTTTGAAAATAGCCTCAAACTTGTGAATTGAATGGCCTTCCCCTAAATTTCTAAAAGTCAAAGGTCTCATCACAGGGTCACTCTCCCATCCCAATCCAGTTCTTCAAAAAAAAACAAAACTTTTTTGCATCCATGTATAGGCATTACTCAGCATGGCTGGGACATAAGTTATTTTTCATTTTTTTAGGACTGAGGTACGTAAGAATGCTGCATCAAAGACATTGTGCCTGCTACTCCCTGATCAGCAAAGGCATCCATCATATTTTCATTGCTAATATGTTTCTTTTGTCATTATTTGTAAATCCTGTTAATTGTAAATCAAATACAATGTGTTTTTTTCCATTAAGTGTCACAGGATCTTTACTGAATCAAGGTTGGGATTTGGTGGAAGAAGGGAGGGAATTTAATGTAGATGCTTCCTCTAAAGGGTGATAGTACAGCACAATCTCTTATGGTTGGTAATGAAGGGTACAATGTATTCTGCAGTTGGTGGTCATTTGCTCAGAAAATGAGCACTCTTGAAAAAAGTGTAGTGCAGTATCCCATAGTGAAATCCCACAAGATGCACACATTTTTAGGGATTTGAAAGTAAACTTGAAAATGGTGTCGAGCCAGTTTATATAAATTGGCAAGTGCTGCTAAGTAACTTGGCTTTGCTCAAGGAATCTGAAAGTGTTCTCTCTCCTTACCCTCCAGTTAGGTGACGATGCAGAGCAGCTGTCCATCAGCTATGGTGGGCTATAGTAGTAACCAAGGTTGCATGACCTCCCTTCCATGTGGGATTTAGATATGTAGATCTGTGTAGTAGTGGATCCATTGGCCACTTCCCCAGATCATCTTTGTCATTCACAGATTATAGATTCCAAGGCCGGAGGGGACCACTGTGACCATCTAATCTGACCTCCTGTATATCACAGGCCATAGAATTTCCCCAAAATAATTTTTAGAGCAGATCTTTTAGAAAAACATCCAACCTTGATTTAAAAATTGCAAGTGATGGAGAATGTACCATGACCCTTGGTAAACTGTTCCACTGATTGATTACCCTCACTGTTAAAAATTTATACTTTATTTACAGTCTGAATTTGTCTAGCTTCAACTTCCAGCCGGGATCTTGTTATACCTTTGTCTGCTAGACTGAAGATATTATCAAATATTCATTCCCCATTTATGTACTTACAGACTGTAATCAAGTCACTCCTTAACCTTCTCTTTGGTAAACCAATAGATTTAACTCCATGAGTCTATCACTGTATCATTTTTGTGGCTTTTTTCTGAACCCTTTCCAATTTATCAATTTATCCATCTTGAATTCCTGACACAGTATTCCAGCAGCGATTGCACCAGTATCAGAAAAAGAGGTAAAAACCTTCCGACTCCTCCTCAAGATTCCCCTGTTTATGCATCCAAGGACGGCATTAGCCTTTTGGCCACAGCATTGCACTGAGAGCTGATGTTCAGCTGATTCTTTGCACAACCAGAAAATCTTTTTCAGAGTCACTGCTTCCCAGGATAAAGACCCCCATCCTGTAAACATGGCTAAGTCTTGTGTTCCTAGATGTCTACGTTTACATTTAGCTATATTAAAATGCATATTGTTTGCTCATAGCTTACCAAGAGATCCAGATGACTGCATCAGTGACCTGCCCTCTTCATTATTTACCACTCCCCCAATTTTTGTCATCTGCAAACTTTATCAGTGATGATTTTGTTTTCTTTCAAGTCATTGATAAAAATGTTAAATAACATAGGGTCAAGACCCAATCCTTGAAGAACCCCTCTGGAAAGCACTCTCATTCAATGATGACTCCCTGTTTACAATTACATTTTGAGATGTATCTGTTAGCCAGCTTGTAATCCACTTAATGTGTGCCATGTTAATTTTAGATCATTCTAATTTTTAATCAGATTGTCATGCCATACTGAGTCAAACATCTTACAGAAGTCTATTATATCAACTCTATTCCCTTTATCAGCCAAACTTGTAATCTCATTTAAAAAAGAATCAGTTTGATGGGATCTATTTTTCATAAACCCATGTTGATTGACATTAATTTTATTACCTTCCTTTAATTCTTTATTAATTGAGTCTGGTATAAGCTGCTCCATTATCTTGTCTGAGATTGATGTCAGACAGACAGGCATATAATTACCTGGGTCATCCCATTTACCTTTTTTAAATATTGTCTCAACATTAGCTTTCTTCCAGTCTTCTGAAACTTCCCCATTGTTCCAAGACTTATTGAAAATCACTATTAATGGTTCAGTGAGCTCCTCAGGCAGCTATTCCTCCCTCCCTATGGGGATTTTCCAGTTTCCAAGCATTCCAGCACCATTTACCAGAAACGTGGAGACAAAGAACAGTGAGTCAATGCGGGGTACAAAACAAACTCCACCCACGAGCTCTTAATTCTTTTATTTTTGTCTCTTCTCTTCTCCTAGCTCTTTGAATCCAGATCTCTTTTTTCCTTCTGGTAACTTCCAAAAAGGGTTATGAAATAAGATCAAGAAGAGGTACAAAGAACAGGAAAGACTATCAGAAAAGGCCATGACTAAGCACCATCTGGTGACCTTCCACTGGTGGTTCAGGTTTCAGTGCCTAAAGAATCTCTGAGAGCATCCTCCCAGGGTTCCTGCACCAGCTGTGCCACCTGCCAACAGGAAGATTTTTGGAGGGAGACCTTCAGGGAATTGTTGTGATAATTGGGCCTACGAATGTACCCTATATGTGGGTACAACTGTGAAAAGTGAGTAAACATTTATCAAGTGTCACAGTAAGCTATAACATTAAATGTTGATTAGAAAAGGTGCAAAAGGGAAATAGACTGAATTAGTCCAAACAAAAAGGCCAACTGATATAATTCAAGGGCTGTATTAAGATCATGCCTGGGAAACAAGAAAAATGTGGGATTAAAAATCAATGGACCAGGTATATTTGGAAACTAGGCCTAACTGGTGAACAAAATAATGAAGGGATGGGCTATTCTGCCCACTACTCTCTTCTGGGGTTCTCAACAAGACTTTGGGGTGGGGGGACGATTAGTAGATGCTAGCTGGTTAGAGAAGGAGAGGGAAGGAGTGAGTTTTACTATCAGGACTACCACCCCTGCTGTCTCCTGGGACCCTGGGATCTCCCATAATACCATCAAACCTTCTACATCCTGATGCTGAGAGGTGTCCTGACCAGACTCGGCCAGGGAGAGGGACCCAGGTGACATCACCACCTCCACCAGCTTTGGCTAACTCCTGAACACCATCTGGGATATGACACTTTGTCTCTCACCCTCTCTTGTGTGTCCTTTCCTTCCCCACCTTATTCTTTTTCCTATCCCTCTTCTTTTGCCTTTTATCTAATAAGAGTCTGGCTTTTACAACATTGCTGTAAGCCTGTGGCTAAAACAGACAGCTAAAAGCAATGCCCTAAATAACCTGATGCTGGTATGAATTTGCCGGGTCTCGGAGTGGCTAATAAGACTAAATGCCAGGCCTGTGTTTTTCCAGTAGTGAGGTTGCAAGTGAAAGTCAACACCAGAAACAGTAGCTGCATTTTCTCTCTGCTGGTTTTTTCTCTCCCCGCTTGTGTTTGTCTTGTTCTGTCTTCTAGGAAACATGATTGGACTGTAATAACAGCTCCAGCCCATCTCAACAAACTTATTTTTTCCACAAAAAGGACAGTAATTACCATCTTTCATACCATCTAAAAGACTGTCAAATGTGGGTTTGGAGGGGGCAGCTTCCTTCTAAAAACTTTCTCCAATGAAAAGGAACAAAGGGTTTAAATGAGCTTTATTTAATACCTTACATTTCAAATGCTTTAACTGGTTTTCCTTCTTTTCCTGCATCTTTAATAAAAGGTTAAAAGGATTTTTAATAATGTTTGCCATGGTACTAAGCAGACAGAGGTTTCTGTATACCAAACCCCGAACCTTGTTTAGCACCGTTGAATGTTGGACAGTGACAGGGTCATGATAACACCTTTGATTAACCCATATATTCCATCTAACTTAATACAACAGAACTCTATGCCCCACTGAGAAGGCTCTCTCTGGAAGAATTCATAGATTCCCAGGACAGAAGGGACCACTGTGACCATCTGTTGTGACCTCCTGTATAACACAGGCCATAGAACTTCCCCAGAATAACTCCTAAAGCAGATCTTTTAGAAAAACAGCCAACCTTGATTTAAAAATTGCAAGTTTGGGAAGATACAAGGGGAGAGAAGAAGCCATCTTGGCATCCATCACTGGACAGACACAAAGGGTCAGAGCTCTTGCAACCTGAGAAAGTGTCTGGGAACTCAATGTAAGTGGAAAAACCTGCTTAGGCAAAGATCTTTCACCTAGAGGAAACCAGCACCTTGCACTTCTGTGGAAAGTCCTGACTGAAAAAAAGTTTTATGTTTGCAAAACAGTAATTAACAATACAATTTAGCTATTGCTAATTCTTGATTGAATGTGGGAACTTTTTTAATTTTAAAGTTATAGGATGGTGTTATATGTGTAAGCATGCCCCCTCCAGACCTCCACCCTTGTGGGTACTCCAGTTTACAGTTTAACTCTTCAAGGACTTTGTGACAGAGGCTTTGCAAAGGAATTTTTAAACCATACACACTTTTCATAAATTTGTAGAGTTTAAGGCCAGAAGGGACCATTACAACATCTTCTGTGTATCACAGGCCATTACATTTCACCCAGTTACCCTTGTTTTGAACCCAATAGCTAGTCTGATTGAAGCATTTCTTCCAGAAAGGCATCTAGTCTTGATCTGAAGATATCAAGAGATGGAGAATCCACCACTTCTCTTTCAGTTTGTTCCCATGGTTAATTCCCTTCACTGTTAAAAATTTGAGCCTAATTTCTGATCTGAATTGGTCAGGTCTCACCTTCTAGCCATTGTTTTTTGTTATACCTTTCTCAGATAGATTAAAGAGCCATTTAATATATTCTCCTTGTGAAAGTATTATATACTCCTAGACAAAGCACAAGAGAGAGACATACCTAGGTAAAAACAACAAATATCTGCATGCAAGACTCTGCCTCAGTTTCCTCACCCCTCTGGAGAACTCCATGGGTCTTAGTGTTCTTAAGGGAGTCCAGGATCCTCCTGTCCAGTGTTCTGTTCTGGGGGTCTCTTGCTAGAGAGTGTCTCCCTTTAGTTTTAACAGCAGCTTTAACACCTTGACTCTTCTTGTCCTTCCATTAGATTTTTTTCCCATTCTCCAACCCTCTGTGAACTGTCTCCATTGTCCTGACAAGGCAAGCTTACTCAATTGTTGATGGTCTTGAATGTCTGTTCCCTTCAGGGATGGGCCCTCCAGTGCCAGACTTCTCCCTCCCCTTAACACAGGAGGAATGATACAAGAATACAGTGAAAGCATCAGTAAGGGGATGAACAGTGTTCATAAATTTAAACTGGAATTCATAAATTCACATAGGCAGATATCCAAACTGTCAAGCATCTGTGTGTGTGTTTTAGTCAGCTGAATAGGGGGTGAAAGCTCTCTGAGTCTGGGTTTCAGCTATCTTGGACTTCACAGTGCCAATGAGCTTTTGCTACCACTCCCTTATAGCTCCAAGTTTTACAAGCCCCCTCCTTAAGGAGGCCATTTTCAGTCACATTAGTCCTCAACTGGTCAGACCTGCTGTGCCCCAGAGTCACTGGGGACAGATATTGAAGTGTTTCCTGCACATATTGACTGTGAAAGTAGCTCACTTCACTTCCATTTGCTATTCTGGAGGTTTCTAATTTAACTCCCCCATTCTTTTTTTTTTTTTTTTTTTTTTTTTCCATCTGACAAACTGATATACCAGCTGTCTCAGGAGTTCTGCCCTTGAAGGGTTTTGGCCATCAATGTGATTTGTGACCACCCGTCCAAATCTATACACCCTTGAAAAGAATTATTCTCTCTCGCTGTATGTATGTATGTAGAGAGAAGTGTTATGTACTTTGTATATAGCCCTTTAGAAGAACAGGAATGTCTGTTTCCAAAGCTCAGGGTTTCTGGTTTCCATGTCCCTATCAGTCATTGGCAAAGTCTTGTGTTAATCTGATTTGTGAACAGATGGGTATGACACTGCTAGTGAAGGGCCAATCTAGCCAGGATATTTCCTGCACTCAGGTCACCACACTAGATATCTGCAGGGTCAGTCATAGTTCTTACCTCTCCATTTCATCTCACTTTCCCAGCTGGATATACCAGGCAAACTTAGCAGAGGCAAACTTAGCTCCTAAAGTTCTCCAAGCTGCCTCTTATGTAAGCCAACCTCCTCTTATGGGACTGCTTGTCCTAGTGGCATGCTAAATGGTATTATACTGTTCAGTCACTAGATGGAGCTGAAACATACCTCATTTAGACTAACCTCAGCCATTCCTGGCAGAACATTAAAGGATCGTAAAGTGAACACATCTAGTGTATCTGGGAAGGAAGCTCTGTAGCCAGTTCATATCTGATATGGAAACCTGACCTGCTAGTAGCAGCCCTGCAGCCTACCTTGTACAAGGTGTACATGACATGGGGTCAGAAGTAAACTAGTGCCAGAGGAGAACAGACACAGAAGAAAAACAGAACAAAGGTTGCAGATGGGGGAGTGGGGCAATAGACGGGGAGCAACAAAGGCTGCAGAATCTCATAAGTGTGCCACCCTTCAATGCACCAGAGAATTTCAGTTTTGACAGACCTTCACAATGGACAGATTGGAAGCCATATTTTGCAAGATTGGGAATTGCTGCAAAACTTCAGAAGGAAACTAAATATGTACAGGTATGTTCTTTAATTTGTGCTATGGGGAAGCAGGCAAAGCATATATTTAAATCCTGAAGATAGTCACAAAGATACTTATGAAAGGGTTCTTGCAATGTCTGGTGCATACATGTGATGAGACAGCCTGCTTAGAGACTATTGACTTTAAAATTGACTCAGGAGCAGATGCCACAGTCACCTCAGAAGGGATTTACAATCACCTTCTACTCCTCCCAGAGCTGATGTCACCTGCTATAGCTCTGACTAGCCCTGGAGGTATTCTGAACTACCTGGGCCACTTCAGCACAGAAACAACTTATGAAGACAAAATCCGTGCATTCAGAGTGCATGTGATCAAAGACCAACAACCTTCTCAGCCACAGTGTGTCAGCCATGACGGGCCTGGTGCGAAATGTGGAAGAACTTGATGGAGGATTTGATGATATTGGACTTTTGAAAGGCGATCCAGTGCAAATCAACTTAAGAGACAATGCTGAACCATACTGTGTACAAACACCCCTAGCAGAGAGACCCTGGAAAAGACTAGCTTCAGATTTATGCAAATTCAGAGGACATCATTACCTGATCATATTGGAATATTTTTCCAGCTGTATAGAAACAAAAGTACTTGAAAGACATAACATATCACAGTGTTATTGAGATATTGAAGTGCACTTTTGCTCACATCGATATTCAAGAATGACTAGTGAAGGACAATGGTCCACAATTCGCTGTGGCAAAATTTGTCATTCTGAACAAAATATGATTTTGATCATATTACTAGTAGCCCTCATTACCCATAAGTGAATGGAGAGGCTGAGAGCTGTACAGACAGCCGAGAAAATCCTATAGCAGGAAGATACATTCCTTGTTCTTCTGAGTTATAGATCAACATCAATAGCAGCTATTCGCTATAGTCTAGCACAGCTCCTGAAGACAACTCAGACGTACTGTTCCATCTTTGGAAAAGAATCTAGCTCCAAAGTGGCCAGGCATTAAGAGAGTAGCCAAACTGGATAAAAAGGCAAAAAAAGCTTACAACTGAGGTAACTCAGAGAACTGCCAGATCTAGAAGATGGTGACCCTGTTTGTCACAAATTGGATAGAGTAAAGGGATGGACAATTCCAGCTGTTGTAAACTGAAAGAATTCAGTGCCCAGATCATATGCGATGGAAACCAATAGCAGAGAGTTCAACAGAAACTGTCAACATCTACAGTTTGTTCCTCAGAAAGAACAATCAACAGAGCAAACTCTACAGAGGGCAGATGCAGCACAAGAAGACTCAAGGATTCCCAACTGACTATAGCCAGTCATTGCAACTAATGGACAGCCAGATGACCAAGTTGCTATGTGTTCGGGTCATGTAATTGGAAAACCAGAATGATTCAAAGACGCTTAACAGACTGATCCCTAGTGAGCTTCAAAGACAGCGTGATAGTGTACATTTTGTAAATAGTAGGAATGTAGAACTTAAAGAGGAAGATGTAATTGAATGCTAAGCTGTATTATACTATTCAGCCACTAGGTGGCAATGTGTGTAACACCTTATTCAATTAGCATGCCAGAGTCTTATTTAAGTTAACCTCAGCAGAACATTAAAGGACCTTAGAGTGAACACATCTGGTGTGTATCTCTTTGGGAAGGAAGCTCTGTAGCCAGTCCATATCTGGCACAGAAGCCTGACAGGCTAATAGCAGCCCTGCAACTTACTGTGTAGAAAAAATACATGACAGCTTGCTAGCTCTGCTTGTAGTCTGGAATTTCCCGCAGGATGGGAGCAGAGGGAGCAAATTATAAGGAAAAATTACTCTGAGTAATTCAGTTTGTCAGAGTCCCTTCTATTATAGCCCTCCTTCCTTCCTCCCTTTATGTTATGGGAGATCCTATTTCAATTGGGAGTTGATAGATTTAAAATTTATTAAGGATCTGGTGGACAGCGTCTGCCTTATATCCTCTGCCTTTTGCTATTCTTTGTTTCCATGGTTCCTGGTATATACTGCTATAATGCTTGAAGTCTGGAATTTCCTGCAGGATGGGAGAGAAAAAAGAGGAGGACTCCAAGAAACAGAATTACCTCGGAGTAATTTTCCCATCCTTGTCCCATGTTGGTGACATGGAGTTCTGCTCCACATACCACAGACAATGCAGGGTTTCGATGCATAGCCTTGTCGCAACCTGCTGCTCTGTGTTGTAGCATTGCATCAATTCCACTCATTTAGGGTCATCTTATGTCCAAAGTGTAAACAATGTTGGTTACAATTAATGTGTAGTTCTTGAGGGGGGAAAAACAAAACACCAACCATAACTAACTGGCTAAGGACCAGTTAATTTGCTCATGTATTCTTATATCCTTACTGCCTTTCAAATGATTTACCATTGAACCAGTCAGAGGAGAAGAAAAGGAGTACTTTTGGCACCGTAGAGACTAACCAATTTAAGTGAGCTGTAGCTCACGAAAGCTTATGCTCAAATAAATTGGTTAGTCTCTAAGGTGCCACAAATACTCCTTTTCTTTTTGCGAATACAGACTAACACGGCTGCTACTCTGAAACCTGTCAGAAGAGAAGGTTTTTTTTAAGATCTCAACGCCCCTGCATCTCTTAATACACTGAACACTTCAGAGAGAAAATCCAATTCTTCAGTGCAGCAGAGGACAATAGTTTTCAATTCCTTGTCTTAAGAAGAAATAAAAAAAACACCACAAACCACACACTGTGTTTTTGAAATCCCTTTTTTAGTGCTCTAATTCTGACCAATGTTTTTGGCTTATTTAATTCTCCTCAAAATTGAAAGCTGAACAAAATTTTATTTTTCTTTAATCTGTTACAAGAAAGGAGCACAATGAAAAATGTATCCTTTGATACGCGTAATCTTTCTTCTCCTGTGGCTATGTCCTATTCAGCTAAAGATTGTATTCACCAGTTATAGGGCCTGGATGCCAATCCATGGGATATAAAAAAGCTGCATGTTTCCTGCAGCTGCATCTGAATCTGTGCTGACACTGGTAATTGTAAGACTGCCTTGAGGGTGTTTCTTGGAACTTCATTGTTATGGGTCTGGCTGGTTTCTTTGTCTTTCCAGTGATTTTTTAAATTTGATTTGCACCTTACGTTTCTCTGATATTTGCTAAAACACAATACATTCCTCCAAAAATCCAGAGGAGCAAACAATGGGTGGTGCCCAGATTATTCATGTAGGCCCTAATCCTGTAATGAGCTCCATGTGGGCATAAGGATCTTCCAGTGCAGAGTTCATTGCAGGATTCTGGATGTGGAGTTCATTACACTAGAGCACAGTCCTTTGTAAAATAGGGGAGGTATTTTATATGTCTAAGTCAAACTGTATCTAAAAAAAAAAAAACATCTTTCTAGTAACCCTCTGTAACACTCTTGACATCCAGGATAGTGCCCCTCACGGCTTCCTCCATAATTTACCCCCTCCACCGTATCGCCTGGGAAAGCTGGCAAGCCATCTATGGCATGCTCCAGTGAACTGAGGCACTGATTGAAGCAAGTTCCAGAACCCCTCTGTGAGCATGTTCTGATGCCAGCCCACACCCAATTATGTTTAGCTGAATTTAGACAACTTGGATGATCACAGCCATCACACTGAGAGAAAGCCAATCTCTAAAGGAGATGAGAGCTAAATCAGTTATGACTTTAGAGCCTAAAACCAACACTTAACCCAACCGAGAGACAAGGTGGGTGAGGTAACGTCTTTTATTGGACCAGGTTCTGTTTGTGAGAGAGACAAGCTTTCGAGCTCTGTGTAGCTGGACAGCTTGTCTCTCTCACCATCAAAAGTTGGTCCAAATGAGATTTACCTCACCCACTTTGTCTCTCTAATATCCTGGGACCAAAATGAATACAACAACACTGCATACAGGCTTAACCCAGTAATCAACTAGCAGCCAGTGCAAGTCATGGAGCACAGGTATCACGTGTTGTTGGGTGAAACGCTGCCTGCTAAATGGGCTGTCTCTTTTGGCTCTTAGCTGTAGTTTCTGGTTGGTTTGACAGTGTAGCCCCAGTATAGTACTCCAACCCTGAGTTTAAAAAAATAAAATTAAAATTCTTGCTGCTGTAAAATCTGCCTTTAAGTAGAGAGAGGCCTCAGCTGCAACATTGGGATCCAGATCTGAACTTCTCCAAAGTTCAGGGTTGTTTGATATGAGGTTTAGATGTGGTCTCATCTCTCCTTTGAAGGGACTGAAATTGGTCTCATAGGGACACCTAATGGCTATATTATAATATATCATTAGGGTCTGACCCAAAGATCACTGAAGTCCATTGAAAGACTTCTGTCAAGGTTCCTCCCCCACTCTGAACTCTAGGGTACAGATGTGGGGACCTGCATGAAAAACCTCCTAAGCTTATCTTTACCAGCTTAGGTCAAAACTTCCCCAAGGTACAAAATATTCCACCCTTTTGTCCTTGGATTGGCCGCTACCACCACCAAACAAATACTGGTTACTGGGGAAGAGCTGTTTGGACACGTCTTTCCCCCCAAAATACTTCCCAAAACCTTGCACCCCACTTCCTGGACAAGGTTTGGTAAAAAGCCTCACCAATTTGCCTAGGTGACTACAGACCCAGACCCTTGGATCTTAAGAACAATGAACAATCCTCCCAACACTTGCACCCCCCCTTTCCTGGGAAATGTTGGATAAAAAGCCTCACCAATTTGCATAGGTGACCACAGACCCAAACCCTTGGATCTGAGAACAATGAAAAAGCATTCAGTTTTCTTACAAAAAGACTTTTAATAGAAATAGAAGTAAATAGAAATAAAAAAAAAATCCCCCCTGTAAAGTCAGGATGGTAGATACCTTACAGGGTAATTAGATTCAAAACATAGAGAACCCCTCTAGGCAAAAACCTTAAGTTACAAAAAAGATACACAGACAGAAATAGTTATTCTATTCAGCACAATTCTTTTCTCAGCCATTTAAAGAAATCATAATCTAACACGTACCTAGCTAGATTACTTACTAAAAGTTCTAAGGCTTCATTCCTGGTCTATCCCCGGCAAAGACAAAATATAGACAGACACACAGACCCTTTGTTTCTCTCCCTCGTCCCAGCTTTTGAAAGTATCTTGTCTCCTCATTGGTCATTTTGGTCAGGTGCCAGCGAGGTTACCTTTAGCTTCTTAACCCTTTACAGGTGAGAGGAGATTTCCTCTGGCCAGGAGGGATTTTAAAGGGGTTTACCCTTCCCTTTATATTTATGACAACTTCTGTAGTAGACTCTGAAGCAAGCAGGGCAGAAAAGGTGGGGGAGTTGCATTGTATGTAAGAGAGCAGTATGACTGCTCAGAGCTCCAGTATGAAACTGCAGAAAAACCTGAGAGTCTCTGGATTAAGTTTAGAAGTGTGAGCAACAAGGGTAGTGTCATGGTGGGAGTCTGCTATAGACCACCAGACCAGGGGGATGAGGTGGACGAGCCTTTCTTCAGGCACCTAACAGAAGTTACTAGATCGCAGGCCCTGGTTCTCATGTGGGACTTCAAGCACCCCGATATCTGCTGGGAGAACAATACAGCCGTGCACAGACAATCCAGGAAGTTTTTGAAAAGTGTAGTGGACAATTTCCTGGTGCAAGTGCTGGAGGAACCAACTAGGGGCAGAGCTCTTCTTGACCTGTTGCTCACAAACAGGGAAGAATTAGTAGGGGAAGCAAAAGTGGATGGGAACCTGGGAGACAGTGACCATGAGATGGTTGAATTCAGGATCCTGACACAAGGAAGAAAGGAGAGCTGGCTGCATTTTAAAGAATCCTTATTGAGGTTGCAGGAACAAACCATTCCGATGTGTAGAAATAATAGTAAATATGGCAGGCAACCAGCTTGGCTTAACCGTGAAATCCTTGCTGATCTTAAACACAAAAAAGAAGCTTACAAGAAGTGGAATATTGCACAAATGACCAGGGAGGCCAGTTTTGTTCAATATCTTCATTAATGGAGGATCTGGAGGATGGCATGGATTGCACCCTCAGCAAGTTTGGAGATCACACTAAACTGGGAGGAGTGGTAGATACACTGGAGGGTAGGGATAGGACACAGAGGGACCTAGACAAATTAGAGGATTGGGCCAAAAGTAATCTGATGAGGTTCAACAAGGACAAGTGCAGAGTCCTGCACTTAGGACGGAAGAATCCCATGCACTGCTACAGAATAGGGACTGAATGGCTAGGCAGCAGTTCTGCAGAAAAGGACCTACGGGTTACAGTGGACGAGAAGCTGGATATGAGTCAACAGTGTGCCCTTGTTGCCAAGAAGGCCAATGGCATTTTGGGATGTATACGTAAGGGCATAGCCAGCAGATCGAGGGACGTGATCGTTCCCCTCTATTCGACACTGGTGAGGCCTCATCTGGAGTACTGTGTCCAGTTTTGGGCCCCACACTACAAGAAGGATGTGGATAAATTGGAGAGAGTCCAGCGGAGAGTAACAAAAATGATTAGGGGGCTGGAGCACATGACTTATGAGGAGAGGCTGAGGGAACTGGGATTGTTTAGTTTGCAGAAGAGAAGAATGAGGGAGGATTTGATAGCTGCTTTCAACTACCTGAAAGGGGGTTCCAAAGAGGATGGATCTACACTGTTCTCAGTAGTACCAGATGATAGAACAAGGAGTAATGGTCTCAAGTTGCAGTGGGGGAGGTTTAGGTTGGATATTAGGAAAAACTTTTTCACTAGGAGGGTGGTGAAGTACTGAAATGGGTTACCTAGGGAGGTGGTGGAATCTCCTTCCTTAGAGGTTTTTAAAGTCAGGGTTGACAAAGCCCTGGCTGGGGTGGTTTAGTTGGGGATTGGTCCTGCTTTGAGCAGGGCGTTGGACTAGATGACCTCCTGAGGTCCCGTCCAACCCTGATATTCTATGATTCTAAGCTATATATCCCCCATGTACTGCTTAGTAAGTCAAACTCCATTATTTTACCTTCATGAAGGTGGTTGTTTGTTTACCTTGTTGTCTTTTTCTTCTTTTTTATATGTCCTTCATTTTGGCTCTTTTCTGCATTTTAGAGGCTAGAAAGTCTACATGCGGGCTTTGGCAAGTTAAGAACTGTAGCTGATGCCTTCACTTTTTTTAAATCTTTTCATTACAGTTTTGGTGCTTAATGGTGACACACCTTTGTCTGTATACTTGCCTTATTTAAAATGGCATTTTAGAGAAGTAGGTTAGCCTCTGAAATCATTCTTTCTGAGGTCTGGGAAGATTCATGCATTGCCTTCTTTGACTGGACTATCAGTACTATAATGTTATGATTGTGTAAGTGCTCCTATAGCCTTTGTTTTGGGTTATGGTTGGGAATTCATAGCTCTCTGGTGAAAGGAGGGCTTTGGGAGACATGTTTCATTTGTTGTCTAACTGGAAAATGTTAATAATTCAGATGCATCTCTGTAAAAAGAAGAGAGGAAATATAATTTACTACGATTGGGGTGAAGGTCTGTTCAGACTATTCCTTTATAAACTTAAACCAAGTTGTGGTGATAGCGAACATTTCAACCATCCCATCACTTTAGTTTATAGCTTCTGTTTCTATGTGGTTAGCCAGTCATATGAATAGCTGAGCAGATACTTAATACAGAGCAGGAATCCAATTTCACTGTCTCTTTTTATCAGGTTTTGGAGATGACAGAACACACAATGAATCTAAGATTAGAATCTGGCTTTAAATATTTAGACTACATATCACATGCGCTTGGATTTTGTTTCAACTTTGAAGTAATCCCTCAGGACTCACATTCTATACTAGTTAAAAATTACAAATAAAAAGAATGCTGAATTATTCATTTAAACTTTTAAGGGATTTAACTCTGTGTGTGTCTATGTCTGTGAATTTAGTGCTTGTGGAAGGCATGGGACTGACAGCCCGAGATGAATTGTGCTTGTCCCCAGAATGGATATACCTCATCAGGAGCCATGCAAGCTTCCCAACACTGCTGGGCACATGCCCCATCCGCTACCTGGGGGATGGATAAAGGTGAGAACATAGTCCAGTCTTGGCTCTATTTGCCAGCTGACGTTGATTGGTTGTCTGTGTCAGATTGTAATTTGAGCATCTGTCCACTGGGAAATGGACTGGCACCACCAAACTCATTTTGCTGAATTATGTACACATTGTCAGTCTGCGTAGCTGCTTGATCTACAACTTGCTTTGAGTATGCAGTGATTGGAACATTCATCAAAGTGACTGGTCTTGCCACTCATGAACCACTCACCAATATGCACATTAGTGGGCTGGAATATCTCTGTGAGCCACCTGTTTGGAAGGAATTTTGTATTTACAGCCCATCTACAGGAAGTAGAGAAGCCTAGGACAAATCTGTTCATTGCAAGGTCTGAGTCATAAGTAAAAATCTGAGACTGGATTCCAGGAGGTGGCCACGGTGCATTCAGTGCAAACCCCAGAGAGTGCTCTGATATTCCATGATCATGGAGCCAGACAGTCTAAGGGCTGCTCAAAATTATGCCTGCTAGAGAGGTCCCCTAGGGACTACTCTGCTGGCTGGGGATTGATGTTAGTGCCTCATGCTCTGGCCGTGCCCCACCATGCCTCCTCCCTACCACCCGTGCCTGAAGGAGGCAGATGGAGGGAGCAGGTGACATAAAGCTGGAATACCTGGCTTTAAACTACAAACTGGCAATTCCTAGTTTGCCCTCTTAGGTCAGCTCTCTACCTCCTGCAAGGGGCCATGATCTGTATGATCTGGTCCCAAGTCTGTGAAACAAAATCTCTCGCAAATCCTTGAGGTGGGACAAGAAAGGTGCCTAATAACTAGAAAGGTACTGACTCGGGCCTGTGGGACTCAGGCTGCAGGGCTGTTTCATAGCAGTGTAGACTTCCCACCTCACAGGGCCCTAGAGCCTGGCCTGCAGCCTGAGCCCAAAAGTTCACACAGCAATGAAACAGCCCCACAGCCTGAGCCCCTTGAGCCTGAGTCAGCTTGGAAGGGGCTAGCTGTGGGTTTTTAATTGTGGTGTAGACGCACCCTAGGAGCCTAACTGTAATGGAGAGTGTAAGGATGATGGGTGTGTAAAATCCTAATTCGGAGTTAAAAAAATAGAAAGTGAGAACAATGTTAAGAGGAACAAAGGCCAGGCAGATCACCATGTACCCTACATTCAGGGATCAGAAGGTACTAAAGAGAACTTTAAAAAAATCATAGAATCACAGAAATATAATACAATTCAGACTTACTTAGTGTAGCTATTATAGGCCGATGCTGGTAAACATCAGTTTGCTCGAAAATAATTGGAATAAAAAAGAAGTGGTACCAAAAATTAGTCAACAAGTGTATCTGCACTTCTATAACTCTCATCATCCTGGTGTCTGTGTGCCAACAGAATTAAACATTCCAAGGAAATTTATGGGTCTCCCTCCCTCTGCACTTATAGATTGGAATGTTTTTGTTTTGTTGACTTAAGGCTGTGTCAGAGAATACACAAGGCTCATGGTCATTCTAATCTCTGCAGGTGGTGAGTTTCATGGTTATGGGTCAGCCACCAGTCGTTCTGTCTCCCTGCTCACAAGTCTGATACTTGGAGCTGACATTTCTATTATGCCAGAGGAAGGTAACTGACATGGTTTCTTATCTAGTCACAGGGAGAATTACACACACAGCTCCCTGATAACAGAGCTAGGTGACTGTACTGTAAATTCACAGTCACAATTCTTTATACTTTGAAGACTGGTGAATTTTAAGAAATTAAGGAGGTTTCACATCATGAGCCTGTGTGTATTTTTTTTTCTCCCCCCAAGTGGAAAAAGGATCAAATTACACAATACAGCAAACTTCCCATAAATTTAATGAGTGTTTTAAAGAGATTTTGAAATGGAGAAGACAACCAAAATTATTAAGGATGGAAAAGTTATCATATTAGGTGGAAAAACAGAATATTTAATGTAAAGTTAAACTGCCCACACTGTACTTTATATAAATATCAATACATATATTCTTAATCACATTTGTTATTCTAAGTATATCATAAGCACAGAGAAATCCAAGCTGCAGAGTTTGGATACAGATATGAAGTTTAAGGGTGTTCTGGCCTGTGTCTGTCTGTCTGAACCATGTCACACATGTCTGTAGCAATGGGAAGATGAGGTAAGTGAACTGTTAAGAAGTGGAGGTGGAGATGACGGAGTCAAACCAGACACATCTCCTGCATTTCTTTGCCATTACTGTATGATTGTACGGTGCTTAGCCCTATGGAACTTCAACCTTGTTGGCCTCTAAATGCTACCACAATTCATAAGTTCCATGGACTTCAGTGCCCTTTGGATCACTCCTATTCCATACATGATTTACTCTAAAATTACTATAATCTGCATTGTTAGAATTATCAATGTGATAATAAATGCTATTGGCTGAACTGGATGCCAGGGTCCAAAGGAGAGATGATTGCTGGGGTCGGAAGAGACCAACAAAACCAGATATATCAGAGCCCAGGTCAGGAAACGTGTGGTATTGGCTGGTGACTGTTCTACAGACTGAAGTGTGGTATGCTAAGGAACTGGCCATTAGGTATTGAGCTTTGTGTTTAATCATTTATTCTAATGCAGTGCCTTCATCCAAGCAGCTCAAAGTGCTTTACAAACAGTAATTAAGCTTCTGAATATGCCTGTGAGGCAGTATCCTGTTTTTGATGATGGGGAATCTGAGCAATAATGACTTTCCTGAAGTTACAGACTGAATTACTGGCACAGCTGGGAATAAACTGAAGATTCTAGATTCTCAGTCCCCTGCACTAGCCCACTAACATTACAGAGAGAGGAATGAAAATTAAGCAGATAAATTGCTATCTCTGAGTTTCAGAGTAACAGCTGTGTTAGTCTGTATTCGCAAAAAGAAAAGGAGGACTTGTGGCACCTTAGAGACTAACCAATTTATTTGAGCATGAGCTTTCATGAGCTACGTGCCACAAGTAGTCCTTATCTCTGAGTTGATTCTTTCCCTTGCTTCAAAAGAAAAAAAAATCCAGAGACAGGAATGGGATGGAAAACCCAACTCTGCTTTGGCAAATATGATCTGTGTTTAAACTGCTCAAGCTCCTTGATTCAAAGCAAAAATTCTGTGTGCGCTTACATAAAAAGGACACCAATTTCTTGTGAAGGAGTTTACCTGCTCCAAGCTGAGGCACTACTGGCCAAAGACTGTAAACAATGGGGCCAGAAGTATGTAGCAACATGGATAGCAGTCTGTCCTGCAGCTAGGAGATGGCACCCAGTTAGTTGGGTAAGGTCTTTGAGATGGATTTGTGAACACTTTTTTCAAAATGGAAAAAAAAAATACACCAAAGTTGGGCACCATCAATAGAGTGCAAGTGCTTAAAACAACCCCTTTCCGCAGAATGACTGTGTGTGTCTGAGATGGAAACTTACTCCTATAGTACCCAGCATTGTACGTTTCATTCATTTGTTTATTGATCCCACCAGTGATCCAGCTACAGGCAAGAGGCTGAAGAAACACATAGGCAGCGGTAGCCCAAAATTGAGGCAATGAAGTCAATTCTCCCCTCTATCTGAGCACTGTTTAAGCATTTTATACGTGGACTGAGTGGAGAGGGAGAAGCTGCTGGGAAATTGTTGGTCCTTGATCCAGAAACACATGGTCATGGCACAACTTATAGCTACACAAAGCATCCCTAGCTTATTCTAGCATTGTAATATTCCCCAGGACCCTTATGCCACAGGCAAAGCCCTGTGCTGTTGACATGGCACAGAGTGGTCTTCGAGAACTGGAAATGTGTTCTTCATACAAATTTTTCATTTAAGTGAAAACGGAGCCTTTGCATGTAGTTGTTTCCCTGCAGTGTTTGCAACCCATACATGGCACCAATGTACTAATACATGAGAACCAGAAAAATGTAACTTACTAATGAAATTGACTAGTCCAGTGGTTGCTTTTTTTTTTTTTTTGGATCCAGTTGAATGAAATGTAACAAGTAAACTCCCACTATAAATGATAAAAAAAAAAAAAAAAAAAGGAAAAAAAAAGATTTTAAAGAGTTCTTGTAATTTAAATAATCTAAAATTTTATCTAACAGGTAACCCAAGCAAGGAAATTTTATAGATATATAAATATGGGTATTATCGACATATATTTAACCTGATTGTGTCTCTTTAATAAAATTTTGTTGAAAATTCTCAGGGATGGCTAGTTCAAGCAGCTAACCTATCCCTTAAAGTTTATCCCTTAATAGTAAATTGTAAGTCCCAAAGCTTTAATATCTCTGTGTTTCAATCTGTTTCTTGAAACAACTCAGTGATTGTCAATATTAATATTCCCTGATGCAAACTGGTCATTGAAAGGCCAAGATAAAACCTACTTCACCTGTGGATTTTACTGCAAGTTTGACCATTACTAATGTGTCTTCAAGACATGAACAAGAGAGGGAATGTCTGTTTTGGCTATATCACTAAGGAGCTTAGTTAAAAATTAAACTTCATGTCCTCTGTCTAGAATAATTTTCAGACATAAATTTAGAATTAATGTTATTTCAAGAGAGACAGTAAAAATCTATGAACATTTGTGATCAGCATAAACCCTGTCCACTCCTGACTGCTTTTGAGTCTGACACAGTATAATTTTTTCTTAATGCAGTTGTAACTTCTGTACATAAAATGTTGCAGACATTAATATGCTGCATTTTACATCTCCAGAACTCACTGCGGAGAAACTAAATGAATTCTTTGCATCAGTCTTCACTGTAGAGGATGTGAGGGAGATTCCCAAACTAAGTTGTTCTTTTTAGGTGACAAACCTGAGAAACTGTCCCAGACTGAGCTGTCATTAGAGGAGTTTTGGAACAAATTGATCAATGAAACAGTAATAAGTCACTAGGACCAGATGGCATCACCCAGGAGTTCTGAAGGAACTCAAATATGAAATTGCAGAACTACTAAATGAGGTATGTAACTGTAACCCTTCTGCCAGGCTGAGTTGATAGCAGCAAGGGTCGGGTTCAGTACATAGGGGTTCCCTCTCATCAAAGCAAATGCAAAACTGGCTCGAGCCCCCACCCAGTGACCTGGGAAAATCTTATACACACCCCTGGGTGCCTCAAAGAGGCAATACTTCCCCTCTCGCAAGCACAGAGTCTCGGTGTAGCAGAGAATCTTTAATAATATGAGGTAAACGACATCAGCATTAAATTGGGAAAACACCACAACTAGGATTCATCAACCAAACCATGAGCAAAGACCCACCCCAGCAAATTGGGCCATATCCTTCCCCTCGGGTCTCTTGAGTCCAGCAACCCAAAAATTACTCAAAGTCCAACAACCCAAAAGTCCAGCCCCAGAGTTCAAAAGTTCATCTGCAGAGTGTTACTTCCCAGTCTGGGTGAAAATGTGTGGGTGGTGGGATGGGGGGCCAGCACGGAAGAGGTAAGGGGCACCTTACATGATCTGAAGCTTCAGTGCTGGTGCACCATAAGGCCAAAGTGAATTCAGCTCAGCACCTGTAGCTAGACTCCTAGTAGACCCAAAATTAGCTCTGATGTTCTACAGAGGAGACAGATGGTGGTTCAATTGATGTTTCAGGCCTTCACAAAGGGGCCCACACCACCAGGTACTAATACCTGTCTCCAGCTTCTCTCAATTCACAGAGTTTTGGAACCCATGTCCCTTGCCTAGCGAGTGTTACTTAGTTGATGGCGAGTCCCTCCATCATAACAAAAGGCCAAGTACAGTTCCACTGTCCTTGATTCCCATAATCAGGATAATAACAATTTATTCTTCCTGCCCCAAGAACAGAGACACTGGGGATCCCACAGAAGCCAAAGTGACCATTTGGGCAGATATGGGCTCATTCTAGGCGGGGTGGGTGTGCCTATGCAAATGAGATCAGCCCCTGAAGTTCTTTTCCACAACTTGCCACACCTCACCAGCAGATGTCAGGGTGAAGCTCATCCTGACTCTGCTTACATCCTCCCCCGAGCTGAGAATTTGTCATCCTGACAAATCATACTCCCTTTATACCAACTCATTGGTTTCCTCCAAAGGGCCTCAGGAAGCCCACTTTAGCATCCACAAGCCAGTGTGCTAAATGTATTGGCTCCTCACTAGTCACCCCAGGCGCATCATAAGGTAACCGTTTTATCGGTCTTATCACCCTGTCTCGTCTATTGAGAATCTCTGTTGCCGTGGTAGGGGGAACATCCTCTCGAGTGACGGATGGAGAGGTTTCCTTCGAGGGTCCCTCGGCTACTGGCGTAGGCCCCTGCACTTCTAGTTCTAACACTGGAGGGTCCAAGGTGCCCAGGACAGCCTCTACCAGATGTCAGGGTGGAGCTGATCCTGACTCTGCTTATATAACCTATCATTTAAATCAGCTTCTGTACTAGAGGACTGGAGGATAGCTAATGTGACACCAATTTTTAAAAAGGCTCCAAAGGCAATCCTGGCAATTACAGGCCGGTAAGCCTAACTTCAGCACCAGGCAAATTGGTTGAAACTGTAGTAAAGAACAGAATTATCAGACACATAGATGAACACGATTTGTTGGGGAAGAGTCAACATGGCCAATCTATTAGAATTCTTTGAGGGGGTCAACAACATGTGGAAAAGGGTGATCCAGTAGATAAAGTGTACTTAAACTTTCAGAAAGCCTTTGAGAAGGCACCTCACCAAAGGCTTTTAAGCAAAAGAAGCAGTCATGGGGTAAGAGGGAGGGTCCTCTTAGGGATCAGTGACTGGGGTAGGAAACAAAGGGTAGGAATAAATGGTCAGTTTTCAGAATGGAGACAAGTAAATAACAGGGTTCCCCAGGGGTCTGTACTGGGACCTGTGCAGATGATACAAAACTACTCAAGAAAGTTAAGACCCAGGCAAACTGCGAAGAGTTACAAAGGGATCTCAGAAAACTGGGTGACTGGGCAACAAAATGGCAGATGAAATTCAGTGTTGAAAATGCAAAGTAATGCACATTGGAAAACATAATCCCAACTATATATATAAAATGATGGGGTCTAAAATGATGGTAGCTGTTACCACTCAAGAAAGAGATCTTGGAGTCATTGTGGATAGTTCTCTGAAAACATCTGCCCAATGTGCAGTGGCAGTCAAAAAAGCTAACAACGTTCGGAACCATTATGTTTATTTTATGTATATATATTTCCTAAAATGAAATAATTGTTTACAAGACATAACTATGTCCTCTGAGACAGCAGAAATGCTATTCACACCCTTTAGTGCCTGAAGTTGCATAGCATGTGTCTAGTGAAAAAACCTTCGTGCAGCCCTATGGATTTATTCTGCTTTGCCCCAAAGTGTTAAGATTCAGAAGTGCCTGTTCAGACATGCCCAGAGCAGGTCAGTGCATGGTTTCAATATGCCTAGACTTGGGTTTCCTGTTGTGACTTGCATGTTTGACACCAAAGTTTGTCTTAATTGCTTTGACAAGAACCATTTGATTTCAGAACATTCCATTTGCACTCTTTGATGGGATGCAGTATAAATATATTTGCAGGACAAGGCAGAAAAGTAATTAAAACAAACCAGCTGGCAAAGCAGGGAGGGTTTTTTAATACAGCATCAGATAAGAAAGAGTAATTTAACCATTTTGATTTAAAGAGCTCTCCAGGGGACAGCAGGAGGGCCTGGGACAAGAAGGATTTGTAAATAGAGAACTAAAGCTGCCAGGGAGTAGCAGGAAAAAGTAAAAATTAATGTTTAAAACTGATTTTATAGCACAAAACTCCACCGTGTTTATTACAAGAATCTGCATGAAGAGCATGTTGCGCTCCTGATGATCATTCCTACCTACTGGGTGTATGTTTTTCAATGTTCTGTCCTCAGAGACAAATGAATGTCGATGGATAACTTTGTTCAGCCACATGACTACTGAGTTGATGGCCTTGTAGAGCATTACTACTAGCTTGTTTATTTCTGTCAATGCGCTGTCCCTTAAGCACCTCCGTGTAGGTCACCATGTTATGCAGATGGCCTATGACCAAAGAAGTGAGAGGGAAAGAAGTAAGAGATCCTGTGGTGGAAGGCATGCACCGAATCCTGTCATTTGGGGGCATGGACATCACTTATATGGCTCTGGTGGCTATGGCCATGGTTATGGCGGAGACTAGAATGTTCGTTGTTCTCCTCCATGATTGATTCTGTGACGACAAAATGAATAGATGAATCCTGGTGGAACCTGACTGCCTCTGCTTAGAAACACAATTGTGCATGTCTCTCTTTGATCAGCTGTGCCATTCTTGAGGCTTCAATATAGTTCCTCCCTGCCAGCAGATTGAAACAGTATACAAAATATCTTCTGTGAGGACATCGCCCACCAATTTGGTCAGCTGAATGCATCCTCTCTTCTCTCGTGCACATCGTACTTCATTTGAAAGCTTATTAATCTAATTTATGATGAGGTATGATGCGGAGCTGTCAAATGGTTCTGTTACCATAGAAACAGGGATCAACACGTTAAAATGACCACTTTGAAATATTTGCATTCATATCTGTTAGCTTAATGAATCTATGTGTTATTTCAGGACATAAAATTGGGTTTCTCTGTGACCTCAAAGCATCAAAACAGCGAAATCTGATAATAAATTTGTACAGGTATCATTGAAATGTAATAGTGCTGGTGCCATTTGTAGGCAACATCGTTATCCTCATCTTGTTCATTATTCTGATCTCTGTCAGGAGTGCACACACCCAATTCCATGTAGGGAAGATTGTTCTGATTACAGACACGGTTGATTGTGCAGTGACCTCATACTGGTATAGGCACAAATAAGGTCTCGCCATTGGGCCCTTGAAGAATACAGTAACTTGTTCATCCGCCACCTTTTTCCACCCATGTTGCCATGGTGATCCATTTTACCTGTGTGCAATGCCATCCAAATCTTTGTTTGCCAAGACAAACTCCACATGCTCCACATGTCGAAGAAACTACAGAGCCCTGGAATGCTCCCACTCTCCTAGTTACTTTTTATTTTTTTTATTTTGTTGCAATAAAAATTAATGTTATACCTTTTTAAAAATATAAGTGGTACCACACTATTTTGATATTATGGTTGGGGTATAACCATCATAATGTTATTCATTCCTTTTTTTTTTTCACCCAGAAAGACAAAGGAACCAGCCTTTTGGCTTTGGGAGGGATCCTGACCTGAAAATTTGTTTAGCAATGTTGCCAGGAACACATGGTAAGGATTTTACCTTGAACCAAGTCTAGTTTAAGTTTTAGCATTTTATCTTTATTTGTCTTGTAACAATTTCTGACGTTAATGCCTTGTACTTGTACTCCCTTAAAATCTGCCTCTTTGTAGTTAAAAAAAATTTGCTTTATTTTTTAATCAAAACTAATACAGTATTGTGTTTAAACTGAACTCCAGTTAAAAAGCAAGCTGTTGAATATAGACCCTTCATAAGGACAAAAGACCTATAATATCTGAGAGTCTGGTGGCACGGTAAAGACTAACAGATTTATTTGGGCATAAGCTTTCGTGGGTGAAAAACTCACTTCTTCAGATGCTTATGCCCAAATAAATCTGTTAGTCTTTAAGATGCCTCGTTGTTTTTGTGGATACAGACTAATACGGCTACCCCTCTGATACTATAATATCTGAATTGTCCTGGAGAGTGCAGAACACATGTTCTGGGGGAAGATTTGGGGCTGGGGCTGGGGTGTATGTGAGGAGAGGGATTGGGAGCAGGGTAGGCTTTCTGGGCAGCACTGGAGTCACCCTGCAAGTGGTAACCAAGGCTGGTGGAAGCCAGAGTATGACTGAAGTGTTGCTGGACCAGGGCTGCAGCTATACACAGACACACAGGGTGTTACCTGTATGCTGTCTGCATCTTTGTGAGGGGCCCACGTTGGCAGCTACAGCAGCAAAACATTGTGAGACACCCAAGGTTGCAGGGCAAGTGCTGACATAATCCCTCACTAGTCTGGATTGCACCTTCAAATGTGATAGGCTGCCTTCTTGGGTGGGACATGTGAGCGTGCTTGGACAGCAGGACACCTGACCTGTGGGTACATGCACCTTGGGCAGAACTGCCTGCTCCCTTCACTCAACCCACCACAATCCAAACACCTCACGGCTAATAAAAACAGTGAGGAAACCTGGAGCCCATTATTGATGGGAATTGTTAATGAATCCCCTTAGTGAGCAGAAATTTCCTGCTGCCTTAGAGCACAAAGTGGCTCAGCTCCTTTTCAAGAACTCTGCTCCTGGTGTTTATAATTTCACCAATCTTCTCTTTATGGAGCAGACTGTGATGAATCAACTCCAACAAAACCTAGGTCTCTGGCTTCAGGCCTGCGATTTCTCCTATTTCTGCTGAGCCATAGGAAGTGCATTATAGCACAGCTCTTCTGGCATCCCACAGGAGGTTTGTTGTAGTTTCTCCATTGATGAAGCAACTGCTTCTCCCCATGCCCCCAGCCCTTTGTATCCCCCTACTCCCTCTGCAGCCCAGGCACTTCTCCCACAAAGTCTATTTACCCATATCCCCTTTGTAGCTCTATCCTTCCAGGGCTCTCCAAAGCACCATTCACTCCTTTTTAGTCCCACTCACACCACCATTCCCCTATCCCCAATCAATGCTGCCCTGGTTGCCCTTCACCCTCTCCTCCATTCTCCGCAGCACTGCTTGGTATGCTGGGGGAACTTAGGCAGCAGTACTGGAAACACCAATACATGGGAGCTTCTGCCGCTAATTGCCCTGCACACCAGACATCAGTGCTGTGAGGAACTTTCAAAGCACCAATGCCTTCATAGATAGAATCTATGCTTTTTCCCACCCTAGCCTTCCGAGCAGCCCTGATCCCCATCACCACTACCATAAGGTCCATGGTGGCTCCACCCCACTCCAGGCCCTCATAATATCCCACTCCCCCCTGCTTCATCTTTTGCCTGCCTTTGTCCCACACACTCCTACTTCATTGTCTACCCCTCCACACACTCCAACACATACTGCCATGCCTGCTGATGCCAGCCTGGCTCTCCAGGGTCAGGGGTGGTGGCTGGGGTGTATGCGAGGAGAGGGATTGGGAGCAGGGTAGGCTTTCTGGGCAGCACTGGAGAATGTGGAAGCAGAATTTGACAGTCCCATTGACTTGCCTTTATATAGCTAAATTAAGTTATGTTGAGTAAGTGGAACAGCGCTTTTTCTGTGTACGTTTAAAGTGTTAACACTTCCCTGAGATGTAAAGGCTGTGTGTGTGTGTGTGTGTGTGCATGTGTGTGTGTGTTGTGATGGGTTGGGTCACAGAAACTCCCTCAAGACTGTCACTAGATGTGCTGAGATACCACTGGGAGTAAACCGCTCTGCCAGAGAAGGTTTCCCTCCACTCCCATCTTGCTAAGTTAGACACTCCAGTCAGCTACAGCACAGATCAAGAGGTTGGGCCACCCTGCAGTGCACAGAAACTAAGATTCACTTAGCCTAGGGGTTTCTCAGTTAACATGGACTTTCCCAGTACCCAGTATTCAGTCTTTCTGGGAGCCTAAACCCCAAATAAATCTGTTTTACTCTGTATAAAGCTTATACAGGGTAAACTCATATATTTTCTGCTCTCTATAACACTTATAGAGAGATATCCACAGCTGTTTGCTCCCCCAGGTATTAATTACTTACTCTGGGTTAGTTAATAAGCACAAGTGATTTTATTAAGTATAAAAAGTAGGATTTAAGTGGTTCCAAGGAATAACAGACAGAACAAAGTAAGTTACCAATCAAAATAAAACAAAACATGCAAGTTTAAGCCTAATACAGTAGGAAACTGAATACAGGTAAATCTCACTCTCAGAGATGTTCCAATAAGCTTCTTTCACAGACTAGACTCCTTCCTAGTCTGGGCACAATCCTTTTCTACCCAGCATTGTGGTTTATGGCCTAGGACCAGCAATCACTCACACCCCCATAGTTACAGACCTTTGTTCCACTTTCTTTCAGGCACCTCTTTGGAATGGAGCTGAAGACAAAATGGAGAGGCTTCTGGGGCCTTTTATATTCTCCCTCTTGTGGGTGGAAACCCCTTTGTTCTTCTGTGCAAAATCACAGCAACAAGATGGAATCTGTAGCCACCTGGGCAAGTCACATGTCCATGAACGATTCAGCTTTTTGCAGGCTGACACCATTGTTTACATGTTAGTTTGAACGTTCCCAGGAAAGCTCAGATGTGGATTGGCATCTCCCAGAGTCCATTGTCAGTTAAGTGTTTCTGGACTGGGCACTTACTCAGAATAGTCCTTTCTCAAGAAGCTGACCAAATGCTTTACTGATGCTACTTAGAATCAAACACATTGAGATACAAGTACATAGCCCATATTCATAACTTCAAATACAAAAATGACACACACATAATCATAAACAGCAAATTACAGCCTTTCCATGGACACCTTACTTGACCTCCTTTGTACAAGATTTAATGCAATTATAGGACCTTGCTTGTAACAATGATCTATACGGTCACAATTCATGTCAATAACGTCACATGTGTAGTGTACACTTTAATTACTGTACTTTTTTAACTACAGGGGAAGGAGACACTTTCAGTGGGGATGTTTCATGAAAAATGCATCCCAGCTTTCAGGCCTGGACAAGCACTGTAAGGATTGACCACTGGGTGAGAAATACCCAGACAGGAAAGTAACTTGCTAATAAATATAGGCTATATATTGCATTTTGTGGTGTTTTTTTAATCTGTAACCTCATGTTTCCAAACCCTTATACTTGGTTTTATTTGAATCTCTATCTTAAGCTCTGTTAAATAGACATCAATTTGGTTTTACAATAGACACATCTAAGTGCCTTGCGCTAAGGAGAGCGTTGAACTGGGGTAAAACCAGTCAACTAGGGCTCACTGTTTCCACGGAGGCAGCAGATCGGTGTTCCTGGTGGGTGTCCGGAAGATAAGAGACTGGGTATTCAAGTGTAACAAAGTGGGTGTATACTTTGCTAGCTTGCATTGGGAAACAGCAGTGCTTGTGGAACCAGAATGGAGAGCTTGTGTTGCCAGCAGCTGGCCAACTTGGTAGGCTTTCCCCTGGTGGGCATGGACAAGGCTCTCTCATGCTATAAGCAGGTGGTAGTGACTCACCCCAGACACCTAAGTAACTTCACAAAGTGTAACAGGGGGTCTGGAAAAAATATTTTCCCAGGGAATTTCAAAAAGAATTATAGTTAAATAAGCCAAGTAAATCTTAGACAAAAAAAAAATCCCATGGAAAATTCAGTTGCCCTATGAAGAGAGAGTTTGTGAAATTGGAGACTAAATTCAGCCATTAAGGTGTGTGCCCCCGGGATTGTCACCATACTCTAGCTCAAGTGGTCTAAGGGAGCTAGACTTCCATGACCTATTGACTTTCAACTCTGATGTGTGCTTTTGAAAATCTCTGTTGAAGACTTTAGCTTCTATACCTCATGACCCAGTGGAGAAGGTGGTGTCACTGCAAGAGAGTGACCTATACAATTTGAAATCCTGTGGACCTCAGATGCTCATGATCACTTTGTCATCAGCGAACGCAGAACCTGGGAACTTCAGCTATAAAAGACACAGGCCTCAAATAATTGAGGTAAAACTTTGTTACCTGGTAGCAGTAGTAGGCTTTTATCACTGTGAACCAGCCAGTATTGGGGACATGATATTCTTTCAACTCAGTGATACTGAAAAGGCTCTAGGGTCATAGTGGACAAATAACTGAACATGAGCATACATGGCAATACTATAAGGGCTATTACTTGGATGTGTAAACTGGGGAGTAGTAAGTAGGTATAGGGAGGTATAGGGATTTTGCCTCTGTATATGGCATTGATGAGACCAGTATGGAATATTGTGTGAGTTTGGGTCTCCACATTTTAAATAAGACATTGAAAAAATTGAGAGTGTGCAGAATAGAGCCACAAAAAATTATCTGAGAGCTGGAAAAATATGGAATTTTAAGGATCTCAATCTGTTTAGCTTATCAAAAAGAAGAGTGAGCAGTGACTTGATTGTGATGTCCTTCATAGGGAGAATATACCGGGGACTAATGGGTTCTTTAATCTAGCAGAGAAAGTCATATCCAGAACAAATGGCTGTAAATTAAAGCCAGACAAATTCAAATTAGAAATATGGCACATATTTTTTACTGGGTGAGTGATTAACCATTGGAACAAACTGCCAAGGGAAGTGATGGATTCTCCAACTCTCAATGTCTTCAGATCGAGACTGGATGCCTTTCTGGAAGAAATGCTTTAGTTAAACAGTTATTGGGCTCAGTGTCATATAACAGGGTGAAATACAATGGCCTGTGATTGGACTAGATCTAATGGTCTCTTGTGGCCTTCAGCTCTGTGAATCTATATATGTTAGTTAAAAATATTTTACATCATATCACATCAGAAATGGTGAAAAAAAGCAGTAATATTATCCAAGATTTTTTCCCTTCTGTGATTAGGTGCATTATTTACAATTGTACAGAATACCACAGAGGCAGTTTAAAAATATCTGCCATCTCTTGTCAGCAGTGTCAACAATGTCTCATGTTTCAGCCATATGATTATAGTGTTTTGAGAGGAGGTTTTACTATTCTATATAAAGTGTTTCTTTGGGTATAGACCATCTGGAAGACTTTAAAGTCTTCTCTTAGCCTTTAATTGTCACAAAAAGTCAACGTTTAGGGCTGTATATGTAGAAATTGGTCTACAGTTCCTGTTATTGTTAGTGGGACTTGCTTCCTTAATTCCCTGTGTTGAAATTGTCGTCCTCTGTTTGTTTGGAAATGGACTGCATTAAGTCATTGACTCCATGTTGTTTATAATTTTGAGCTCTTTCAGTATAATTTCCCCAAAGCTTTGGTTTATTTTCAGCTGCAGAAGAATAATCCAAGACTAAACATGTTGTTCTTTAAAATTAACATGATGACTAAAGCGGATTTCTCAACAAATTTTATTGAAATGCCGATGATTAAGATCTCTTCTCTGCAAATAACATTTAATTCAGTACAGCTGTAATGAATGTACAGTCTAATTATTTAAATGTAGGGCCAGTTTATTAACTGCAATATCATTCCTGGTACGCTTTGCATTTACTTTTTGATATTCAGACCTGGTGCTAACATGCAGGAAGAGGGTTGTAATTCCAAAAATTACTGATTACCTGTGCCTCAAACTCTGCTCTTGTCTGCAGCCTTCAGGGCATCAACCACACCCTACAGACCAGGTCACTTTGGTCCAATCTCTTAACCAAGAACCCAACGAGGCAGATTCTAGACACCCTTCATTACCTGTCCACAGAAGCTGAGGGTCATGGGATACAATGTTACCTAGTGGATAGAGCATTAGCCTGGGGCTCAGGACACCTGGGTTCTCTTCCTGGACCTGCCAATGGCCTTCTGGGTGATCTTACACAAGCCACTTCATCTCTCTGGGCCTCAGTTTCCCAATCTGTAAAATGGGGACATTGATACTGGCCTCCTTGAAAAGGGCTTTGAGATCTGATGAAAAGCATTGTGTAAGAGGGAGGTATTTGACTTTGTGGGTTTCCCCACAATGGTTTAAACCCCATGTCTTAAAGATTAACATATCAAGTTAAAATTAATGGTATTCAGATATAGCTGGAAAAACAGTTAATCTAGAATACAGACAATAATTGTAATTAAATAATAAAGAAAATGGCAAAGGAAAGTGCTCACATTCCTGGTTTCTCTGTTTTAACAGTCACCCTGTTGGACTTCTCCAATGTTAGCCTTACTGCCCAGTACCTGTCATTCTGGCATCAGAGACCCAACCCATGAATTTTTCCTCCCTTGTAACATAGCTTCAAGCCTCCTGAAATCTAGATGGCACCTAGCTCATTATCATGCCAGGTATGAATGTGCATCCTTTTTACATCCTTGCAAAAATATCTGCATAAATACATCAAAAGGACATTGTGATGTACAAAATCTATTGTCCTGGTTTCATCGATTATTGTAGGGCAACTTCATTCCTTGGGAAGACCAGGTGTCACCAACCATGTGCCCCTTCCCAGGTTAATTTCAGAAACTTATCTGAATTCATGGAGGTGTCTGCTACTAGCCTTAGTTAGTTTATCCCTCATCAGAGTAAGACTCATGTACACACTAATTGTCCTGTACTTCCACAGTGTTCCGACACACCCTTGCTTCATTGATTAGGCAACAGGTCAATTTCTTTCAGTCACAGGCTTAAAATTACAGTGATCACATTTTATTAATCCTATATTTCCCAATTTCTTTTCTATCACATATAAACTGACAGAAGGATCCCAATCTGTCACAGAACCGATCTTCAATTTTGGAGGATGAAATATGAACAGATTTGTCTTGCAAATGCTGTTGCCTATTTTTGACTTTAAAGAAGATAATTCAACATATGGGACTGACCTACATTGGAGTTACATAGTCCTTGTATCAAATTATACAGACCCCCCCCCTCCCGCCCTCCTTTCCTTCCCCCCCCCACACACAAACAAGAACAGGCTCTAGATAATGGGCCAAAATCAGAAGTGATGTGCTAAATTCTGTTAGTTACGTTCTCTTCCAATAATTTATAATCCCTTATGCTCTGACTCCCTTACATTTATTTACACTCACTCCACCTATGTAAAAGAGCCTATTTTACGTTACACTTTCATTTGCCTTCTAGGCATGTAAGTTACTGCACTTTTAGACTCACTTACACATCAGTAGAATTGGTGTGAGTCAAAGGGAGTCTAAACTGAGCACAAGAGCATTTAAATTAGTGTAACAAGTTTCAACTTACAGCCCCAGCCCATGGCTTCTGATTTCAGCCCATTACCTACAGTATTCATGGGTGTGGAGTTTGTCCCAACATTTTGTTTTTAAGTGTGAAAACTGTAGCCTCATAAAATCTCTAATATAATAAAGAATTTAAATGGGGGGGGGGAGTGAGTAGTAGGCAGTGGGTTTGCCATGTACCATGGTGCCACTCACTATTGTCAGACAATGCAACATTGAACTCTTACCTTTACAGTACAGGAGGTAGGTTTTTGTTACTGTTTGTTATAGAAATGCAGGTTTGATGATGCTCCAATAGATATATAGTCTGGATTCCAGATCAAAATGCTCTAAAGAGAATACTGATTATGGCCAGCTTTACTACAAGTGTTTTGAAGGGTGTAAACACCACATAGCAGGAAGAATTACTATGGGGCTACAAGCTATGATAGAGTAATGGAAAGAATTACCTTCAGTGTCTTAGGTCCTATAAAACAGGCCATCTATGTCTTCTTAAGGAGGTTCTCCTGCAGAGGGTACAACTTTAAATAAGCAAAATATGTAAATAAACAAACTCTAGGCAAGCCTTAGGATACTGAAACTGAGTTATATTTAGTACAAAATCCTTTCAGGCTCTGTATTTTCACTCTGTCAATAACAGAAGTGCTGTTTGTCTGGCAAGACTGAATAAATCTATTTTCAAATATCTTCTTGACTCCTTTACAATCTGCTGCATTCCACTGATACCACAGTAATCTGCTCAGACTGAAGAAAAATATCAAAGGTTAAGAACAAACTTGAATGTGCTCACTTTTAAAAAATGGAATGGAATTTTTGGTTTGTTTGCAACCGAGTCAAATTTAGGAAACCTAGCTTTAGAAATTTCTGGGCTGCTGGCATAGTAGTAGCAGTGATAAACATTAGCTCTCATTTGTTGAGAGCTCTCTTTTGTTTGCTTACAGTTTGCTTATTTACATGTTTCTTTAAAATTGTATCCACTCCAGGAGAGTCTCTTGAAACAGGCACAACTGGCCTTTTACCGGGACCCAAAACACAGCAAGTCAACATTTGAAATCATAAACTAAAAGTACATGAATTCATTCTCATCCAGTAAAATGATGATAGATTACTGTTTAGTTAGAAGATAAAGCAACAGTCTTTAACTTGATACATGAATGACTTGTCACCATTGACCATTTCAAAAACAAATACACCATTTTCAGAAAAATGGAAAAACAAGATTAGATTTTTTTTTCTATGAAGTTTACATTTAAATGACCAGGCTAGTTACACATCATTTTGTCTCGCTTACTTTAACCTGAGAACTCCAGTACTACTGGAAAACAGGATACTGGGCTAGATGGGCTTCTGGTCTGACCCAGTATGGCCAGTTTTATGTTCATATGTTTATGTTCATATGTTTATGTTCTTTTGAGTCAGGATCCCAAAATCATGAGATTGGCTTAAAAATCACAAGACTTTACTAAAATAATAAATGCAGGTTCCTTTTTATTTGCCTTTTAGTGTTTGAGTTTTTAGGGTCCACATTTTCAAGATTTGCTGGGCAGGCACAAATGGTGAGTGTAAAAGGGACTGTCCCCTTTAAGGAAAGTAGGGACTAGAGATGTGTCAACCCCTTTTCCATGGTGTGTCCCTTTAAGGTTCCTGGATGAAGGCCTAGAGAAGGGCAGAGGCAGGTGCTGCGAGAGAGAAAGATGGTGCCGAGGAAATAGTTAATGCTTGGGGGTTGGATGTGGGGGTGACCCAGGCTACCATTTCTTTAAAGGCTCAGGACCCATAAACCTTGCAGGGTAGGGTGGGGCAAGGCTTCCTTCTCTCCTGGTCAGCTGGAACGAGCTCTGGGAAGGGGGCAGTATATATGCTCCCTCCTTAGTTGCGACAGGGAAGTGGCGCTGTCTGCTGATCCCTTCCAGCCTAGGGAAGTCAAGGACAAAGTAAAGAGGAGAGAAGCTTCCCTGAATCAGTATAGCCCCAGCAAGCAGGGCTGTGGGATTCCTGAGACTAGGAGAGGATGCCTACCTGAATTAGCACCACCCCGATGAGACACTACAGGTCCTTCAGCTCTACTCATACAGGGAAAGAAAAATGTGCATGACAAATTCTGCTGGTCCTTCTGTGTGTGTGGGAAAAGACAGTCAGGAGAACTAGTGGACATAGCTGTTGTGCCCTGATCCCTCCCCAAATGCGCAGAGCTAACCCATCCATGCGTGAGCCCTGTGCATGAGTAAGGGGCTGGTGTTCAGGGAAGACTAAGTGGTCAAGATGAGCCCCATGTGTAAATGTGGAAATAACTGATTCTCCTGCAGCAACTAGCCAACTTCCCCTGCTTGGATTACTCCTGCTCCAGCAGGAATAATCAGTCGGGGGGAGGGGGGCCTCACAACTAGTCCAAATATGGTGTGAAATAATGGTGTAAGAATAGCATTAATCCATCCCTTTTTTGGGGAAAACTTGAAGGAAGTAAAGCCGGTTTGGCCTTTGTCAGTGAAAGCCATCCAAATTATTAACAGTGAAGTATTTATTATATTGCACTAGTACGCAATCTGGCCTAGGCACCAAACATACATACATACAAGAAAAACCCTGCCTCTACCCAAAGAGTGTGGAAAGACATAAAACAGGCAGAGAATGGGGAAAAGGAAAACTTACAAGCAGAGTGGACAGGATGATGGCTGGCATAATATATATGTGTATCTGCTCTCTGTCGTTAGTCCCATGTTTTTGTTTGCTTTCTGTGTATGAACTACCCCCAACTGTCCTGTTAACAAGCCCGACAGGGACTTTTCACCACACAGAGCCCATCTCCCTTACAAATGAGGCACTCTCTTCTCCTTCACATGTGAAAATCCTACACACAGTTCCCTATGAAGTATACCTCTTATTATTATTGTAATCCCACTTCTTTACCTCTGGATGTGGAAAAGCCTGCTGATCTGCAGGTGGGTACTTTGTCTTAGTACTGTATTTCTATGCGGGGCACTGACCAGATAGTCTATTATTCAATGTTGCTGCACACTGGAGACTTTCTTGCTAAGACAGACATGTTCCTGAATATATTCCTCTAGCTTAGTTCTTTAAGGCACCTGATAGCTGGGGGTCTCGGAGACTCAGTGAGTTGGTTATGGAATGCAGAAATTTTTATCGCCAACCTATGTCCATGATAATAGTTTGGCACCAGCTGACTGTTAGGTGCCCTCTCGGAAATGAGTTGATTATCACAATCAACTTCCCTGTGTCCATTTACCAATACCATAACAGGCACCTTTGGGACTTCCAGCAGACAAGCACAGCACTCAGTGATCCTGGGTAGGACCCTACCGAATTTACGGCCGTGAAAAATGCATCACAGACTGTGAAATCTGGTCTCCCCTGTGAAATCCAGCTATCCTAGGGGAGTTGCAGGATTGCCACCTGTACTTCTGCATTGCCTTGAGAACTGGGCAGCTGGCGAGTGGAGAGCAGTGGCTGCTGGCTGGGCAGCCAGCTCTGAAGGCAGCAGCAGGACAAAAGAGAGGGTGGCATGGAATGGGGCACGGTTGTCACTTTTTGCACGGGGGGCAGGGACAGTCTTATGGATGGGTGACGTGGATGACCACCCAAGTCACCGTGGTCACCCCCACAAACACACACAGCCAGCCCAAGGCCCTTTTAGCCCCCAACAGCTGGGACTAGAGCCAGGGAGAGATAGGGCTGCGGGTGTCCCAGCTAGGGGCTCCTACCTTGCACCAGGCTTCAGCTGCTAGTCCTGGTGCGGCTGGGGAGGGACGGAACTTTCTCTTCCCTGGCACAGGCTGCTCCCGGGGCCGGGTCAGACCCACCTCCAGGAACCTCCTCCGACTGCAGGAAGCTCTCATGGATCATGAATTTGGTAGAGCCCTCGTCATGGGGATTGAATGGTTCTTTTAACTGTCAGGGGTGCGTTCCCAATGTCATGACTAAGACATGTTGGCGCCGCACTGTATCGAAACCTGCACTGCCACTGCCTATGTTGGACCTATTCTGTGGATAAAGACAGGACTCCAGATTCCAGGGCTGTCTGTCTGGCACTTTTCATGAGCATTAAATTCATACAACAAAATGTGAAGTAAAAAATATTGAGTCTGCATCTAGCCAGCAGAGTTTTCCAAACCTACTAGAAGATGGAGTAGGATTTTATTACCAAAAAATTAGGTTTCACAAGAATTTAACTGAGTTCAGTCCACTCCAGGATCTCAAAGAAAGAACTCTACGGAGTTATTCTAAAACCACAAGGCAGTGTATGCATTGCTGTCGTAAGGAAGCACCTATACATGTGGCTGATAGTGTCTTATCTGCAAAGAAATGGGATAAAAAGAGGGCATATATAGGAAAACAGATGTTATTGCTTAATATGCTTATTACTTTCTCTTTTTAGACACATTTTCTTCCTATGTATTTGTTATATCCACTGACCCGCTTTTATTTGTTAGGCATTTCAGAAATGCATCAACTACATTTAATCTGATAACCTAGCATTGCAACAGTAGGATCCTGTGGGGCTTTACCAACCATGTGTATCATTTCCGTGTCAGTAGAGAAAGGAACAAGATATCAGTAATATCCAGCTCCATTTCTCAACTGTATGATTTTCAGTCTCAGGTGCAATACCATCAGACAGAAAAATGTTGTCTATCTCCTGCTTCTGATATTGTGTCCAAGTTAGTTGATGTCTATCACTCAGGATCTTTAGGATCATAGCTGTGGGAAAATACCTTTACTAAGAATAAAACAACATGAAGCAACTAACAGAAAGGAGTATAGGAACAGAATCTGAGTTTTTCTTGCACTGATGTACTTTTATCCATGCATTGCCATCTCCTGAGGTTTTGCAAAAACTGATGCACTTTATTTTTGACAGACAAAACTGAGAACAAATGTGAGATAAAGAGTCATTGTAGCTGCCCAGACAAAACAAAATGGAAAACAAATTACTCTCAGTGGAGGTTTTTAACTTTCTCCACTGCACTTCTAAATGTCTTGCATAGTTCCACCTCTGGATCAATAGAAACTGCTTCATTGTTACTGCTGTTTCTTTGACAGAAATCTCATGGCAGTGTTCATCATAAGTGTCATGCTGTCTGGAATGGTTCATTACGAGGAGTGCCAGTCTTGGGGCAGACTGTCTAAGAGCAGGGCAGAAACCCCAAACTGGATATATGTTCTATAATTAGATTTCATCAACCCAGTAACAAAAGTAAGTTCCTGAATCACCATGAAGTCCTACCATGGAGCCACAGACAGTCTCGTTGGTCACTCCAGTCTATCTTGCTACCCAGGCAAGCTGGACTTAATGATAGTTGGTTGCCATATCCCAAATATCACAAAATATTCAGGTTGCTCCCAGTCCCAAGAGACCAGTCATTTACCCCAGGTCACTTTGTACCTCAGATCTCACATCAAAGACAACAGTTGTAGCCAGTCCTACAGTAAACTAACTAAGGATTTCTTAACTAGGAAAAAGAAATGAAAAAGTTATTTACAGGCTAAAGCAGGCAACATATATACACAAATGGGTTCAGTCTGTGGTTCCAAAAGGTGAGAGGAGTTGTAATCTGTCAGCTCTGAATGTCTTTAGGGCTACCGCGGGTTGGCCTGCGAATCTCTGCCTCTGATTCCTAGCGCCAGCCGTATGAGAGCCCAAACATCAGAGAGAGAGAGAGAGAGAGAGAGAATTTTTTTCGTGTCCCTGTTTTATCCCCTTCTTCCAGCATTCAAGCTAATGTGAGCACTCTCTTGCATGTTAGCACCTTCACAGATATGAGAGGCCCATTAACCAAGTCTTTGTACTGTGATGTCCGCAATGGCCCATTTAGTTTTGATAGTCCTTCTTGGTGTGCATTGGACCATTCCTCCTGACTGGGTTCATAGGATCAGAGCAAGCATTTTTACACTTATAAACCAAAACTTACACGTCACCTTATAGCATGGGATTCAGGCACCACAAGAGAAATTAATGCATGTAACAACTTACAAGCATTCCACAGAGTCTAAACACTAGACATAACACCTATCTTGAACAATACGAACATACAGGTGAGCTGGTCTGGTTTCCAGCTATGAATTTGTCAGTGCTCAGCTGACACTGGCAGCCTTGGCAGGAGCTGGCACCTGGTCTGCCAGCATCGCAATGAGCTACAGTAAAGAAATATAGGAGAGGATTCAGGAAGAGACCATCAACTAGTTTAGCAGCCCAGGACTGCATAAATCCTTTTTTTTTTTTTTTTTTTTAAAAAAGAACTCACAGAAGGGAATTTTAAAGGAGATAAAGGGAGTTATCAATCCCATTGAATTGTTATTCAGGCACCTAACTACCATAGATTTTATTAGAAAATCCCAGCCTAAGCTAACTAGTGATCTTCCTGTATAAGAGAATAGAGTAGACAAATAATTTGTTATGCTGGACAATAAACCATCTTTTGGTTGTATCATATATGTAGAGAGACAGAAACAGAATTTCTGCTAGTATGCCGTGTGTGGTGTGTTGGGAAGAAGCATTTCAAATTTACAAGAGTGTTTATGTATTTTCATGATGTTGTTTTGTTCCAAAATGGCTTCTTTCCACTCCCAAGTCTTTGGGGATAACCCACCACCTCAGGAACTAGTCCTCCCTGCCCTTCCTCCCCCACAATATTTTATTGTTTTTCTTCGGTAGTTGCCAATATTTGGATGATAGTTAGACACAATTAGCAATTTAAACAAGTTTATTATTTTATTATTTTTAAATTTCACATTGCTCTGGGTACTTTTGCAAAATTTAAACAATGCTATGCTGTGTACAATTTAATATTGAAACCATCAAACTATATAAAGGATTACTTCTACCACATAGATATATATTCATCCACCTACTAATATTAACAATCACTGGCTTAACATCACTAGCACTAACCAAATCCACATCCTTCATTCCTTCCCCACATGCTGGGAATAAAAAGTGATGAAATACAAAGGCTAGCAAATCTGGGCTCTAGGAGATCAGCAAGGGAAGCAAATTCTACAAAGTTTGTAGCCTTTTATTTGCTTTAAAGTGAATTCTATAATATGATATTATGCCACCATGGGTTCGGCTCTGGCAGCTACAGGTTCAGGCTTTTAACAGAGTGAAAGTCACTTCCACTACTTGCTTCAAATTTAGAGTCTCTAGGAACACATAAAGACCAAAGGTAGTGACCACACATCCATTCACAAGTACAAGATCTAGTCTGCTTTGCAAGTTTTATTAAAGTTACAATTAAAGTTATGATTACCCAAACATACAGAAATTCTATACAGACCTAGGCACAAGTTACAAACATAGTTATACTCACATCCTTAACAACAGTGTTCGGGTCTGATGGGGGTCTCTCATGGCTTGATCATCACGAGAGGGATGGTTCCTGCTGGAGTCTCCCATAGGGAGCTCAATTTTCCCCTTCTGGGCATCCCATTTTTATAATGCGATTCTGTCTATACCTACATTCTGCGTATGTTCTTCAGAGTGTCAACCCTCTTCTCTCTTATTGTTCTGTGTTCTCTGGAAACTTAAGGGATCCCAATTTTCTATAGGCTGTTTAAGTTCCCTTTATTCTCATTAGCACTGATGCACAGCCTGTATCCTGTGGCTAAGACACATGTTGGAGACAGATGAGCCTTTACAGTATTTTTATGCTCTATATTAATCTTCTGGGTAATTTTGTGCAATATTACCACTCGGTACCTCTTTTCCCATAATCTTAGGGCATCAGGTTATTTTCTAATCACTTATGTCATCATTTCTTGTCTCCAAGGCCTAAAATAGCTTAAGCAGAATCTTGCAGACCTCAGCCTACAAGCCTTGCGTTCCAGCTTGTCTTACTCATGTCTAATACTTGGTTTCTCTCAATACTGATCAATCTTATACTTTTGTAATCGTACAAATTCATTCTAATTAACATACAATGAATATGTATGATGTAACATATTTATTAATCCTAATATCACACTATAAATGGATAATAAACTAAAACAGCTGTTTCTGACACATTAGGGAGAAAACTATGTAAGGCTGTTTTACTCAAGAATAAACCCTGCCATCCCTTTCCATAATGTCCCTGTCTATCTGAAATTTGCTGTACCATACCTTAAATTTTGACTTGGGCTGCCAGAGAGTTAATGTTTAAAAATACCTAAGGGAAAATCTCCAACTTGTCTGATATTTCCATTAATGGAGAAATCATCAGTTAGAGTGGCTAATGTGGGGACCTTGGTTATTTCCTGTAGGAATGCTTTCTTTTTCATGAGATCTCCTGTTAGTAAGTGACCATAAGGACTCATTATGCCTTCCTTTACTATGTAAAACTAATTTACCAGTGCTTGTGGGTTCTCTAATGAAGCAGCCTCTGTTAGCACTTACCATTCAGAGATGGGGAAGCAGCACTGAATATTTCACAGGAGGAAGAGCAGGTTGTGACATACCAGGGCATAATCCAGACTAATGAGTAGCTGTGACACCCCTGCTCTCTAACCTGGGATGCCCTTTACAATGCTTTGCTGCTGTAGTCTTCAGTCTGGACTGGTCACAAACAATGTTCCCTCTAATTTTTAACAGGCCGTGTACACAAAAAATTTCTTCTGTGCCGCCACTGAAGAAAAAAAAAAGCCAGAAAGCCACCACCAAAGCCAGAGTGCGCGCAGTGTTTTGCCATGTGCTCGGAGTTTAAGATCTGTGTGCACATGTACACTTGCACAGCTTAGAGGGAACAGTGGTCACAAACAGCCTCCAGAGTGCAAGTCACTCCCAGATATGTCTGTGTGTGTGCTGCAGCCAGCCAGCCACACTGTGGCTCTTACCAGCTTTGGTTATACTGCAGGGTGACCCCAACACACTCCCAGTCTTAGAGTTTCCCCCAGAAATGTACGTCCTGTACTGCCCAGCCCTCTCCTGCATAATACAAGTTTATATGAAGTCCATTATTTCTTTAATAGAAATAATATGCACACATTTTGTTACCCCAAATGGCGTTTCCCAAGCAGTTCAGTTTAAACACACTGGATTAGATAAAACAATAAACAAGTTTATTAACTACAAAGAGAGAGATTTTCAGTGAGGACAAGTAATAAGGCATAGAAGTCAGAAATGGGTACAAGAAAAATAAAGATAAAATGCAACCGGTGCCTAATTTAACAAACTATGTTAAATTCAAAGCAAAATTTTCCTACCTCATGCTTTCAGCAGTCTTACTGACCAAACCTCTTAGGTCAGGACCCCTTCTCTCAGAATTCAACAAATGCTTCCTTTGTCGCTGTGGTGCTGTGAATGTGCTGGGTCGGGGGTGGTGTCTTGGGGTGTTTGTCCCTCCTTTGTATAGTTTCAGTCCTCCTTTAGAAAAATATTTCCAGCTGAGATTCCAGAGACAAAGAGTCTATGTGGAAGGAAGTTCGCTGCCCCTTTTCTCACCTGTTTGACCGTCCTTTGTTTTCCTTCCTGCTTGATGACTCTGTTTACTGCTTAAATGCAACGTCAGCAGAGCACACGTTCCTTTGTTTAAGACAGACCTGTTTGCCAACCTCAGTTTAGAACATGTGTTTAATAACCCCACACAGCAGAATCTTATAACTTCATGTATAATGTTGCCACGCATATTTTATCAGGACAATATTGACCAGCAAATTATGAGTTTTTAAATGATACCTTACAAGACATACTTTGTACAAAGATTATTACAATAGTGTGTGGAGTGTGGACACGGGTACATTCTGTCACAATGGCACAGAGGCATAAGCTGACAGACAGCCCCTTACCTCTTCTAGGGAAGTTTGATGGCTGACAGCACAAGTAAAGATAAAATTATATGGATCTGAGTTAATAATGTAGTTTCTCAGGAGATCCTTTTAATCCTGTCAGCTTTACTTTTGTAGGAGAGGTTGTGCAGTGTGCACAGCGTGCAGTGTGCACAGCATACAGAGTCCCAATACCTATGTCAAAAGTGAATCGTAATTTTGGACACCCAACTTCAGACATCTTAAAGGGGTGTGGGGTTTTTTTGAATCACTGGGCCCTTGGCCTCTGAAAATCAAGCTCCTTTAATGTGTTCAAGTGGGCACCCAAAAATGGAGGCACCCAAAGTCAGTAGACACATCTGCAAATTTAGGCCACAAGCTTTTTAAAGAATCCAGTTCCTGACGGATAGACGGACTGGGAATTGTCATGATCTGTTTCAGGTTAAGTGTTGTAGTTCTGAACAGATATGCTGAAAAAACAAAGAAATATAAAGGTAATGCTTTCTTAGTTTGATTAATTGAATTAACGTCCCTTTTAATGTTAGTTTAAAAGCCTGGGACAATATATCCATTAGTAAGTGCGATTTTCCCTTAAAAGGAGTTAGATGTATAGACAGCCACATTTATAGCACTGTCTGCTGAAAAGTCAGGGGAGTCTTGGTAAAGCTTGTGAGTGCTCATGGGACCACTAATCTCTCACTGACAATGTATGGGAAAACTGAACTCTGAGTTTTCCTGCAAATTCCTTCTCCTTTTCTTCAGATGGCACTTTCACTGGGATTTAAAGATGAAGTGGTCTTCTTGTCTCTCAACAGCCTGATATGCAGATAGTTCAAACCAATTTGGACACCTCCATCTGGCCACAAGTATATTACAAAAATAATTGGAAATATCTGCAGTCTCATATGAAAAGCATTGTGCTAAAAGTTGCTGATACTTGATCTATTTGTTTTTCACAAATGTTGATGCATTTATGACTGTGTGTTAATTTGGCAATTGCTCACCATACTAATCCACTCAGAGGAGCTAGGTGGCAATTTATTGCTAGGTAGATTATACTAAGGTTTCAAGCTGCACAATTCATGAAAGAGAGATATTGTGAGCAGGGAGCCCCATGAGGCTATCAGTTTCCTACCTCAGTGAACAGGGTGCTGGAATGAAACTCTCTCTCTATTTGCCCCAAAACAACATTTTGTCTTCATTTGGGGAGCCTGGCCTGCATCTTTGTATCATATTACCTCTGACTGTAGAAGGCAGTTCCTGTGCCAGTCTAATCTAGCCCAGCTGTGAGTTTAAATCAGAACAAAGGCCTGCTGGCCTTTAATTGTGTGCTCCACGTCGCATCTGGAATGTCTGTCTCAGCTGTGGACAATTATATTTCTTTGCTTCAATGCCAAGGCAGTTATTTTTCCCCAAAACCAGTTACTGTAAATAAATCCAATTAATTAGAATGTTTGGCTTTCCCCAAACAAAAGAACCTGGATGGTTCTGCAAAATGGTAACTAAGTCTTTGCTTCCATTCTGTCAGTTGTCCCAGATTACAAAGCATGTTCCTTAATTAGGCCTCAACATACTTCTCTCCCACCCAAACGCAGTGTTATTTCATATTTCTAACTTTAAATCACTTATATGAGAGAGGCTGGATAAGACAGAGGCCTTAACTGCTTTAAAAAAAACAAAAAAAAACCAAAAACCCCTAAAATAAAACCTGCATTGTTTTAAACATTCCTGCACTATTAGTTTTCTTGTGTCCCTTTTTTTTACCTTGTTATATAAAGAGATTCAGAACTCTTCTCTCTTATTCTGAGTCTATCCATCCTAACAGCAGCTTTGCTTTTTTTTCTTCTATTTTCTCCAAAATGTAACTGTGATGCACAGCCTGTAAACCTCTAAGAAATGTCTCTCTCTCGGCAAAATAAAATGCAGTTACAACTACAAGTTATATTAGAACATAAGAACATAAGAATGGCCATACTGGGTCAGACCAAAGGTCTATCCAGCCCGGTATCCTGTCTACTGACAGTGGCCAATGCCAAGTGCCCCAGAGGCAGTGAACCTAACAGGTAATGATCAAGTGATCGACCTCCTGCCATCCATCTCCACCCTCTGACAAACAGAGGCTAGGGAACACCATTCCTTACCCATCCTGGCTAATAGCCATTAATGGACTTAACCTCCATGAATTTATCCAGTTCTCTTTTAAACCCTGTTTATGTTTATGTGAAAAGTGTTTAATTGTTTTAAAACATACTGTTATCCAAGATACTAGTGCCATAGAATCTAGAGTAAGAAGGAGAGTGCCTTTCTGCTGTTGGGATCCTTTATTAAAAATGTTAATTTTGTGTTCATGAAAGATGCCAAATTGACATTAACAGGGCCCTATGTTTATTCACAGAACAGGCAGTATCAGGACAGACTTCTCCACCAATAGATCTCAGCCCTGATCTGGAAGGAACTCTCTCTTGAGGTTAGCTAGGATAGTTCAGTATATATGCCCATCCAACTCTTGCATTCTGCTGAGCCTGCTGGCAAGAAATCAATTACAGTTCTTTGCTTTTAGATTTTTTTTTTAATTGATGTTGACAACCGTCAACTAGGAACTGAAATCATCAGCTCCATTCACATACTCCTTTGAATGGCTCTCTGATGGGGACTTTTGCTCAGTATTAGAGGTTGGTGAGTAATTTGTAACAAATAATATACTTGGCAAACTTTGCCTCTTTTCCAATTCATGAACTGCATGCAAATAAATCTGGTTTTCTCTGATTTGTTATTTGAATATTTGTTACTGAATAGTTATTAGAATATTTCCTGGTCTGTAACTTGTTCACAAGCAGTTCATTGTAACATCCAAAATGGGAGTTGTTGACACTGGGCACACAGATCATAGGGATATTTCTGTTCCCTGACTGGATGAGTGTCTTGATGTAAGCAGGGTCTGAATGAATTATTCCCTGACAGCTAGCTGGGAGTGGGAGAGACTTTAGGTGTGTTCATGTAAATACAGTTTGTTCCTGCTCCACTTAGATATCCAGTAATCAACTTTGGCTGGTGTTGGGTTACAAATCACTTTAGTACTGAATGCCGGGGTAGTGAAATGCTGTTACCAATGTTGTCACTATTGTATGAATAAAGGGGAGCAGAACTGTGCTTAACCTGTCCCAGATGAGGGGGTCACTCTCAGCTGAAAGGACCTTGTTAAGCCAGGGGCTCAAATGCCAGAGACCTGTGAAAGTAAGAGGAGTGGGGACAGGTGTCCCAGCCAGGAGATGTGGACCCTCCCCAACGGTCCTCTCCAGACTGGTTTAACCTGTCTCCCCTCTCTCACCCCCTCCCTAGTGTTCAAAGAAAGAGCTAAATAGGCTTCGTCAGGAGCATCTTTGTTATTTTAAATGCTCAATCAGAGGTGAAATCAGTTGTGGTGGGACCGTGTTTCTGCCCAGCCTGCTAAGAGCTAAAAATCACTGAGAGCTGAAATCACTTAAGATGGGGCAGTGTTTTTGCCCAGCCTGCAAAGAGCTGAAAATTACTAAGAGACTCAGGTGGCAGCAGAAGGTGACTGACAGTCAGCTGGCGAATGAGTGGCTAGTGAGGTGGTGAGCAGAACGAGTGGCTGGTGAGGCAGCAAGGAACCGCGGCTGGCAGGACGGCCAGCGGAGAGGAACTGTGGCTGGTGGGGCAGCCAGGTGGTGAGGAGCGGCTGGTGGGGTGGGGCAAGTGGTGCAGTGACCGGCCAGCAGGGAGGCTGGCAGAGAGGGCCAGAGCAGATTCCCGCAGAGAGGTGTGGTGATCAGCCGGCAGGGTGCTGGCAGAGGGGGCGGCGAGCGAGTGCCTGAGCAGAGGAGCGAGTAAGGTGCCTCCTTAGCTTCCCCCCCTCCACCGAGGGTGGGAAGCAAACTCTGCAGATGCATCTCTGAATCTGCACTGACCAAGGACAGCAACTGTGAGTGGGGTGCAGAGAAGAGTCGGGCACGTTAAAGTGACTTTTGGGTTGCTGGACTTAAGAACCTGAGTGGAAGAGGACACTACCCAACTTATTTGGGGGTGGGTCTTTTGCTCATGGTTTATGGTTTATGAACCCTGTTTGGGGTGTTTTCCCAAATTAACACTGAGTTCCATCCCTCCTTTTATTAAAAGTTTCTTTTCTACACTCAGACTCTGTGCTTGTGAGTGGGGAAGTATTGCCTCTCAGAGGCACCCAGGGATGGTGTGTAATTTCCCCAGGTTATTGGGTGGGGGCTCAAGCCAGTTCTGTGGTGTATCAATGGAAAGGAACCTGGTTGCTGGCAGAAGGGTTTCATTAGTATGTTCACTGTTTCAGTAAATATTCACACCAGTAACCCCTTCACTGAAGTACTCCCAGAAAGCATGCACAAAAAGGGTCCAACCATGGATCAAACGAGTTTGTTTAAAAATGCAGACAAATCTTCAGAAAAATATTTGCAGTTTGCCCAGCTTTGGTGACTATGGGCCAGATTTGTAAAGATACTTAGGTGCCCAAAGATACAGAAAGAAGCCTACTGAGATTTTTTAAAGTGCCCAGATGTCGAGGATTAGGTGCTTTTGAAAATGCCACTAGGAGCTTCTCTGCATCTTTAGGTATCTAAATATCTTTAAAAATCTGATTCTGTATAAATAAAATCAATATATACTCATGGGCCAGTTTTGAACTGGTGACCTAGGAAAAAGGCTCCATGTCCTATTACCCCTGTACTGAGTCATCAGGTCCCCCAAGTACAATTATATTAACTTACCCTCCAGTGGTTGGAAATATTTTCTTTTTAAGTAAATACTTGCAGCAAATCATTTTGAACTGCACTAGAACGGAGCAGGGATTTGTGTTAGCTCTGAGGGCCACCTAGTGGCAACCATTCGTTCCCTCATGTCTGGAAAAAAGTAATCAATAAAGCTGAAAGTTTCTTTTGTTCTGTGATGTGCTCTGCACCCAGAGGGAGACAGGAGATCCATATGATTATACCACCGCCTTTTAAGATCCCACTCTGTCTTTTTGGAGAGTTGGATGTGAATCCCTTCTGAGCCTTTCATTGTTGCGTCTTATGGGCCTGATTGTATCTGTCCCTAGTGCAGATGCTGGAGGCAAGGAGCTTTCCCCCTCACACCTAACCATGACGAGTTCCAATCAGCATAGCAGTCCCTGCACTCAGGGAAGGGCCAACAAGACATTCCACAGCAGACAGGGAGGAGGCAGTGTCATGACCCTGGCCTCCTATCCACATTGTCCCTTGGAGTTCACCAGGCACATGAGAGAGCAGGCTGTATCATCTCAAGGGATGGTGAAGCAGCGACACTCCCTCTGCATACCAGGGAGCTTGGGTAGAGATTGTGCTTCCGGAGGCACAATCTTTCCTGGCACTCTTCCTAGGGCAGCACAGTCCCACACATGAGCTTGGGCCTCTCCAGCACTATGTGGCCCTAAATCAGTTGATAAGGGAACAACAATGAAGATTTATTTTTAGAAGTACTTTAAAGATCAGCTAATCTTGTTCCTCTAATTGGTTGGGTGCCCACAGAGTAGGCTGCTTTGACTTTTTGTTCCTCATTTCTTCTATTCTTATAAAGGAATTGCCTAAAATATAGCTGTACATTCAGCAGAACATTAATCAGTTCATCAGGAAATGCAGAGTACATAACTCACAAAAAACAAGATTACAAAAAAAATCCATCTGTTTACATATTCCACAACCTCATGTTAAAAATCTTATGTCTGTTTTCCCTCACAAAAGAAAGTACCAGGGTGTCCTAGAGCAGTGGTTCTCAACCAGGGGCATACCCCTGGGCGTACACAGTGGTCTTCCAGGGGGTATATCAATTCATCTAGATAATTTGCCTACTCTTACAGCAGGCTACATAAAAAGCACTAATGCAGTCAGTACAAACTAAAATTTCATACAGACAATGACTTGCTTATATTGCCCTATATACTATGCACTGAAATGTAAGTACAATATTTATATTCCAATTGATTTATAATTATAGGGTACAAGTGAGAAAGTACGCAATTTTTCATTAATAGTGTGGCTGTGACATGTTTGTATTTTTATGTCTGATTTTGTAAGCAAATAGTTTTTAAGTGAGGTGAAACTTGGGGGTACGCAAGACAAATCAGACCTCTCAAAGGAGTACAGTAGTCTGGAAAGGTTGAGAGCCACTATCCTAGAGCAGGTTTCAGAGTAGCAGCCGTGTTAATCTGTATTCGCAAAAAGAAAAGGAGTACTTGTGGCACCTTAGAGACTAACCAATTTATCTGAGCATAAGCTTTCGTGAGCTACAGCTCACTTCATCGGATGCATAAAGTGGAAAATACAGTGAGGAGAATTATATACACACAGACCATGAAAAGTCCCAAACTCTACTGATGTACTGAACATTGGGCCTGAGTTGGTTAAAATATCTGTGAACCTTAATGAACACTTTGACAAACCTAGTTTGAATTTTGAGTTAGTGCTGAACCCAAAGTCAGGTGAATTTGGCATATTGTTGGATTTTATTCTGAGTTTTTCATAAAACCAGCTCATGTAGCCCTCAATGTTGATAATGATGGCATACTCTAGCAACCACTCTTCTCAGAAGTGTATCTTAGTTGCTATAAGGTTTAGATTTTGATGCCAGGTTGTCCATTTTAAAATGCACTCTATGTGTTTCAGGCTAATTCCATAATCCTTATTGATTTTTAATGTAAATTTCAAATGGAAAGAGTTTTAAGGGTAAAGTACTGAAATGTATAAATGTACTATTGTCTTCTTCTGGATGATATATCCTACCTGATCAAGTATTGATCAATTCCCCATTCTGACCAAGGCTCTGTAAGAATGCTCTGTAAGAATGCAGTCACCTAGTGCTGTAATCTGGTTTACAGCCACACACAACTGTAAACTATGTTACAACTCTGTTAAGGAACTGGCCTAGATTAGTTAGAGCACAACTTCTTGGCCTATTTGTAATATAGATGGTTTGTAACTCTGCAATGTGTGGCTTAAAACCAAATTACAACCATAGTTGGCTGTACTGGTGTTTGGAAAGTTGTACTGAAACAGATTACCTAACATTGTTTGGACAGGGACTAACTGTGTTACAATGAAAACTCCACATTCATTTCTCTGCAGTCTAGTCCTGCACAGGAAATGGTGTGTTGAGGGGCTCTTTTCATCTGATTTTAAACAAAATAAAACCAATTAATCAACTACTTGAAGTACACCACACATTGTGTGCACTCTGGTTATTCCTGAGACCATGTAGAGGTTTTTAATGAAAAGTTTGTGGTTTAGTGGATTGACAAACATTTTTCTTTGGGCACTACAATCAGGGGAAATGGAAAAATGTTCTGAGGTTAAAGATCACCGCTGATGAGTGAATTGGAAGGTGTGAGCTTTCAAGTTCTCCAACTTTTAAATACAAGCTCCCAAACGTTTTGTGTGTTTGTTATTCCCAATCTACACAATATTCACTAAAATAATTCAGATCTCTGTGTCTAGGCAGCTGTGAGAAGGGCAGCCTACCACATTTTATACCAATGCTGGTGTACTAACAGTCACAGTTCAGGGTAACTGCACCTGTATTCCCCTTCCGTGGGTGCAGCAATGGCACCAACTCTAGGATCTCAGCTCCTCAGCCCTCACTTCTCTTGGGTGGAGACTTGCATGTCTCACTCTCCTGACAGAGATTTTCCAGACTGTATGGTTCCCTAACTACACCCTGAATCCCTCAGCAAAGGCAGTCCATGCTTTGCTTTCTCTGCAGAAGCTATGAGCAGTTGTAATTGCCCATGGTTTTAAGTTACCACACAGCTTTTTCTAGGCAAGCACATTTATCCATAAGGTAAAAGCATGACAGAGAAAACATATTAAAACAACACATTCATGAATGCTAATAACCTTACCAGAGACTACCCTAACTCCAAAAGGGGCTCTGGCCAGGGAACAGGCCCCTTAAGGGTTTTGCTGTGGTCACAAGTTGAAAACAGCTTTTGCTCAGAACAAGCACATGGACTGGGCCAAATCCTTCCAACCCTTTTCACGGTGGATTGGGGCCCCCTTAGACAGAAGGTCTTGTCCATTTGTTGGATAAGAAAGGAGGCCCTAAGTCAGTTTACACTCAGGTTGTTTATCCAAAAGTCCTTTCTTTGTCTGCTGGCCTCTGGAGAATCCAGTTTGAATGAGTACAGTTAAGCTTCCCCAGGAGGTGATGCCTCTCTGGAGATTGTAATCTGAGTGAATTTGCCTAATCACCCCCCACTATTCTTAGTTTCTGAAGATGCTGTGGTTACCTTCCCTCTTGGAAATAGAAACAATCCCTGGCCCACAATGATAAATAAACTTAACACAGTCAGATCTCCCCAACATTTTTCAGGAAATTACCATCTCTGTCGCACTGTTTCCAGAGACATGTTTTTATGTCCTCAAAAGCTGTCACCTTGGGTATTGTTCAACAGAACTGAACATTTATGGCAACAACTATACAAGAACTGTATTTCTTGCCTAACTCAGGGAAGTGGCAGGGTTCCCTAACGCTGACTCCAAAATGATGATTAGGTCACAGAAATATTAGTATTGAAATAATCACAATACTTCTATAACAAATGTCATTACATTGCCTTTCCAAAATTAATTTAACTTAGAAGAGAAGAAAAGATCATATTTCACATGGAATCATAGAAATTAGAATGATTCATCAGTTCACCTAGTCCATCTCCCTAATAGTGCAGGACTAATCCCTATGGTCCATTCTTTATACTGTATTTCTGATTATATACCATGTCTAATGATATCCCCCTCCAGAACTGAGCTCTTAAAGGGATTAGTGTTTGTTGATTTCCTTAATGAGATAATACAGCCTTTACATCAATACCTATGCCCTACTCCAGTCTTTGCTGTTTGCCCTACTCCAGTCTTTGCTAAAATCTTTTTTTTTCAGTGTTGCAAAATTCTGAATAGCCATCTGTAGTGAATAGCAGAGTATATTTGCTAAAGTATGACAAATATGTGGTGTAATTATTAGCATAATACAGTAAATATACTGGGACAAATTCATCTCTTGTGTTATACCTTTGGTTCTAAGTGGCATTACACCACTCGTGAAGTTAGCCCACTATAACAGAACAAATCTGCCCTTGGATGTTCAGTGAGTGAAAACCCCAGACGTACCTACTTTGATTTCCAATCTATATTAAGCCATCATCCTGGCATGTGCTGCTAGGATACAAAATATAGAGGACATAGGCAGAGACCCAAGAAGCCAGTTACTTCTCCTAGAGAAGCTGAAATTATTTTAGTGGATCCAGATTATAATTCAGATTCAAGCCAATTCTTGTGGATACCTGGGAACGGGCTGGCTCTACCAATTTGACGCTGAATTGCCGCTGTGCCCAGAAGAGAGGCAGAGCAGCCGCCCAAAAGCCGCCGCACGGGAAGAGCAACGAAGCTGCCGCCGAATTGCCACCACGGGACACGGACTGCTGCCTCATTCTGAATGCCGCCCCAAGCACTTGTTTGGAAAGCTGGTGCCTGGAGCCAGCCCTGCCTGGGAATGGAAATCATGAAAGGTGGATCTCTGGGCACTCTTTCTTCAGCAGTCCAAGACTGAAGAAAGAGAGCTGAACTACATTGTTGGTTTTGCTAGTCAGGCCAGTTAACTTCATTACTTGAAACAGGCCTTTGAAATTAAATTATAAAAGAAGCTTGTTGCCTTTCAGAAAGGCAACTGTTTAGGCCATTAGTTTATGGTTCATGGAGTTCCAAATAAACACAAATTCTGGTAAGTCATATCTTACCTTTCACCCAGTAATCTGTGTGTGTTCAACTGGATTTATCCCAGGCCTCCCATGCAGATTTAGAATGATTTCTTAAAAGACAGTGAGACCATTACAGAATACTGTCCAGTTCTGGTGTCCACTGTTTTAAAGGGATGTTGACAAACCGGAAAGAGTTCATAAAAGAGCTACAAGAATGACTTGAGGGCTGGAAAGCCTGCCTTACAGTGCGGGTAGACAGACTCATGCTAATAGGGCTTGAGCTAACGCACTAAAAATAGCAGTGTGGCAGTTGTGACTGCGGCGTCAGTTCAGGCTCTCCAGACTCTTGGGTGGCTGGCCCAAGTCTCCACTGGAGCCAAAATGTCCAGGCCGCTATTTTTAGTGCATTCGCTCAAGCCCTGGTAGCACAAGTCTGTCTACCCAGGCTGCGAGGCTCACTCCCACCCACAGTGTGGACTTATCCTGAGAGACTAAAAAAAGTCAGTCTATTTAGTTTATCCAAGAGAAGCTTAAGGGTTATGGTCTATGAGGCCCAGATCTTCAAAGATCATGGTCTATGAGGCCCAGATCTTCAAAGATATTTAAGCATCTGGCTCCCATTTGTTTCAATGGGAATAAAGCATCTAAGTACCATTGAGGATTTGGGCCTAAGTACCTATATGGGAGAAGTTTTCTGATAGCACTGTGCTCTTTAATCTAAGCAGACAAAGGAGTAACAAGATCCAATGGTTGGAAGCTGAAGTAGACACAGTCAGACTAGAAATAAAGTGTGATTTTTTTAATACTGACTGTAATTAACCCATTGGCACACCTTACCAAAGGTGGATATTCCATCATTTGAAGTCTACTTTGTGACATTGCACTCCATATGTTTTATGGAAATATGCTAATGAGTGTGAATATAATGTAACTGGAATATGCTTCATGCAAAAGGTCTCTTGTAAGGTATCATTAAAAAGCCTATGATCTACTGAGTGTGTTCATCCTACTTGTTTGCATGTATTATTTCTATGTCTGGAGTTAGGAGAATAAGATGTAAACTTGTATTACTGATGTAAACATGTTAAGTGAAAGCCATTAAGGGTGCTTCAGAATCAATGAACTGTGAATGGGTTTGTTTACCTGCAAGCCTTCCTATGTACGTGTCTTCCAGCTACTAGGTAATGAAGAAGGAGGTCTTACAGTGACACGTGATCATGTCACATGAACTGGAATCATCTTTAACCTGGTGCTTTTCCATTTAGAAGGAGGGATGGGAACCCAGAGAGAGACAAAGGATTCCTGCCTTGTGCCAAAGATATAAACGGGGGTGGAATAGAACAAAGGGGGCTGGCAGTTATGAGAAATCCCCTGGTTGCCAACTAAGCTGGAACTAACAAGGATTGTACCGGGGAAAGGATTGGGTCCAGACTAGGAAGGAGTCTAGTATGTGAAAAAAGCTTATTGGAACATCTCTGAGGGTGAGATTTACCTGTATTCAGTTTCTTAATGTATTAGGCCTAGACTTGTGTGTTTTGTTTTATTTTGCTTGGTAACTTACTTTGTTCTGTCTGTTATTGGAACCACTTAAATCCAACTTTTTATACTTAATAAAATCACTTTTGATTATTAATTAACCCAGAGTAAGTGATTAATACCTGGGGGAGCAAACAGCTGTGCATATTTCTCTATCAGTGTTATAGAGGGTGAACAATTTATGGGTTTACCCTGTGTAAGTTTAATACAGAGTAAAACAGATTTATTTGGGGTTTGGATCCCATTGGGAACTGGGTGTCTGGGTGCTTGGAGATAGGTGACCTGCTGAGCAGTTTTTGGTTAAAGTCTGTGGCTTTGTGGGCCTGGACCAGACCTGGGTCTGTGTTTGCAGGTGGCTAGCATGTCTGGCTCAACAAGGCAGGGTTCTGGAGTCCCAAGCTGACAGGGAAAATGGGCTCAGAGGCAAATTCAGCACATCAGGTGACAGTCCCAAGGGGGGTCTCTGTGACCGTAGCTGTCACATACTTGTGACAAGCATCAGCCTTGCACAGAAATCCTGGAAAGGGAGGTGTCCTGGGAACTAGACAAAACTTTCTCCTGTGACTTGCTCAGATATTCTAGGAGATGTCTTGCCCAGATGCAGAAGGCTATAAGGAAAAAAAAAACCCTAATGATCCATGCTAAGGACCTGATCCTGTATACTGCTACTCATGTGAGTACTCCTTACTCAATGTTTAGCTAAAATGGTGATTGCCACTAAGTAAATATCGAACATAAGCAATTAATCCTTCCATGAGTATCCCATTTACTACTTAAGTAAGTTACTCATGGGAGGATTGAGCCCTAACTTATGAAAATGAAGGGGAAAATTCATCAGAGATAGTTGGCTGGATCTTATGCATTTATTTTTAAAAAATTAATTACTGGGCCAGGTTTATTAAAGGGGGATATGTCCTCATTAAACTTCAATAACTTTTTTGTGAGTTGACCTGAAAACAGCAGTCATTAATAGTAGTGAACTCATTTCAGTACAGATGAGAATTCCTGTTGCCATGTGGGTTTCTATCCTGCCTCTTTAAAAAAAATCTGTGTTTTAACACTGAAACCAGACTTCTTTAACTTGATTTTTATTAACATACCATAAATTGAGTCTCTTGTTTAAATTTCAGGTTCTTGGGTTAAAAAAATATACTCTACTAAACTTTCATCCCTTCACAAAGCAACCTGTAAGCAAGCACTTACTGGCAGGTAGATACATCTATAGTTAAAATTGCCTGACACTTGATACTATAAGACCCTGTTTTCAGTTTTTTTATAGTTTTGCCAAAAAAAAATTCAGCCTGAGGCAGACACCTGGTGTGGAAATTTTCAGCCCAAACAGTCAAAGTTTGGCAAAGTTATAAGGGTCTTATAATAAGACATTTTCAGCAACATTAATAATAGGCTATGCTACCAGTCCCACTTATGATAGCAATATATAATAGAACTTGATGCATTTAAAGAAAAATTCTTATTTCCAAAAGGTTACAATAATACCTAAGTATTAGTCATAGACTTCAGAGACAGATGCCCATATTTATTTAAGTTGATCATACTGTTAGATTTAAGTGAAAGTCTCATCTCTCCTGTATGGCCTACTCACTTGTATTTGTATTGCATGCCAGCCTACAATGTTTAAACTCTCAGATGCCTCCCACATTTTATGGCTCAATCTTTTGGAGTTTTCTTATCTTTTAGTTGTTAACAATTCACCACAACTGATGGCTCACATGCCTAGGCGAATAAATGACCCTATAGATTTTAGACTGTCAGAAATGTCCACAAGTGAGAGATCTGATTCCTATCGACAATTTATATTTTGGTCCATCACCAGGGTTGTCACTTCTCACTGGCTCCTAAGCATGCACTGTTATGCCCAGTCTCAGTCAAGGGGGTTTATTTTCCTAGCAGAGGTTAACAAACAAGCAGAACATGGTCTACACTCAATCTTTGGTGACAGTCTTCAGGGCCCCCTCTCCCCAGGGGCCTCCACTGGCACTCCAGCTCTTGACAGCTTCCTAGCCTCAGTCAGCTCTGCTCCCTTCCCTGAGCAGGACCAGCAGCCACAGGGCTGCTTCCCCTGGTCCCTTGCTCCAGGGAGCCACCACAGGAGCAAGCTCCACTGCTGTGTGGCTTTCTCTCCCTACTGCTCAGCCTGTCTCCGTCCTTCTTCTCTCCAGATGCCTACTAGCAGCCCTTTATAGGCCCAGGTGTAGCCCAGTCCTCTTTAGTTAGCTGGACTGGGTTCACCTGCTCTGGTCCAGGGGCACTGGGCTTAGTCTATCCACAGGGACCAGCTACCCTGTGATAGTGTCCAAAAAATGTTTTTGGCTCCTCTATAGGTATTAATGAATCTGGCCCATTTTCTTAGGAAATCCTGTCGAGGACTGTAGAAATCAATTGACCCAGCTAGGTTCCCTGCCATAAGATACAGAAATACTTTTCCTGATGACATTTTACATGCTTCATTGGGTACAGATTTCTGAAAATATGCTTCAATGATACTTTATTTTAAAATGCAAAGTACCACTAAGAATTTTAGGAGCAGAAGGAAACATGATAGGACAATCACAGATGGTCTTTTTTTTTCAGAAAACAGGCTGGATTACTTCCCCTTTTAATATTTTCAGGTTAAGCACAGCAATGTTTGAAATGTCTAAATATTGTATGCATCAGGCAGCAGGTCTGTCTGAAGTGGACTTTTTGAATTATCACTTCTGATTTTACAGGGAATGTTTAAAAATCAAGATAATTCGTCTGCATTTAAGAAATTACCCTTAGAGTCATAGAATCATAGAATATCAGGCTTGGAAGGGATCTCAAGAGGTCATCTAGTCCAATCCCCTGCTCAAAGCAGGACCAATCCCCAACTAAATCATCCCAGCCAGGGCTTTCTCAAGCCTGACCTTAAAAACCTCCAAGGAAGGAGATTCCACCACCTCCCTAGGTAACCCATTTCAGTGCTTCACCACCCTCCAAGTGAAAACATTTTTCCTAATATCCAACCTAAACCTCCCCCACTGCAACTTGAGACCATTACTCCTTGTTCTATCATCTGGTACTACTGAGAACAGTGTAGATCCATCCTCTCTAGAACCCCCTTTCAGGTAATTGAAAGTAGCTATCAAATCCTCCCTCATTCTTCTCTTCTGCAGACTAAACAATCCCAGTTCCCTCAGCCTCTCCTCATAAGTCATGTGCTCCAGCCCCCAAATCATTTTTGTTGCCCTCCGCTGGATTCTTTTTCCACATCCTTCTTGTAGTGTGGGGCCCAAAACTGGACACAGTACTCCAGATGAGGCCTCACCAATGCCCAATAGAGGGGAATGATCACGTCCCTGGATCTGCTGGCAATGCTCCTACTTACACAGCCCCAAATGCCATTAGCCTTCTTGGCAAGAAGGGCACACTGTTGACTCATATCCAGCTTCTCATCCACTGTAACCCGTAGGTCCTTTTCTGAAGAACTGCTGCCTAGCCACTCAGTCTCTGGTCTGTAGCAGTGCATGGGATTCTTCCGTCCTAAGAATCTGCACTTGTCCTTGTTGAACCTCATCAGATTACTTTTGGCCCAATCTTCTAATTCGTCTAGGTCCCTCTGTATCCTATCCCTACCCTCCAGCATATCTACCACTCCTCCAGTTTCATGTCACCTGCAAACTTGCTGAGGGTGCAGTCCCTGCCATCCTCCAGATCATTAATGAAGATACTGAACAAAACCGTCCCCAGGACCGACCCTTGGGGCACTCCGCTTGATACCGGCTGCCAAGTAGACATGGAGCTATTGATCACTGCCCGTTGAGCCCAACAATCTAGCCAGCTTTCTATCCACCTTATTGTCCATTCATCCAGCCCATACTTCTTTAACTTGCTGGCAAGAATTCTTCCTCCTCTCTGTTGGACTTTTTCTTGCCTGATTCCTTAGTCTGAAAGAGTGGCCCTGCTCAGCTGTGGAATAAAAGTTTGCCATCCAGCCTTGACTAATTAGTGGCTCTCAGACTTTAATTGCGTGGACTGCATCTTAATACAGATATTGTCTTGTAGATCATCTTCCCTTCTAGCTGTCCAATAATAATCCCATTCACAGTTGCACCATCCCATTCACGAGTTGCTTACATGGAGAAGTAATACTGTACCAGGAAAGTATTAATGTATTTTGTTGGACTTTAATGTGATAAATAGTTTCTCTTTTTTGAAAAATATTATTCATACACTGTCTTTTTGGCCTTAATTATATTTTCCCTTACCATCTAATCTATCCTTGATACTTCTTTTCCTTTGGACTTGCTGCCCAGCTGCCTAATCTTCCTATCCTCCTGCACATGGTTCCCAGCTACCTGGGTCCCCTCTCTTGTAACGTTTATTTCCTGCTAGAGGGAACCGTTGCCATAGTGATTCAAGTCCTTGAGAGTGGCTCCTGTTTCTTGTCCTCCTGCATAATAGCAGCAGTCTCTGCTGAAGGCAAGTAAGCTAGGTCATTGGTTCCAACTGCTCTTACAGGCATCTACACCTTGGCCGTGGGGCGCCTGGTCACTTGTAAAGGAAGCTTAAAAAAGAGGAGGAAGAGCCAGCACTTTGGGCCTGAATCTCTGCTTACTTCAATGCAACTCTATTGACATCAGTAGAGTTACTGATTTACACTGGGCTAAGTGAGAGGAGAATAAGGACCAGTGTATCCAACCAGCTCTCTGTGGACCACTAGCACATGTGCCATGGATCACACTCTGAGAACTACATATTAGAGAAAAGAGAACAGGAGGACTTGTGGCACCTTTGAGACTAACAAATTTATTTGAGCATAAGCTTTTGTGGGCTACAGCCCACTTCATGGAACGCAGGCCCACATTAGATTTGGATGAACCATGGTTTTAAATTGAGTTGGGATATTAGCATGAGCAATAGGCCCAAAGCATGCGACAATAAAGAACAAGCTCATGAGAAAGAAGAGTTGTATTTAAACTTGTAGTGACCCTTCAAAATATCAGTGTTATCTTATTTAAGGTTTGGGCTGAAGTAATAGAAATAAAACAAGGTTAATTGGGTACCAGGTGCAGGAAATAAAAGACTATATAAGAAACTGCTTCATCTTCAACTTCACCTTAGCTAAGGTCTGATCATTAGTTGGCTTGTGAGATCATTAGATGATTTGTTCCTGCAACCTCAATGAGGATTCTTTAAAATATAACCAGCTCTCCTGGACTCTTTTCCCCTTCATGTTATTCATGACATCACTTGTTCTGTTACAGGGTATAAAAAGGTAAACTGTTAAAGTGTTCGTTGTTAATACCCACCTGACCAAGTTGGAGCCAACCAATATGGGTCTAAGCACCCCTGGGTTCAGCCTGTTTGTATCTTGATCAAATGCTTACATATGTTTTGTTACTGTTTGGATGCAGTCAATTTTTTATTTTTTAGGCAAGTTTAGAGCATTAGTATAAATACCATTTGGCCTTTGGATTTAATAAAGGAATTTATGGTTACATTGGTGGTATGGATATACCCTGCATAAATAATAATAATTCCAATAACTAGTTTACATGGGAGAAGAGTACGTCTGATTTTCTGATCTACATCAAAATTAATCTCTATGGCCCCAGTTCAGGAAAGCACATAAGCCCATACTTAAAGATAAGCACATAAGACCCTTGACATCAATGGGCCTTCAGCATGTGCTTAAAGTTAAGCATGTACTGAAGTGCTTTCAGGAAAAGAGCTATTTCCTGAATCAAGGCCTATGGATGCCAACCCTCTGAGGCCAAAAATACTATACGGCCAGCACACTCGATCGCTTTGTATAGACCTTTGTAGATCACCCACTATGAAAGTATCAGCTTGAAACTTTATGTGTAAAACAAAATAGAAAGATGCAAATTCTTTAAAGGATACTTGATAAACTGGTAGTTTGTGGAATGATTTGTACCATGATTGCACTTTTTTTTTTTTTTTAACTCCAGTGCTCAGACTAGGTAGGCTTTATTCTTTCAAACTTCTTTGTTCTTGCTTTGAAAACATAAAATGTTAACTTATGTACTGTGCAACAGACAATTGTAGTTGATGCAGAAAATGTAAGTCAGAGTAGCAGTAATTACTGATACTCGTGGGAAGTACGCTGACATAGATAAACCAAAGTTTAGTTTGTAGAGCTGTTTTTAATCCTATATCTTTCCATGAGTTGAGTTAGCATTTCATCCTATGGACAGTATTGCATTAAAAATGACTCATGGGTAGGTGAGTTACTAAATTTTGTGACTCTCCATAAACAGACCTGCATGTTGCAGAAGAATATTCTTCTGATACTAACCTAAGGCCTGACTGTGAGCCCAATGAATTTGTGCTTTCTTGCTTTCATTCTTTCTGACTTTTAAACACTTTGTTTTGAATTATTTGACCCAGAATTGTAAAAGAGCAGCTTGATCGGATACAGGCCTCGGGACATGTTAGACTTTCAAAAAGATTAAAAACATAGTTCAGACTGGATCTTTAATAATATTGTCAACTAAAATATATACTCAGAACCAAAGTAATGGTTAAATACGAGGGATTGCTAATGTTTATTAATGTTATAAGGCCAATGGGGAGTTGCATTGATGTAACTGAGAGGAATATTTGTTGATAATTAACAAGAAAGACTTTAAGACACTGGGCCAAATTCTGCTCTCGATTTCAACTGTACATCCCCATTAGCTTAAGAGAGCACTGATGGCGATCAAGCAATGATGGAGAGTATTGACTTCAGTGGAGTTGCCTAAGTTTAACTAAGAGTAGAATTTCATCCAGTGTTACCTGTGAATCCACTCTGGTGGTGGTGGCAACTGTAGGAAGGCTGATGTCATGGAGGACATCTTTCAGCAATAAGAAATTGTGCTGTTTCTCTGGGGACATTGAGCCTGATTCCCTGGTCCACCCTAGCACTGCTCAGTGCAGAACGCAAAGCAGGGGAAGAAGCAGCATGGTAAAGCTGGCTTTATATCCTCTTTGCACTTCCCTTGATCTGGGAACAGCTAGGTGCCACCTTGACCCCAAGGGACAGTTCTGGCAATTGGAAACAGGCAGAATGTAGACACATTCTCTTTATGCCCCCTGCGCTGGGGGTTGCCACAGAGCTATTACACTGACTCTGTACCTCCTGGGGATTTCTCTTTCTGCAGGCAGTATTCACATCATCTGACTTGTAATAACGCTCTCATTTCATTTTTCATTTTATTAGTTAATAAATCTTGAGTTAGTTTATTACAGGATTGACTATAAGCATTTTCTTTGGTGAGAGATCTAAGGTACAATTTGACATGGAGTAAGTGACTGGTCTCTTGGGACTGGAAGCAACCTGAATATTTTGTTATCTTTGGTGTACAGCAACCAACTATCACTAAGTCCAGCTTGCCTGGTGGCAGGATAGACTGGAATACCCAAGGGGACTGTCTGTGACTCCACGGTAAACTGTTATAGTGCTTTAGGAATTCACACTTGTTACTGGGCTAGTGAAATCTAATTATAGAACATACAACCAGTTTGGGATCTTTGCTCGGCTTCTTGACAGTCTGCCCTGAGGTTGGTACTCATGGTCATGAACCACTCCAGAAAGTGTGACACTCATAAGTGAAATAGATCTTCTAAGAGAATCCACAGCCCATTCCATAAATAGAAATGTAAGTAGAAATTGAATGCAGACTTTAGGTTAATACCTGATTTTTAAAAAAATGAACTTGTGACTAGTAGGTACAGATATCCAGTGCAAGTACTGTAGGCAGTAGGAAACTGATCTGTTAAAGGAAATTAATCAATTGCTGTAATACATTTTTGTATGAAATCAATACATTCTGTTTAAAGATTAAGCAGATAGATAATTGTTTACACTATTGGCTCCAGTTTTTCTGATATTACGCACTTTTTAACTTAATTGCTTGATTATGCACATGCAGAACTTCGGCTCTATTCTTCTCATGTGCGGTGGGGTTATGTTTGCTATTTTCTGTAACACTTTAATTACATTTAATAAAACAATAAAGCATTTTCCAATGAATACATATTTAAGGACTAAATCTGGCAAGAGCATAAACTTGCATCTCACTCTGAAGGCTTTAGTCAAGGCCTTGTTCAGAACTTCCTTTGACTTCAACAGGAGTTTTTCTGGGAAGAGCTGCAAGATGGGGCTTTGTCAGCATGTCAAGGCTACATTTCTGGCAGTTACATGGCAGATCAGAAGCTGAAAGCCTCATTTTTCGTTAGCAGAGTCCTGTTCAGACAGTACACTTCCTGGAATTAAAGTGTAAAACATGCAAATGTTACAGTGCATGCAAGCAGCAGTTATAAGGAGCAAAAGAAGTATTACTCTGGTGAATACTAATGATAATGTGGTGTAAGCAGCATAAATGACATGGTGTGAGATCTCATTCTCACTGAATTCTAGCTATCAGTTGTACGTACAGAAGATTTCACTGTACCATCCCTTTTGTTAAATATATCCTATCATTTGGAAACCATAATTTGTGATCACAGAAGGGGATACCAATAGCTACTGATAGACAAAAAATATAAAGCAGCTGTGAAATGCGCATTGCTTGGTGATGAACTGTTAGCTGTGAAGTTAAGAGATGTAAAAGGAGTCTCTGTGTATTATTCTGAACATTATACAATAAAACAGTGGCAGTTCCAGCCCTGCTTTATTATGCATAGTGTATGGTATCTCTGAAACTATAGCATCCAGCCAATTACTGGGGAATTTAGATTTGTAGACTGCCATGAGCTTCAGTTTTTGTCTGAAAAAAAAGACATGAAAGACTATGCAAAATAAATTAATGGACTGGCATTTTTACAAGTCCAGCCTCATTTCAAGCTTCCATCTTTATTTGGTAAACGCCCCTTGCTTTAGGCCTCTCTCTCACATCTTAAAGTCTTCTGGTATCATATATTTTGTTATTGGCCAGTCATGGTCATTCCATGTGTTGCAGTCTAAATTAATCCAATGAAAAGATGAACAGGGCATAATTTCTTGTAATGTTTGACGATTCATGGGAGGTTTTAATACTTCAGAATGCAGATATTTTCTTGCCTAAACTTATAAAATGCTAAAAGGTGTAAATTCAGTTTTAGTGCCATAAGCCATTCAAGGTCCTGGGTCTTATTTATCCTAACAATCTCACAATCAGGGGTCTCACAATCACAAAACTGTCCCTCCCTCTGGGCCCCACCACAGCATCTGAAATTGTTAGGCTCACTTCATCTGAGGAATTCCCCAGGGTGGAATTTGCGGGGCTGGGTCAGAGTTTTCTGAATTGAGAGTCTATTCCTGTGACTGTGGAATTCGCTCCTGTTGCTCACTGAGCCAAAACCTTATCACTTGCAACAAGACCCATCTCTTTGATGAAGTTGGCAACTAACAAAGCTTCCAAATCAACCTGGCAATTTCCTTCTGGGTGGCCTCCACCTAAGAATATCTCCTCCTTACATTAGTAATACAGTGATAGTGGAGGAAGGGGAAGTGAAAAGTGTGGCCCACTTTATGTGAGTCTGGAACATAATGTACAGTTATGTACTATAGTGATGGGTGCCTTAAAACAAGCATGTCGGTGTAGGCTGCCCTGTGCCAGATGGGAAGGGAAGTAAAAGGAAAACAGGGCTGTAAACACTCATTTTGGGGGGATGTTATTTTTTAAAGTTTCCTCGATCATATGCAAAGCTTGACTCAATTCCTTTATGCAAATACTTGTCAAATGTTAAGTACCAAAACATTCCTTTTAATCAAGTGTAACATACTGTACCATAATATTTGTCTTGGCCGTGCATTGTGTCAGAGGAGTTCATATCACTATGAATCATTTATTATGCTTTGTTGAAAGGTTATAGTGGGCGGCTCATAACTAGTGTCATGTTTTTGCTAACTATTCAGAAATGTTCTTGTCTGGACGATTTAGGCACAAAAAGGGATGGTCCCTAAAGCTAAAATGGAGATTTGATTCCTGTCCTTGATACTTGTCCCCACTGTTAGAAATGTTTGCATGGGTTGAAATTTTATGTATGTTAAAATTCAATATAAAAATGGATTGATTGGTGTAATAACAGTGTAATAATGTGGCAGTACTGGTAAGAGACTTGTTTTTATTTCCTGGTTCCAATCACATGACAGTTCAAAGTTATTAACAGCCATACCCTCCCACATGAAAGGGGTCACTTGCTACTGACACCAGTGGCTGCTATCTATTGCACAACTTCCTTTAAAAAAAAAATCAAATGCAACAAAACAAAGAAACCAAAACCACTCTCCACAACCCAGTACAACCAATTAATAAAATACTAGGGCTGTCGAGCGATTAAAAAAATTAATCGCGATTAATCACGCTGTTAAACAATAACAAAATACCATTTATTTAAATATTTTTGGATGTTTTCTACATTTTCAAATATATTAATTTCAATTACAACACAGAATACAAAGTGTACGGTGCTCATTTTATATTTATTTTTATTACAAATATTTGCACTGTAAAAAACAAAAGAAATAGTATATTTCAATTCACCTAATACAAGTACTCTAGTGCAATCTCTTTATAATGAAAGTTGAACTTACAAATGTAGAATTATGTACAAAAATAACTGCATTCAAAAATAAAACAATGTAAAACTTTAGAACCTACAAGTCCACTCAGTCTTACTTTTGTTCAGCCAATCGCTTAGACAAACAAGTATGGTTACAATTTGCAGGAGATAATGCTGCCCACATCTTGTTTACAATATCACCTGAAAGTGAGAACAGGCATTCACATGATACTGTTGTAGCCGACATCACAAGATATTTACATGCCAGATGCGCTAAAGATTCATATATCCCTTCATGCTTCAGCCACCATTCCAGAAGACATGTGTCCATGCTGATGATGAGTTCTGCTTGATAACAATCCAAAGCAGTGCAGACCGATGCACGTTCATTTTCATTATCTGAGTCATATGCCACCAGCAGAAGGTTGATTTTATTTTTTGGTGATTCGGGTTCTGTCTGCATCGGAGTGCTGCTCTTTTAAGACATCTTAAAGAATTCTCCACACCTCGTCCCGCTCAGATTTTAGAAGGCACTTCAGATTCTTAAACCTTGGGTTGAATGCTGTATCTTTCCTTAGATATCTCATATTGGCACCTTCTTTGCGTGTTGTCAAATCTGCTGTGAAGGTGTTCTTAAAATGAACAAGATGTCCTGGGTCATCATCCGAGACTGCTATAACATGAAATATATGGCAGAATGTGGGTAAAACAGAACATGAGACAATACAATTCTCCCCCAAGGAGTTCAGTCACAAATTTAATTAACGCATTTTTTTTTAATGAGCATCATCAGCATGGAAGCATGTCGTCTGGAATGGTGGCCGAAGCATGAAGGTGCCTATGAATGTTTAGCATATCTGACATGTAAATACCTTGCAATGCTGGCTACAAAAGTGCCATGCGAATGCCTGTTCTGACTTTCAGGTGACATTGTAAATAAGAAGCAGTCGGCATTATCTCCCATAAATGTAAACAAACTTGTTTGTCTTAGCAATTGGCTGAACAAGAAGTAGGTCTGAGTGGACTTATAGGCTCTAAAATTGTATATTGTTTGTTTTTGAGTGCAGTTATGTAACAAAAAAAAATCTACATTTGTAAGTTACACTTTCATGATAAAGAGATTGCACTACAGTACTTGTATGAGGTGAACTGAAAAATACTATTTCTTTTGTTTATCATTTGCAGTGCAAATATTTGTAATAAAAAATATAAAGTGAGCACTGTACATTCTGTATTGTGTGCTGTAATAGAAATCAATATATTTGAAAATGTAGAAAAACATCTAAAATATTTAATAAATTTCAATTGGTATTCTATTGTTTAACAGTGCGATTAATCACGATTAATTTTTTTAATCGCAGTAAATTTTTTTGAGTTAATCACATGAGTTAACTGCAATTAATCGACAGCCCTATAAAGTACACAAATAAGACCTCTAGAATGAAGGTTAGGGTAGATTAACTGATCCAACTCACCACCTCCCCAGCAGATGGACGATTGGTAGACATCTATTAATAACCACTATCATTGAAACTCAGTGACTTTCTGATAACAGCCACCTCTTGTTCTCAAAACACTTCCTACTGAAATAGTCTGTTTCCCCCTGGAGCCTGTGTTTTTCATTGTAGTGATTGTGTGGGCTTTTACTGTTTCTGGCAGTACAGCCAGCAGCATTCTAGATTTCGTGAAGACATACAGAGCCAGTGGCATTGGTTCTGGTGAGATGTCTCCTGTGAGACAGATTATTGTTATAAGTGATATTGCAATGATTCTATCTATCTAAGGTACTTACATGGGCCTCTGATGGGGTGAGCTCCCCACACTAACCCTGCAAGAGATGAGTTGGGCCAGGTGGGCACAATCAGCTAATTAGGTTGCAAACAGGGGAGCTTTAGGATGCAGGCAGCTAATTAGAAAGCAGGCTCAGCTGTGCAGGAACAGGTGCGGGCTGTATAAAGCCACAGACAGGGACTGCTGCTCAGAAAGGGCAGTCACACCTTGGGAAGAGGGAGGAGTGTTTAGAGTTGGTATTCCCAGGGAAGGGGGGGAACCAGGAAGAAGTCCTGGGATGGGGCAGTGAGGGCTGAGTGGGTAGAGCCCAGAACTGCTGAGCGTCCCTAGATGGGAATCCAGTGTAAAGGGTGGGCCTGTGTTCCCCTACCAGTTATTGAGGATATGGCATAGAATTGAGGCAGTGAATGGGAAGACTGCCTAGGACTGCTGATAGCCTGTACGCTGGAATGAGGAATGCCCAGTGACCTAGCTGGTGGCCTAAGTCATAAAGGACATTGATGAGGGTCTTGGAGTGAGAGGTGCTGCAGACCAGAATTGGAACAATGGCATGCAAACGGCAGAAGGGAGTGTTTACCTCAAGATGTAATCCTCAGTGTGACCAGGAGGAAGCACCAGACCAGCGGTGAACCCTGTAACAGGCCCCCTTTACCATAATATCTGAGCACCTCATAATGTTTTAATGCATTTATCCTCACCACACCTTTGTGAGATAGGGAAGTGCTATTATCCCCATTTTACAGAAAGGAATCTGTGCCACAGATCCCTAAGTGACTTGTACAAGGTTGCACCGGGAGTCTGCAGAAAACCAGGGAATTGAACCCAGGTCTCCAAGGTCGTGTCCTAACCACTGCACCATACTGCCTTTATCTAGATGATATTAGATGTGTGCTGCATGGAGTTCCTGGCAGGTTATGGTCTTTGGTAAATAATGGCAAGAAAGCTGGGACTCAAGCTGTGCTTATGTCTGTAGTTGTAGCTGTGTTCTCTAATAAACATCTTCTGTTTAAGAAAGACTGTGATTCCCTCTAATATAACAGTTATGAAATATGGGCTTGAAGCACTGCAATTACTTCCCCCCTAGTTCTCTGGTGCGGTTATCTTCCAGACTGAGAAATAAAGGTGGTTGTCTTAGCTCCATTTTTACAAAGATTTTGCTTCTGACACCATGTGATGCTCAAGAGTACTGGTAAGAGATGAGTTGTGCTCAGCACAGAAGTCCCAAGAGGTGACGGGGACTAAAGTAGCTTTGCATCACTTTTGTAGCTCCCTGATTTTGGGGCAGGCCAGAGGCTGATCCAGCCCAGATGTAAGTTAGAGCCGGTTCAAAACTGCTAATGCTTATGCCCAGCTACCCCCAGCCATAAGAGGCCATTCAGGCAGCTGGGAATAGCTGAACTGTAAATACACTACGCTGTGCCATCTGCGGATTCCCCACATAGAGATGGAATTCCCAGTTGGCCAGATTCTCCAACTTTATGGCCCCTTTATACTACTAAAGGGTCACAAAGTGGCTGCACTGGAACAGAGAATCAGGCCCTCAAATGCAGGTGATTCAGTAATTGAGCAATGCAAAATGTAGGTCTCACCTGCTTATTTTGGGAGAGTTAACATGTAATCAGTAGCTCAGCAGTGGTGGTTAGTGGCAGCCCATCCTCCTGTCCACAACTCCTGACTGCCACCTTCTCTGGTTTGTGGGGAAAGCAGGGAAATGGCCTGATGGCTTCAGTTCCCTTCCCTTGATCTGTGCAGAGCATGAGAGAGACTGGCAGGCTTCTGCAATGAGACAACTGAAGAATAATATACCCAGAGCACTGAGAAGACACTTGTCTTCCTCACACCCTATATCCACTAGTGACTACAGAACATTTCTGCTTCTATAAACAGAATATAAAAAAGAGTGAAACAACTTTTGAATGTGGCTAAATTAAGAAACTAACAGCAGTGCCAATTGAGATCATTTAATGATGCATTAAGGGGCAGATTAGTAGGTGTTTTGCTAAATGAAGCAACCCAAAATGGTTATTTACTGAAATTGATTTGACCCTGAATTGTACACTGGTAATTGCTGTGTCAATGAAAACAGCTACTAAATATGCCAGGCAGCTACAACAGTAGCAAGTGGTCTGTACAGTAAATAAACTGGGGTCAAGCATAAATAACACAAAGAACACTCAAAGACTGTGCTTTTGTTGAAGGGAACAGTCTCACAATGAACATTATTGCTAGTTCAAGAACAAGCTCTGTACAAACCCTAACAAATTGGGGTTGTACGCAGCAAATGTTCAGGTCAGTGCAAAAAGCAAAATCACCACCTCAGGAGGGCAATACCAGAGGATTTCTGATTGTCCTCTACAAGCTGATGAATGTGGAGTTCACTGAGAATGTTATAGCATCTCTACAGATGTTTCATATTGAAAACAGTCAGCAAAGGGGTTTTGGCATTTATTTATAAGTGAAGGCAATAAAACTTAAAATATATCTTGATATAGGATCTTGCTATAAAGGCAATTACACAACAGAACTATCGAGACTATTTAGAGGTAAAGATGCAGTAAACCATAGTTTTCAGAGTAGCAGCCATGTTAGTCTGTATTCGCAGAAGAAAAGGAGTACTTGTGGCACCTTAGAGACTAACAAATTTATTTGAGCATAAGCTTTCGTGAGCTACAGCTCACTTCATCGGATGCATTCAGTGGAAAAAAATGAATGCATCCGATGAAGTGAGCTGTAGCTCCAGTGTCCCCCAGGGGTCTGTACTAGGACCAGTCCTATTCAACATATTCATAAATGATCTGGAAAAAGGGGTAAACAGTGAGGTGGCAAAATTCGCAGATGGTACAGAACTACTCAAGATAGTTAAGTCCCAGGCAGACTGCAAAGAGCCACAAAAGGATCTCTCAAAACTGGGTGCCTGAGCAACAAAATGGCAGATGAAATTCAGTGTTGATAAATGCAAAGTAATGCACATTGGAAAACATAATCCCAACTATACATATAAACTGATGGGGTTTAAATTAGCTGTTACCACTCAAGAAGGAGAGCTTGAAGTCATTGTGAATAGTTCTCTGAACACATTCAATGTGCAGCAGCAGTCAAAAAAGCAAACAGAATGTTGGGCATCATTAAAAAAGGGATAGATAATAAGACAGAAAATATCATATTGCCACTATATAAATCCATGGTACACCCACATCTTGAATACTTCATGCAGAGGTGGTTGCTCCATCTAAAAAAAAAGATATATTGGAATTGGAAAAGGTTCAGAAAAGGGCAACAAAAATTATTAGGGGTATGGAATGGCTTCCATGTGAGGAGAGATTAATAGGATTGAGACTTTTCAGCTTGGAAAAGAGACGACTACGGGGGGGATATGATTGAGGTCTATAAAATCACGACTGGTAAGGAGAAAGTGAATAAGGAAGTGTTATTTACTCCTTCTCATAACACAAGAACTGGGGTCACCAAATGAAATGAATAGGCAGCAGGTTTAAAACAAAAGGAAGTGTTTCTTCACACGTGTAGTCAACCTGTGGAACTCTTTGCCAGATGATGTTGTAAAGGCCAAGACTATAACAGGGGTCAAAAAAGAACTAGATAAATTCATGGAGGATAGGTCCATCAATGGCTATTAGCCAGAATGGGCAGGGATGGTGTCCCTAGCCTCTGTTTGCCAGAGGCTGGGAATGGGCGATAGGGGATGGATCACTTGATGATTACCTGGTCTGTTCATTCCCTCTGGGGCACCTGGCATTGGCCACTGTTGGAAGACAGGATACTGGGCTAGATGGGCCTTTGGTCTGACCCAGTATGGCTGTTCTTATGTTTTTACACATAAGCTTTTAAACATAAGTTCCAGAGGAGATTCTCCACCACTGACACCTACTGAAAAGACCAAGACTACAATACAGCCACAGACAATGACTTGTGATAGTGCCAGTGAGTCTCATGTCCCTGTTTCCATAAATGAATCCTACCCTACAGAGCAGGAAGACATTGCTGATACAGCTACACCAGAAAGTGCAAATGCTTTTCCCGATGTTGTTCTGATGCCTATGAAACGTATCCAGTGAGAAGCCTTAATTTATAGTATGTTATATATTTAGAGATAATAGTTTTAATAATAATGGATTTGTAATTTTTTATATATCCTTTTACATTAAAGGAGGAGTATATAGTCTATAGAAATAGGGTAGTATCCCTCTAAATAGTTTGCAGACTCTTACCCGGTGCTCACCTTGTTCTGTTTTTAGAAGTTGACAGGAGCCAAGCAGAGCAGTAATATGTATGTAGATAAGCTTTGCATGTTTGTGTATATTTAGTAAACATAAAAAGAAAAGGAGTACTTGTGGCACCTTAGAGACTAATAAATTTGTTAGTCTCTAAGGTGCCACAAGTACTCCTGTTCTTTTTCTGGATACAGACTAACAGGGCTGCTACTCTGAAACCTGTCATTAGTAAACATAGTTACTTGAGACCCAACTGAGCCCATGTGTTTTCTTCATATTGCTTTTGTGAAAAGACCAATAGACACAACAGTACTTAGGTATGGGAATAATTTTAAGCAACGAGACTGCTCATGTGAGTAAAAGTAACATATGTAAGTGTCTTCAGGATCAGGCCCATAGTTAAGCCCGTATATTCTGTTAAGGGCACTTGATGGCCTTTTGGGGGTGGGAGGTGGGGCCAAAGGAGACCACATATTGGTCAGTCAAACAGGCTTGTCTCATCCCAATATACATCTTTGTCATACATCCTAAAAAGGTAGAACCAATTTACGATGAGCCTTTTGATGTGCCAACCACTAGTTGTTGTCAGGGCCATCCCTAGACATACGCCGAATACACAGCTACGTAGGGCACCATGAAATTTGGGGCACCAAATTGCCCCCGATTTCATGGTGCCCTAGGCCGCTGTGTGCTGCATATGCGGCAGCAGCTCCGGCGGCCAGCCCTAACCCCGGCCAGCCACGCCGCGGGCTGTGCCCACTGCAAGGGGCAGGGCCGCCCCCCGCGGTGCGTGGGGCCTGGGACAACTCCCTCCACCCCGCCTCTTAGGCTTCCCCCGCGCTCTGCCCCCGGCCCGCCCCCATTCCTCCTCTTCCCCCGGCGATGGACGCAGCCTGGGGGACTAGCAGGGAGCCTGCGCCGGCAGCAGGGGCGGGGCTGGACCCCGCACTCACCAGCAGCGGCGGGAAGCGAAGCAACCCGACCCCAGCCTGCTCCACTCCGCCGGCCGCGTCACTCCGCTTCCCGCTGCTGGGGAGTGCGGGGGCCGGTCCTGCCCCCCGCCCACCCAAGCAACACGGCTGGGGCCGGAGCGGGGGAAGCGGAACGGGCTGGGGCCGGGTCGCTCCACTTCCCGCCACCGGGGAGTGCAGGGGGCGGTCCTTTCCCCGACCCCCCACCCCACCCGAGGGACACGGCTGGGGCGCTTCCTGCTGCCGGACCCAAGCCCCCCGCTAATCCCCGGGCCACTCTGGGCCTGTGGCACCCCCCCAAAACGGCCCTCCGCAGCTCCTGCCTCCCCAGCCCCGCAGGCGTTGAGCGCAGCCCAGACCCTCCGCGGTGCCCAGGTGCTCAGTCTGACTAGGGCACCATAATTGCTAGGGAGGGCCCTGGTTGTTGTACTCTATGCTGGGATCACTGGGTGAAATCTGTTGTCTGTGTCATAGAGGTCAAGACTCAAAAGTGTTTTGTTCTGGCTTTAACATCTAGGGATCTGATCTTGCTCCCATTTAAATCAAGGAAAATGTTGCCATTGACTTGAATGGGAGCAAGAGTGGGCCCTTTATATCTACAAATTTTGCTGTGTCCATGTTGTGAGAGTGTCAGAATGGTGGTGTATCATGCCTGAGAATACAATATCATGGTGTTGTTTAGCAGCATTGCAATACTACTATATGTCTTGCAAGTCAGATACAGAGCAAAAAGTGGACAGGCTGTGTTATTACCCTATCTTGGACTTGTTTCATGATGCCTTGACCTTGGCCTCATTTAATGTGGAATTATCTTAAATTAAATGTGTATGTATTTGGTTCATTGCAGCCTCCTTCTGCAAGTTCATACCCTGAGAGGCCCTCATTGACATGACTGAACAGGCCAGAACCCTATCCACTGGAGTCAGAATGAAGCATGTCTAATATTAGGCCTATCATCCACACAACTATATTTTAAATCTTCATTCAATAGCATGATTTCTCAGTGGATTTCCTATCTAGTGGCAGCAGACTGAAACTGGTATCTTCAATTAGAAAATTTCAGGAGGCTAATTTTTCTACAAGAGAGACTCACTAGCACCCTTACAACGGTAAACAGAGTTTCTCCTATATCTAACATACATGACTAACTTGTAATAAGACAGCACATTTTTAGATTGGAGAAGTGGACCTTGGACCATACCCTAAGGTTACCAGGTAGGGACTTGGCAGGAAACAGGAAGTCAATATGTTGTTAAAACCTGAAATGCTGGCTAGTGCTACCACTTTGAGAGCTTATGCACAAATATTTTGAAATTCAATAACAAAGATATACAGACTATTGCAAACAAACATGCAAACTCCTAGATTAACACAGTGTAATGGCTGATCAGCTATATGCAAGAAATTCCAAGGAATGTTCCCTATTGCACCAATATCTCTGTCCTGCTGCCTTTCTATTATTTGTATATGGTGACAAGGTTTCCACCTTAAAAATACTTATGTAGATATGGTCTCTGAAATTTCAAGCACTTACCAATCAAGGCATAATTGTGATATACCACAATAACCTAACTCAAATATTTTGTGGTTTGATGATATATTCCATTCTAGGATCTCAGAGCTTTATAAACATTTAATGAATTAAACCTTACAATTAGAGAGCCGGTTGGAATTTTTCCATCTGAATTTTTTCTAATGGAAAATTAAACTTCCACAAAATCTTGAAGGAAAATCTTGTTTCCCTCTTCTCCCCACTACCCCCATCAGAAAATTATTCCGAGGCTCTGCAGCTCCCAGACTCCTTGGGAACTCACCAGACTCCACCCCGCCCATAGACAATGGCTTAGTTCCCATGTGCAGTTAGAAAACTGCACCTCACAAATGGGAGTATTAGTGACTGTGCAGCTTCTGCCTGTCCAGGAGCTCTGGCAGGAACTCTCCCCCCAAGGCAGAATGTTTGCTGGGGCTCTCAGTGCTTCCAGGTTCTCTGGCTCCTCTGCAGCCTGGGCTGACTAGTGGGATCCCTTGTTCCCCAGCTGGTTGCCAGGTGGGCAGCCAGGGAGCTGCTTTCTCCAGCTGCCAGGGCTCCTTGGCTCTCTTGCTGGCTGGCTCCTCAGACTACCTGGCTCCTGGGAAGCTTGGGATACTGATGAAACAGGGAGCTTGGAAGCCTGCCTGCCCACCAGATATGCGGTCATGGAGCCTTGTGAGCCAGATATTTGTCCACCTACCCACCAGGCACGCAGTTGGCAAGGTGAAACATTTCCATGTCAGTTCTCCCAAAACAGTATTTTTCCAGCCTTTTCTTCCCTTCCCATGAAAAATGTCAAGGTATTCCTGATTTTTGTTTTGTTCCAATTCGGAAAGTAAAAAAATTCAAAATCTCAACATTTTTCATGGGAAGGAAAATCCTCTTCCCCCACAGCTCTACTTACGACACTTCTGTAAGAGAGCTTGGGGTGTGAATACAATTATCCACATTTTTGGATTTGGAAATATCTGTTAATTGACACACCCAAGATCTCAAGCAGGTCCGTGTCAGAGCTGGAAACAGAACCAAAGTGATTCATTCTGAAATCACTCTGATCCCTTGATTTAGATGGAGTTCCACCGGATTTAGAATGGTGTAACTGAAAGCAGAAGTAGGTCTCTGATCTTCTGACACCCGGACCTGCACTCCAGAAGGCCACACTGAATTAAAGTGCTACAATTCCATTTCCAACCAGGAGATGCCATCTTTTTGGTATTCAAGCAACATTCTTTCCTCCTTTTGAGTTTGCATGTTTATTATTAATATGAATGTTGCAACCATTAAATTGCATTAAATATTAAAAGAGTGATTTCTAACACTAACACTAAAGTTTGATTCAGAAGAAATGAGGGACCAAAGGTGTTATAATGTGGTCAGCAAGGGCTTTTACCAATATATCAGAGGAAAAAAGAGTGAGATACTTGTTCTCCGGCAGACTATGGCTTTGGTGACTCTTATAATAAACCTTTATCCTTCACCATGAATATAGAGGGGTGCACAAGAAGAGCCAGTCTGCACTGGGTGCCTGTGAGTTTCCAAATTGAGTTTGTGTGAGTTTGACATGAGGCTGGGGTCTCACACACATGCCTAACTTTAAATGTGTGTAAAACTCCAAGATTGGGGCCCAGATCTCTAAAGAGCTTGTGACCTGCCTATCTGTGAAACTGCCACTCTCCTTTCGCCATATGAACACAGCTGAATTCAGCAGAGATGCTTGACCTCCCTCAACATAAAATGAGAGCTGCTGGCAGGGTTTTTTTTGTCAGGGCCCCTCTGCTTTTTATGCTCCCCACCTTGTTGGAAACAGCCCCAATTTTCTGGCCATAAGATCTCCAGATTCCTATGTGCTCTATTTATTAGACCATGGCTGCTCCCCGGGATTTAACATATCAGGATTTTAGTTTCCTAAAATCTTACTTGAAAAAAATAATGAAAATAGTGGGATAGAAATGTTCTCATTTTGATGGACAAGTGGATGAAAGACGTAAGCAAAGGGAAATAAAAGTGTCAGCGTAATGAATTGGGGGAAGGTGTTTACTGGAGTATAGCAGGGATCAATATTGGGTCCAGTCTTTTAACACCTTCATTAGTAAGAACATCTCCACTAGTCAGAACATCATATAAGCAGTATGCTAATTAAATTAGATAGATTCAGTGGTGAGTGCAATATAAATACCTTGACAGAAACTCAGAGCAAATACTAAACTGAGAGGGATTTCAATTACTAACAAGGAGAGAAAATTAATATAAAGGGACCTCTGAATGATTAGAAACATAGTAACAAGGGTAGGTTCAGCTTGGAAAAATGCAAGATACTACATTTGGTGAAAAATGATCCAGCATTTAATGGGAGGGAGAAACTCCTCAGGCAATAATTCTGAAAGAGACTGGAGTGTGTAGAAGGCTGCAAATGAGATCTCTTTTGCAATTTGCCAGTATAAAAGGTTTAAAAGTCTGGGGGGGTGATCATTCTTTTCTCTATAGCTCTGGTGTGACTGCACTGGGATTTTTTATTAGAAATCTGGAAAGGTGATATTGAGAAAAACAAGCTATTGTAATGCACCTGCTGGCTCATTACTGGGCATTTTTACCTCTCAATTCACCATCTATCCAGGAGAGGGCTCCATGATCCCTCCAGCGCAGGAAAGAAGTGCTACTTGGGGGATGAGACTCCGAGACAGGTAGAAATGCTTCGTGAAAGGATGAGCAGCAGGTCTGACACAGACAGCAGCCTGGGAGCAGGCTATGAAGGGAAGGCTGAATATGAAGCAGCCTAGGACCCAGGGCTGGAGGCCCTAAGAGTAGGATACATGCATACCCTGATTGTGCCAGACGGTACCTGGACTTTGTTACCTTCACACCCCCTGTCTAGATTGCCCCAACTGAACATAAGAAGATAAGAATGGCCATACTGGGTCAGACCAAAGGTCCATCAAGCCCACTATCCTGTCCTCTGACAATGGCAGGTGCCCCAAAGGGAGTGAACAGACAGGTTATCATCAAGTTATCCATGTCCTGTCTGTCCTAGCTTCTGGCAAACAGAGGCTAGGGACACCATTCCTGCCCATCCTGGCTAATAGCCATTGATAGACCTATCTTCCATGAATCTATCTAGCTCCCTTTTGAACCCCATTATAGTATTGGCCTTCACAACACCCTCTGGCAAGGAGTTCCAGAGGTTGACACTGTGTTGCGTGAAAAAATACTTTCTTGTGTTTGTTTTAAACCTGCTACCTATTAATTTCATTTGGTGGCCCCTTGTTCTTGTATTATGAGAAGGAGTAAATAACACTTCCTTATTTACTTTCTCTAAACCACTCATGATTTTATAGACCTCTATCATATCCCCCCTTAGTCGCCTCTTTTCCAAGCTGAAAAGTCCCAGTCTTATTAATCTCTCCTCATACAGAAGCCGCTCTATACCCCTAATCATTTTTGTTGCCCTTTTCTGAACCTTTTCCAATTCCAATATATCTTTTTTGAGATGGGACGACCACATGTGCATGCAGTCGTCAAGGTGTGAGCAGACCATGGATTTATAAAGAGGCAATATGATATTTTCTGTCTTATTATCTATCCCTTTCTTGATGATTCCCAACATTCTGGTGGGTTTTTTTTTGACGGCTGCTGCAAATTGAGTGGATGATTTCAGAGAACTATCCACAATGACTCCAAGATCTCCTTCTTGAGTGGTAACAGCTAATTTAGACCCATCATTGTATATGTATAGTTAGGATTATGTTTTCCAATGTGCATTACTTTGCATTTATCTACATTAAATTCATCTGCCTTTTTGTTGCCCAGTCACCCAGTTTTGTGAGATCCTTTTGTAGCTCTTTGCAGCCTGCCTGGGACTGGTTGGGTTGCTAAATGTTGAACTTATCTTTTGCTGTTTGTTTGTTGAAACTGTTAAGCAAGTGTCCCTGGCGATATTTATTTCTGGCAACCCTAGTGAAGGAATCCTGTTTTATGCAAAGTGTAGGTAGGGTTTTTTGGCAATCCAACTGAAACCTGAAGACCCCAGGGCTTGGAGTGCCTACAGCACTTGCTTTCCAGCTGATGATACACCCATCACACTAGCAGACAGCTGAGAGACTGATGTACCACAATACACATTGACACCCTGCAGTGGGGTTGGTGACCCTATTGTCAAACTGTACGGAGTTCAGAGCAAAATGATCTGGGAAGTGGAGGATTTATAAGGGGATTTATGAAGAAAGATTAAATATATACTTTGGGTAAGTGATGATTGAGAAGGGGGTGCATAGAAATCTATAGATATTTAAATACTGTAAACACAAAATGAAGATACATTATTTAGAGCCACACAGGGGGTGTAAGAAGTAATGGGAAGTAACTATAGGATGGGTAAATATAGGGTGAATATTGCCATATTGCCAACTTCCTGCCTTCAAAAATCATGAGATAGTAACAAAAAATAAATTTGGGGTTCTTTTTATTTGCTTTGTGGCTTTTGAGCCTTTACAGGATGTGTTTTTCAAGCTTTTCATTTTAATCCTGTGGGTTACAAACTTAGTTCCATAAATGGAAGCTGAAAGTCTAAGATAATCAAACGAGTCCAGGCGCTGGGGCTTCAAGAAAAATACTATTTATCATGAGATTCATGATCAAATCGCTAGAGCTGGCAACAAGATAAAACCTGCTGCTAGCCAGATCGGTTAGGCTGTGGAACAGCTTCCTAGCCTGTTAGTAAATGTACACTAGCCCCAATAATATACTCATACACGTGAACAGCTGATTTGGCAAAACTGCGTGAGCAGATCCTCCTTTTCTCTCTCCTCTCTCGTGTCCATGCTGAACTGGAAGAGGTGGGGTGGGGGGTGCCCTGGCTCTTCCAGGCTCAGCCCGGCTTTCCCCCACCCTCCCTGCTTTGTTTTCTGAAATGATCAGCTGTGTCCGTGGGTTGTGCCAGGGTCAGGGGGAGTAATGCTGCCCTGCCCCTTGCTGTCACACTGTGTGTGTGTGTGTGTGTGTGTGGTGGTGGGGGGGGAGATACTGTGACACTGGGCCTGGGCTTGCATTTCTGGCTACCTTTCTAGGTGCTTCCCCCCCGCCGCCGCCGCCTCTGCCTCTCTCTTCTCTACTCCCCTCCTCCTGCCGTCTACCCCTCCTTTTTCCCCTCCCCCGGTCCCTCCCCCAGCCCCCGCTGGCGGTGCCCGCCCGGTGCTGGCTCGGGCGGCTCTTTCCAGCTGGAGCGCGCTGGCTGCTGAGCCGCTGCTGCGGCTGCTCCGGAAAATGTCCGAGCGAGGCGGCTTCTACAAGCAGGAATTGAACAAGACCGTGTGGGAGGTTCCCCAGCGCTACCAGAACCTGACCCCGGTGGGCTCCGGAGCCTACGGCTCTGTGTGGTAGGTGCCAGCCGCGGGCGGCGGGCAGGAGAGGACGGGCTCCCGGGCAGAGGGACAGCTCCCTGCTCCCCCCAGCCCCCTCCCCGACCCGTCCGGCAAGGTTTGCCCGGCTGCCAGCCTTCTGGCTGGGCGCAAACAATGCCCGGAAGCCGTTTGCATGGGGAGCCGCTAGGCCCGGGTTGGTATTGGCAGGGCCGGCACTGGGATGTGTTTGTGATACGCCCAGGATCGGGCCGGGTGTGTAACAGCGGGGGGGATTTCTCTGTGTGATCCATGCGGGATAGCCGCCGATGCAATGTAGCCATAGGCAGGGGCAATTTGTATCGTGGGGGTGCTGAGAGCCATTGAACCAAACTCTGAACCTTATATAGGATGGAAAGCACTTCCAGCCACGGGGTGGGGCAGAACCCCCAGTTCCAGCACCTATGGCCCGTAGGCTCCTTATATGACTGTATGCTATAGCTCCTAATACTGTAGGCTCTCTTACCCTATATATTCTACACAGAGGATCTGTGTGTGTGATTTTTCTCTTCCCCGCCCCCCACTAGGGTTAGGAGGAGGGAGAGCTGGAGTTGAAGCTCTCACAATAATGTTGAGCTCTGGAATTCCTCATGGGTTGCTAAGGGTAACCTGGGTCATTCCGGCTACTGAAAAGAGGCTTCCCCCGACTAGATTTAAGACCTTCCTCACTGCTGAGCAGCATGCATGAATTAAAGTTTGCTAGGATGGCCCTTTTATTCACACTGCTGTGGGGTGAGGGGAATCTGGTGCATTCATTTTAGGGGGTGAAGGTGACTAGTGCTGCCTTTCGAACAACTCACCATTGCTCTTTTTAAACAAAACTTTAGGTGGGTGAATCACCAGAGCTCCTGTTTTTCCACACTTTCAGTAGCCTGCTCACTAGTTGATATAACACTGTTACATCACCTCAGACCTTCACCTAAAAATACCTCCAGGCTCATTTAAACCTGTTTTTAGGTGTAGGGAGACAATGAGGAGTTTGTTTACAGAGTCCATCCATCTATCAAGGAGGAAGCCTTCATTTTATGTGCAGTTTTAGCTCAGTGAAACTTGCAACACTACCAGGAATCTTGCAGAGTCATTGTCTCTGTGAATCAGAAATAAAACCTGGCTGCTTCTTTAGAGTCAGGCAGAGAAGAGTAAGAGTGTTAGTGCTGAGAGATTTTTGCATGAATAGCAAAGTTCTCCTTGTTAATGTTATGAGAAGCTTCATTGCATTCTGTCATGTCTGTTTTAGGGTTACTGTGTGACCTATTGTCTTGCCTGCAACTCACTTGCTCCATATTTGTGTCTGAAATAATACCTCGTTTCTATGAGTTACGTGATTCCTGGCAAACAGGTTAATCAGAGTGCCAGCAGAGGAGTGGAGAACAAAGAAATAAGTAGAATGATATAGTGATAAACATTATTTGAGGTGATCAGTAGGATATATGGAGAAGCACATGACGTCAAATTCTGCTCTGTCTTATACCCCATACAGCCTCATTTGGCCAAATTCAGTTCTTGGATACGCCAGTGTAAATCAGTGAAGTCAGTAGAGTTACTCTGAATCAACATCGGTGTAAATGAGAACAGAATTTTGCCCACTGACTTCAGTCGAATTGTAAGTCATGGCAGAATGGGACCCAAAGACTGTAAACTATTAATATTGTGCAGGGATCCATGATGTGTCCTTTCCATTAAACACTTCCGTTTTTAATAATTGCTCAGTTATCTATCAAACAGAATTCGTTTACTTTGTGCTTCCAGTCCTGCAGGATCAAACTACTTTTCTATTTGATTCATATTTAACTATATTTGTAGAAACTTCAAATCATTTTCAGAACTAACTCTTTAAAAAGTCACTGTCAGTTTAAAAACCATACCTCTATCTGAATTATTTTACGTACTATTTACAACGAAACCCCTATCATGACTATAATCAAAGACACTAATGAAAAAAAAGTTCCCAATTTTGTTTCCAATTGATTTGTTTTGTGCATTTGACAAAACCTTCTGAATGGTTAGTTTCACTCTTTCTCTGTATTGTCAGTTTCCGAGGGTTTTTTTGTTTGGGTCTTTCACATAAGGGGAGAGAGAAACATTTTTAAAATAGGAAAATGTGATTAACACACACACCCCCTCCGCGTGTGCACACACACACACCACACAAAATAATTGGCAGGGGATCTTAGGGCAGGTGTTGTACCTAGAAGTTTTCTTAACTCATTTTCTAGAATTGACTAGATTTCAGGTTTTTCCTTTTTCTACAAAATCTGTGTGATCATTCGTACGTTTCCTTCCAACTAAGGGCACAGTTCTGTGAATATCATTGTTCCTAAGTTGTTTAAACCGTAATTTAAACCATAGCTCTTAGTCTGAGGATTCGGGTTTTTTCTGTTAGTTTGAGAACTAAGTTAAGTTTGCAGTTGGAAAACAAGCCTCTTAGTTTTCTAATTGCACCTGATTGTTCTGTCCTTTTTCCTTAAGCTCAAATATTTCTAAGAAAAATCTGTAGTGTAATGTCAAAAACTTTTCAGTCATAATAAAGGAAATCGAAACATGTGGTGTTTCAAATGTTGCACAGCTGGTTTGTTTTCCGCTGTGGTAGAATTTACAATGTCTTCTACTTATTTTCCCCGCTCACTGATGCTAAGGAATTCCTAGCTGTTGACAAATGGGAGAGCATAGAAATTAGGGGAGAGAAAGCAGGGAAGTGCATCTGAAATGAAAGTGGTGGTAAGGGCTTATTGCTAAAATATTCATTTTTGGACCAAAGAATTACGTTGTTCCATGAGTAGTCCGGTTGACCCCAGTGAGACTATAGATGTGAACAAAAGCCCATCGTTGTGAGAAAAGAAAAAAACATTGTGCAATAATTTTAATATCCAGTGATATTTTGAATGTTTTCCCCACAATGGAATCAGTAATATGTTGATAACCAGCATATTCATTCTCTTGACTAATGTGTTCTGCCCCTTTATATGACTAATCCCAACCCTATGCAGCAAAGTACTTAAACCATGCTTAAGTCTTGTTGAAATCACCTGCATTTAAGCAACTGCTGAATCAAAGCCATAGTCTTGAAATCCAAACACTGGCTTTGAAATAGGATCAAAGTTTTTAATAGAATCATATGTTTCTTAACAGTATTGGAACAAATCTTTATTCGTAGTAAGATGTTCCCCTCCTTTCTCATTCAGGGTAACTGTTTCCTGCAAATCTTCCCCTTTTAATGTAACTTGTTACTTGCATCTGAGGGACTTTTGGGTAAAAAAATGTTGTAATTGTTGCATTCAATGTGCTGGGCTAAATCATGTTAGTGAAGATTCTATCAGACAACTTCTCAGCCTTGGAGTGACTTTTTTTGAATTAAATTTTGTATGACTACATGTACGTTTTTAAAGTAGAGTTAGAAATAAAGTGGGGAGAGATCAGGTATTTTTGTGGTCCTATAGCTCAAAATGATTTTGGTATAAAACAAATGTTTTGCAGCCCCTTTCACTAGGTATTTATTTAAATGCTGGCAACGTGCTTTGATGTTGTACCAGATGCAAAATATAATCTCTGACCCACAGAGATTAGGCTCCTCACACTGAAGATACATCAGAGTGGGGCTCGTTCCTGCAAACTTTACAAAGCATATAGCAGCCCTGCCTAGTACCCCATTGGACTTCAGAGCAAAGAACTTCTGTGGAGTCCTTGCCTCAGGCACTGCACCCCTATGCTGTATTTTCATCAGTTAACTCTGCAGATGTAGGCTGCACAGTCTTCCTTAGCTGAGAACTTTGCATTTTAGCCTTCACCCATTGAAGTCAGTGGATGTTCTATCATCGACTTTGATAGGTGCAGGATCAGGTCCGTTAAGCTTAGCACAAAAACAAACAAATAAGATATGGTGTATGTAGGTCCCATAAACTTCAAAGGGTCATAACTTACTCAAAAAACAAATTTCACTGTAATAGTCCACGGCATTTCTTCTCACTTTGGGCTGTTTACATGATGCCATATATCTACTTTCAAGGCCCAGCCATTTAACATGGAGAGTTGGGTTTGTTTGCATTTCTAAAAAGTTGCAAGGATTTTTATATAATGGAAAACTTGTTTTTGAATATATAAAAATAAGAAAAAAAATCACTGAAATGTTTTAGTTTTAAACTTACCCCCAAAATTTCTTTGTGCAGAGACCAAGCATAAACATATCAGCCCAGAAAGTGAACGTTTCAGGAAGCTGAATGTGACAGATAACTAGAGATTAAAATAGAAACAATTATGCAACCTTTAACTATAACCACTCATATCATAATAAAAATAAATTAGAGTAACTGTGACACCATCATGCATTTTAGCATCCTCAGTACAGATCCCTTTCTTGAAGAAATGCATACACATTAAACATCTAGGGTTAAATTCTAACTTCTCAGTGGTAAAACTTCCACTGACTTCAATGGGGCCAAGATTTCATCCCTACTCTGTGAGTTTTAAAACCATTTTGGATTTAAACTACACTTTTTCTGTTAACTTTGTATCCTCCCCTCCTCAGTGTCCCAAAGTTCATTTTGTAATATCTGCCCATTTGGATGGGAAAGTGTACTGAAGTGCATCTTGTTTCTGTTCTAGGAAGAATAAAATAAAATTGGACTATGTCATGATTACAGAGCAAGTTTGTTTTCAATCCTTTTTATCCCATTCGAGTGCACTTCTCAACTCACTGGCCTGGCTTCCCTCACCTTTTTCAAGGGTGGAACCCAATGGTCCAAACGCTCTTGGGCTACATCTACACTGCATACCTCTTGTGGCAACATGTAGCTATACACAGCAGGAAAAAGCAGGCTGCATCTACACTGAGATGTCTAGCTACACATGGCAGTGAAAGGCTCTTTCAAGGGGAAGCAGTGGGGAAAGGCTTGTTAGCAGCAGTTGCCAGAGCCTTTCCCCACTGCCAGAGCTTTTCCCTGTGGCAATGGGCCACTACACTGTTAAAATAGCAGTATGGATGGGGAGGCACTGCTTGGGTGAGTAGAGAGCCTGGCAGGGTACATACGCACAGGATTCAAGCATGTCTTTATTCGAGGCACCAAAGCAGTGCCTTGCTATCTACACTGCTATTTATACTTGTGCTAGGTCTGTATGTAGCATGTGTACTCTATATGCACCCCCTAGCACAGGGCTAAATGGCAGTGTAGCTGGTAAGACGCTGCTTAGGTGAGTTGGGTAAAAATCACACTTGAATCTCTAAGGTATGTACACTACATGACTGTCTACATGCCCAAGCCATGCCTGCCCCATCGACACAGCTATATTTAGCAGAGTGATATCCCACTGGCTCCCCAGCTGCCAGAGCCTTCCCCGTCACATAGGGAAAGGCTCCAGCAGCAAGGAAAAGTTTTGGCAACGGGAGAGTAAAGGGTCATTCACTTCTTGAGTGCTACCAAGTGGCTGGGTGTGGTACCACAGTCAGTTCTCACCCATGGCGCCTCCTGCAGGCTGCCAGCCAACCTCTGGCCAAGTCACAAAGTCCCAATGAAACCCTTCTGGAGTACTAAAGAATCCAATAAATAAACAATCTATTTGCCCTCAATAGGATCTTCAGCACCAGCTCTGGCCCCTTTAAATTCAGCCCATTGTGCGGGCTCCCAAATAAGCCCTGTCTCCTTCTTGGGGCTTACGCTACTTTACCTGTCTGGTTTGGGAATCTGGGCACACCCACTACTCTGGGTTCCAGTCCAGGGACCCTGTACACAGCAGCCATGTACTGCAGACTTCAGTCCTTTGGTGCTATTTCCCTGGGCCTCATCCTACTAGGCCCCTTTTATCTCCAGCCCTATCCCAGGGCCAATGTGCTCAGGTCCTTCTCTCTCTGCAATCCCAGCTAAGTAAGTTCAGCCATAAAGTCTGTCTGATTGTTAGGCTCCTTTGCCCAGAGAGCAGCTAAGACCAGGTAGCTCCTTCTATCTAGGCCAGCCAGACCCAGATTGGCTGTTGCTAGTCCCTCTAACCTTTGGAGAACCAGGTTTCTGTGGTTTCCAAAGTGACTGCTCCAAAGAGGCCTCTCTAGGCAGGCTTGGAGAATCCACCTTTGCTGCTGTTTCTCCCACATTGCTGATGCCAGGGGTGGGGTGTAGTAGGCCTGCGGGGCCTCCTGTAGGGAGCTGCGAAGGCCAGGTACACCCCACCACTGGGAGGCAGCGGGAAAAGGTGCTGACAGCTCCAGAGCCTTTCACTGCTGTGGGTAGCTACACACGCAGTGTGGATACAGCTGGCTCTTTACCGTGGCATGTGCCCATGCCCTGCATGCTGACACTAGTGGAGTGCAGTGCAGACATGCCTTTAGACTTGAAGTCTGGGGTGCAGCCCCACCTTGTTTTCCAACCTTGTTAACCCAGCAGGCCCAACTGAGTTTGCCACCTGTAAAACTTTTCCCCCAGGAGCCTGTGACAGCAGCTGATTAAAGTGACTCAAAAACAGCTTCTTCACAATAAAGCATTATTTGTTCACTCAAAGGGTACACAGCATGCAGCACAAACAGTAAACGTGACAAAGTCTATATGCATATTTCCCCATACCTATATCTTAATCTTTCCTTGCCAGCTTTTGTAAGCTCTCCTCTGCCCAGTTAACCCATCTCTGTATGGTACAGGCACAGACTGCCTTCTGCAGCATGCTCTTTATGACTGTCTCCCCTAGTGGGTCTCCTTGTCAGCATGCTGACCACCCACACTTCTCCCACCCCTCCCTTTTAGGTCAGCATGTTTAAAGTTTTAGCTTTCCCTTTGGGTCCTAGGTGCAGGCCTGGGAAAAGTACACCTTGCCAGACTAGCTGGAGCCAGGCAGCTATTCCCCAGTCAATAGCTTCGCTGTTGTTTCCTCAAGGACCCTTGATATTCTTTATGATAGCACCTTATTTTAGCCATTGTTTCATTTCCTGTTGGTTTCCTTCTTACGACCTCCTTTGATTTAACTCTACATATTTATGCAGGATAATATCACACTGGTAACTGAGGTGCATATTTTTGTTTTAAAAAATACACATAACTTTTTCATTCTCCACAGACTATAATAAAATATGCCCTGATTCAGAAAAGCACTGACGCACATGCTTAAGTCTGATTGACTGTAATGAAACATAAGCATTTGCTTAAAGTTAAGCTTACATACTATCCTGAAAAGAGATCCTTTCCTGAACTGGGTCTTACTTTGTTTTGAGGCACTGGAAGGAAGGTGAAGCAATAGGATTAAGGCTCCCAACTTCTAAAGTTTAAGGTCCTGATCCTGTGATTCTACTTTAAAATCAGCTTGGGCGTGCAGTGAACTGCATGACTGGAGCCTAAATTATAAAGTAATTGCTTACCAAACTCATTTCATAAATTGTCTTAGTGTTAAGAGCACCAAAACTGCTTTGGAGACCATTAAGTAGTGTTTGGGGAGGAGCGAGGGAGGTTGTTGGTATTTTTTAAAATTATACTAAATTGTTAGACTGTAAATCACCTTTGGCTAAAAATAGAATCACTCCTGAGTTAAGAGCTTATTTGAGGACTTTTAGCCCACAGCACCTTTTTATGGTAGTTTTAAACCACGGCAAGTATCTATTTCTAATGGAAATATTAATACAGTATTAATTACAGGAACACTAAATGTTCAGTAACACTAAACTTTAAGTAAAACATCAGTAGCTCATGAAAGCTCATGCTCTAATAAATTGGTTAGTCTCTAAGGTGCCACAAGTACTCCTTTTGCAAATACAGACTAACACGGCTGCTACTCTGAAATCTGTAATTTGTGTCATTTGTAAAAGTGCCTGTTTATTTGAATGCTAAAAGAATACAGAAGTGATCATACTTCAGAGTAATACATACACTTTTTGTATATAGATATATTTGAGAGCCAAAGACTTGACGGGTCTGCAAGGGCTAAGGCTCTGATTCTGAAATCAGATCTGCATCAGTGGGCCTTTGCAGAGGTAGTTGACTGAAGTGGGCTTTGTACAGTCTGAAAGGTGCACTCATTGGGATCCCTTTGCAGGATTTGGGCCTACATTCAACGCTGGCGAGGGTTATCTCCATTGTCTTCATTGGAGGGGCACCACCTACATCAAGGCTAAACTTGGTCCTAATTATGGTTCTGCTGACGTCTACGTTGGTTCTGATGAGGTCTTTGTTTTAAAGAGGATAATGATTCTCACTGAAGATGACTACTCAAAGCTTTGTCGTGAATTGCAAGATATGGATCTTACTTATAGGTGTTGTAGACTGATTTCAAAGCAAGGCTGGCAAAGGAGATACAAAAACCATCTCTTTTGGCAGCAAGGGGACATTTACTGCTGAGGATTTGGGTTTTTTCTAACACATTTTGTAGAGAAAATGGAAGGACTCCTGCCAGGAGACAGGCTCTAGACTGATTTGTTCCCTTGAGTTTGCATTTCTGTTTCATGGTAGAAATTGAGTGACAATCCTGGTACGATGAAAAATGAACCGAGCAGAGTCTGCCGTCTTTCTGCTCTGTGACAGCTCTGCCATTTTGGGTTTTTGACACAATCTCTCCTGCTCTCATTCAGTCTCCACCATTTCATGGTGAATCTTGACACTAGCACAGCTGAATTCTGATTGCTTGGGGACCTTGAATTATAGCTTTTGTTGTTGGTGGTTGTTCTTCATTTCTGTTACCACAGAGCCTGGGAGCCCCTAGTCATGAGCCAGGATCCCACCGTGCAAGACAATGTGCAAACACAGAACAAAACGGTGGTCCCTGCCCGAAAGAGCATGGAATCTAAATATGGGACAAGACAGCGGATGGATACAGACTTACAGGGTGCACAAGGAAACAATGAGACGATGTTGGTTAGCATGATGGGCGGTGGTCACAGCACACCCGCATCCTAACGGTTGTCATGTTTTTTGTATGCATCATGGCAAAGGAGAGTTTCAGGAAGGGGTCTGAAGAAGGATAATGCATTAGTTATTCAGATTTTTTCTGAGAGCTCCTTCCCAAGCATGTGAGGCAGCATGGAAGAAAGCATGAAGTTGCTTGTTTGAAAATTTAACAAGTGGGCTGTGGATGCTGGCATCATGTGTTGATCAGAGGTGGAAGTCAGCATCTCAGTAGCTAATAAGAGATGATAAATAGGGTGGGAATAAGCTGTGAAGGGCCTGGAAGTGAAGACAAGTGGCTTATGACTGATGCTTTAGAGAAAGGAGAGCCAGCAGAGGGATGCAAAGAAAGGTGTTTCATGGTTAAGCTATAGGCTAGGGAAATGATCTTTGCAGCAGCATTGCAAATGGATATGAGTGGGGCAAGATTACAATTGCCAAGGCCAGAATAAACGATATTGCAGTAATCGATATGTGAGATGCTGAGAACCGGGAGGGGAGTGCTAGCTGTGTGGATGGATCGTAAAGGCTGTATCTTAGAGAGGCAGACAGAATTAACAAGACATAGACATGGCCTGAGTGTGAGGATCTAGAGAATGGTCTGAGTTGAAGAAGACGCTCAGGTTATGGACCTGAGTGACTGGCAGGATGGTGGTGTTGTCCACAGTGATCGAGAAAGGAGGTAGCATGGAGGGAAGGAGGGGACAGGAAGAGATTAGGAGCTCTGTTTTAGCCTCATTGAGCTTGAACTGATGGTTAGACAGCCACAAGGAGATGTCAGAGAGAGAAGCTGAGATTTTAGTTTGGACAGAAGGAGACAGGTCTGGAGTAAAGAGGTGAAAGGACAGAGTCCTTTGGATCCCCAACAGAAAGTTGGAAAGGGGAAGAGAAGGATCCTTTGAAGGACATGCTGGAATGATTAAAGAAGTAAGAGGTGAACCCATAGAAGTCAGAAAAACGAAAGCCAAGGGAGGACAAGATTTCAAAAAGAAGAGTGTGATCAACTGTTGCAAAGGCAGCTGGCAGGTTGAGGATGAGGATGGAGTACTGGCTCTGAGCTTAGGCTAGGAAGAAGTCAGTGGTGACTACTGAGAGTAGTTTTCGTGGAGTTCAGGGGTTGGAATTTGGATTGGAGGCTGTCAAGGATGGAATTCAAGGAGAGGAACTCCAGACAGCAACTGCCAACAGCATGTTTCAAGAGCTTAGAAATTAAAGGGAGAAGGAACATGGGGTGGTAGTTGGAGAGGGAAGTGGGTCAAGAGTAGGTTTGATGTTAGTCTCTCCCATTAAAAAAACAAAAACAATTTTTAAGATGACAGAGGCTTGTGTGTGAGGGGAAGGAGCCAGGGGAGAATGAGTGGTGAAGGAGAAGAATAAGGAAGAGGATGAGAGTGGGTGCAAGGGAGATCAGGAAATTGGATGGGGTCACTGGGGCAAGTGGAACGGTCAGAAAAGGACAGCATGTGAGAACTTCTGCATCTTCTTCTGGAAGAAGAGCAATTTGAAGGCGGGAAAGAGGAGAAAGGTGTGTTGAGAGAAAGTCATATTGTATTTGTCAGTTTTCTCTTGGAAGAAATTGGTAAGACCCTGTGCAGAGAGAATAGTGGAGGTGCAGAAGAGCTGGTTTGAGGACCGAGTCAAAGGTGGCAAGTAAGGTAGCTGGGATTGTGACTATGGGATTCAATTAAGCAGCTAGGAATATGGTAGAACAGAAAGAGGTGAGAACAAATTCATAGTGGAGGAAGTCAGCCTGGATGTAGGATTTCCACCAGAGATGCCCTGCAGCACAAGAGTAGAAGCATAGGAAACAGATGTTGGGGGGCAAGCCAGAGCTACGGGTTGGTGGGGCAAATGTTGTGGTGGGAAGGAAAAGCAAAAGATGGAGGCGAGTGAAGAATTGAGAGAATCAACGACCATATCGATGGAAGAAAGGGAAGAGAAGGCAGGCAAGAGAGAACTGAGAACAGATGAGAAGTCATCAATGCTGATGAATTGGAAGTCAAGGAATGGTCAAGTGACAGTGTTGGGGGAGGGAAGGAGCACTGACGGGTCATGCTGAAAGAGACCAGGTGATGACTGGAGAGGGGGAAAGATCAGAGAGAGAGCAGTGCTTGGTGAAGACCAAGTCCAGTGAATGCTCTTTTGGTGAGTGGCAACAGAGAGAGTTGAACAAGGGCTGCCAGTCAAATGAAGAAGTGATGACAAGGAAACATGCAGCTAAGGGGTCGAATGGGTCATCTGCATGAAACTTCAAGTCACCAGGGATGAGTATAGAATCATAGAAGATTAGGGTTGGAAGAGACCTCAGGAGGTCATCTAGTCCAATCCCCTGCTCAAAACTGGACCAACCCCAACTAAATCATCCTAGCCAGGGCTTTCTCAAGCCAGGCCTTAAAAACCGCCAAGGATGGAGATTCCATCACCTCCCTAAGTAACCCATTCCACTGCTTCACCACCCTCCTAGTGAAATAGTTTTTCCTAATATCCAACCTAGATCTCCCCTACTTAAGACAATTGCTCCTTGTTCTGTCATCTGCCACCACTGAGAGCAGCCTAGCTCCATCTTCTTTGGAGCCCCCCTTTAGGGAGTTGATGGCCACAATCAAGTCCCCCCTCACTCTTTTCTCTTCTGCAGACTAAATAAGCCCAGTTCTCTCAGCCTCTCCTCATAAGTCATGTGTCCCAGCCCCCTAATAATTTTCATTGTCCTCCGCTAGACTCTCTCCAATTTGTCCACATCCTTTCTGTAGTGGGGGGTACAAAATTGGACACAATACTCCAGATGTGGCCTGACCAGTGCCAAATAGAGGGGAATAATCACTTCCCTCGATCTGCTGGCAATGCTCCTACTAATACAGCCCATTATGCCGTTAGCCTTCTTGGCAGCAAGAGCACACTGTTGACTCATATCCATCTTTTCATCCACTGTAATCCCCAGGTCCTTTTCTGCAGAACTGCTTTTTAGCCAGTCTGTCCCCAGCCTGTAGCAATGCATGAGATTCTTCCATCCTAAGTGCAGCACTCTGCACTTGTCCTTGTTGAACCTCATCAGATTTCTTTTGGCCCAATCCTCCAATTTGTCTGGGTCACTCTGGACCCAATCCCTACCCTCCAGCATATCTACCTCTCCCCCCACGTTTAGTGTCATCCGCGAACTTGCTGAGGGTGCATCCCATCATTCCAATCATTAATAAAGATGTTGAACAAACGAAGACTGAGTGGTGGAAGACAGAGCCAAGAGTCAAAGAGAGGAAGGCTGATGGGGAGGAGTCAGTGGGCAATAAGTGACAGAAACATTGAGAGGCAAAGAAGAGGAGAGTTGGATGCAGTGCTGGTCAAAAGAGGAGAAAAGGTGGGCAGGCTGGTCAAAAGAGGAAGAGATGGGAAGCAGCAGGAGAGGGAGAAGAGAAGTCCAACACCCCCAACCTGGGCTGATTCATCGTGGGAATGGGAGAAGAAGAGGCCTCTATAAGTTGAGGGGCTCCAGGTCTCTATGAGAGCCAGGAGCTGGAAAGAGCAAGATATGAAGAGGTTGGAGATGGCTGGGAATTTTTTTAGAGATGGAGTGGGTGTTCCAGAGAGAGGCAGAGGAGAAGGAGGAGGATGGGCGCGAGGTTACAAATGGGGACACGAGAAGGGCAGCAGTGGTGGCAGAAATGAGAGTCGGAGGTGGAGAGGGTGGGGAAAGAGGGAGGCCCAGGGCTGGGGAAAATGTCGCCAGAGGTGAGGAGGAGAAGGCAGAGTAGGGTGTGGATGTGGGATCTGGATTTGTGCTAGTAGGAAGAGTGGAGAGATCGGGCTGAAGAGGCGCATGTAGAGGGAGAGAGTAACAAGGAACCAGTGAGGGGAAGGAAGCGGGAGGAGGGGAAGGAGATGGATGGATGGTATGATGCACCAAGGGTGTGATGAGAGCCATGGGTGAGCAGCAGATGGACAATGATTCCAAGGAGGAAAAAAGGAGAGTCTGAAAAATGCTGTGCGGGTACTTGGGGTGGGGGGATTGGGACAGAATTTGTTCCCTGGTGCTGATACCAGACATACTGAGTGCTTTTCCCATGGAGGGGGAGGAGACAACCAAGTTGTACGGTTGCAAGGATCTGGGTGGGAGAGGAGGGTCACTGAAAAAGGGATGGCTCCGTAGTGCTTATAGGAGAACCCTCTGGAGTTCTGGTGAAAAAAGTCACTATAAAAATTATGATCTGGGGAACTACAACCTTTAGTAAAGACAAATACCAAAAATGAGCACTTTTTTGGCAGAGTACAGTTAATTCAGCCTGCTTTTGGAAATTGAGCGGCTTCCTTTGAGTTTCCAGCGTTGTAACTATTAATAACATCGTTACTTGTTTATCCAGTGCCAAAATGAGCATGGCAATTTACAAATAGTGTAAAACAGGGTCCCTTGTCCCAAAGACCTTTAAGATCTAACACCTGGCTCGCTGCATGTCGCTCTTTGCAAGATCAGGGGCTAAATTTAGGCATAATGACCAACATTTTCTAGACTCTTAAGTCTATATTTATGGCCTAAGTGTGGGATTTTCAAAAGTGACTTAGGAGACCAAGTCCTGCCTTTGGAAATTTTTACCATTATGGAGAGAGCAAACAAGATATGGGAGGACTTAGGGAAAAGAAGGATATTGGTAATGTAAATGAGATTATGCTTGCTTGGGTTTATGCATGCATCTTGATGGCATTATTTTAAAAAGGAAAAAAAAGTAAATTTAGAAGCTGACAGTTTTAATTATAGTTTCGTATTCCATAATCTATAGCTACCTGACAGTTTTCTTTTTTGATGAAAGGTAGAATAAAATGCAGCTTGATCTTCAGTAGTATATTAGCTTTGCAACGGTGACAGATCTTTATTATTTAAGCACTGGCAGCCTTTTCAAAAGCTGTATAAGATACAAATACCACATGGTCCCTGCAGTAACAGAGCTAACCATTCCAAAGCTCTAACCCAGCATACATTTACACACATGAGTAACTTTACATGTAATTAGTCCCAATGACTTCAGTCATGTCATAACCGTTCCCCCAAAAAAGTCTTTAGTGTGACTAATCATGTGTAAAGTTACTCATATGCGTAAGTGTTTGCAGGATGGAGGTCTAAAAGACAAAGATTAGACTAAATCTTCCCGGTAGCCCAAAGATTGAGTATAGTTAGTATATTGATTATTTTTATTTTATAAATTGTGTTGGTAATAGATTTATATTGACATTGGTTAATGTTTGTAGTTAAGAACTAGGTTTCTTTGCCAGTAAACTAAGGAGACATGTCTAAACAGAAAAATAAGAAGCAGATATGTGCAATTTTATGATATGTTTAATACCATATATGCAATGTAAGTTAACGTAATAGTTGTTTGCTGCTTTGGCAAACAGATGCTAGCTGTAAATTCATCTTAAATAATTGACACTAGTTGTGCTGGAGTTAAAGCAAAGCTGAAGTTCTTACAAACCTTGTGAGCATTACATAAGGCATGTAGGAACAATATTCAAGTGATACTGCATTGCAAAACCATAATATATCGCATCACCGTTTGTAGGGTGAAGTAAGGGTTGTTCCTAGGCGGGGATGTGGCTCATTCTGCTTTAGATGGAGCTGCAGAGTCGTTTGCATTCTCCATGTCTGGGGGGAGCTGCTGCTTCCCGCCCTAGGGTCCAGTTCCCTGCAGCCACCCCCGTGGCAGGGAGAGCCAGAGCTCGGGACTCTGAGGGTCTTCATTTAGCTTCAAGGCAGAGCTGGGCAGCAGGCTGGTCCCCCGCTGCCCGCACAGGGGACAGGGAGTCAGAGCCCAGGCCCTGCTGGGTCTGACAAGTGCCAGCTCTGGTAATGCACCGTCAAGCCCAGACGCTTCACTGGCAAGCCCCCTGTGCCATGGGGTGAGATTAGTATGTTTCGCTGAAGACTATTACTCATCCTCTCTCCTTTTGTCTTGCTACCTTTCATATTTTTTATAGATTTATTCTTATGCATGTACCTTGTGTGTAATTGTGTGTTTCCTAGTAGACAAAGAAGCACTCTGTGCTTTGTAGGGTAAATGTGGCTCTCTGAAAGTTGCATTCACTAACTTCCTTGAACTGCCATAAAATAATAAAGCATTTGTTTGGGGATGAGAGATGAAGGGAATATTTCAGTTCCCTGTGTTAGTTTATCTTGTTTGTTGGCACTGCTTATCCAAAGCTGACAATGGGAAATGCTTGCTTCTTTACATTGGGAATGCAACATAGCCCCCTCCTGATTCTGCCATGCTGCCAATTGCTCTTATGGCACATTTCCTTGTGGTTGGATTGATGGCGTATGTGCTCTTTCCCAAGACTACGCTCCATAATTCGGTAAACAGTGGCTGCTTTAAGAGCAGTCTCTTCTGGGTCCTTTCCAAGACACTGATGTTTGTAAACTTTGTGATATCTTCTTTATTTAGCAGGAGTTTTTTTTATAAAAACTAAACACATTGTCATTTTCACTCACCTCTATGGCATAACATGAGTAAAATAATCAACATTCATCACAACTGTACAGAAACCAAATTTCATGATTGGGAATGGTAAATGTGTATAAGTAAATGCTATAAAATAAAATCATTAGTTTCTTCTGAACTGATTCAGAAGCACACTGAAAGAAACCAAGAATTCAAAATGATCATGTAATTATTTTTTACTATGTCATGCAATTCATAAGCATAAACCACATAAACCACACTTTTTATTTATAAACAGCTGTATTGCCAATCTCAAGGATTCCAAAATCATGAAATTGGTTTGAAAATCATGAGATTGTTTTAAAAATATTACATTTTGCGTTCTTTTCATTTGACTTTTGGTTTCTGAGCTACTCTTCATTCAGCTACTCTTGCTTCATGTGTTATTGCTTTTCTCGGCAACCATGAAGTCTGGAAAGTTACTTCTTTTAGGAAGTGAAAGCTCAGAGTCTCACATGATCTCTTGATTTAAGCAGCTGGGGCTTTCAGAAAAGCACTAAATATCACGAGAGTAAGCAACACTGAAACAGTCTCCCTAAATTAAGCAGTGATTTAAAATTACACTGAGCAGATGGTTTTGAACAGTGCCAAAACAACACTATTGCTCAACTGGATATCTCTTGACCACTTCCAGATAGCAAATAAATACCTATAACCACTGAGAGTTCTGGGTTGACTGAGATCACATCTGAAAGGGACACTGCTAAAATAATTTAAGGTCCCAGAGTTAGCTTTTATAAAAGTAACATCAATGACAATGTTTTCAATAAATTAATGCTTTTGAATTTCTGTGGGGAAAAGCCCATTTAAAGAAATATTTCCCAGCAGTGTTTGCAGTCTGAACACCAGGGCAGCCTACTAACATTTGAGAACCGGAAAGTGAAACTAAAAATACGCAGTAACAAAATTGAATAGTTTATTTTCATGGTCCAAGGTGAATGAAGTGCAAACAGTGAAGAGCATAAATGGTGGAAAGGAAACTAGATTTCACAAATTTCAGTTTTAATATCCAACGGGGATGGGGGGGCTGGTGAGACAAGTGAAAGAAACACTTCAAAAATATAATGGGCCAGATCATCACTTGGTGCAGTCCACTGGCTGTACAGGAGCTGTGCCAATTTAAACCAGCTGAGTATCATGGGCATTAATTTTATATGCACAGTTTCGCTTTAAAAGTCCCACAACACCGGTTGCTACTTGCTTTTTCTCCCTCATTCTGTTCCAATCTGGTCTAAGCACCTGCTGGTTTAAGAACTGCTGAGGCTAAAAAGCAATGCTTTATACCATCTGAAAGCTCTGACTCATTCAAATGGTAGAAAGCAATCCATCACTAAGTTGAGTGTTTATCAAGCTACTGAATCCCACAATTGAACTGAAGTGGGGGAGAAGATGTTTATCAGAATGATGGGTCTTCCTAAGTCCTTGTAGAGAGCACCCAGGTTCTGCAAGGCTTTCAGGTGCCAGCGAAAGTATGAGTGGAGGTATATGCATTGGCACAAATAAGGTTAGTTACTTGCTAGGCAGTGCTCTGCAGTAAACGGTAGTAAGCGTTAAGCCACCTGTGTATCCATTTCCTTCCTCAGAAATGTGCCAAGTTTAAAAGAGCTAGAATGTAAGTGAAGAATAGGTATTCCTGAGGAGACATGGGGTGAAATATTGGCCCCATTGAAATCAATAGATTTCATTCATTGACTTCAGTGGGGTCAGGATTTCACCCTAGGATTTAGGTCTAGTCCTCATTATGCTAATGAGGCATGTGGCTACATATTTCTCTTATGACTTACTCCTATCCACATCATCCCCTTTTCCAGTCATGAAAAACATAGCCACTAAAATCACCTTCTTTGCCTGTACTTCTGATCACACCAGTCCATGTCTGAACCCCTCTGCTTGCTCAAGCATCACATCAGATTGTGTCTCCTTATCACCATCATGTCTTACATAACTCTGCCTCCTCCCAACTTGTCAGGCCAAGTCTCTTATCATATCACTCTGCCTGCGCCTCCTCACCGGAGATGCCAGCCTTTTCCTGCAACTGCCTGTGCTTTCTTCCCTTTACTCATAGAGTCTCTTTTCCGGAGTGCTCTACAGAGCCACTACCCTCTCCACCCTTAAATCCCTCTTGAAGATCCAGTTCTGTGATGCTTACAAACTATCTGACTAAATAATCACTTATTTGTTTCATTCATCTCATGATTGACTCACTTCTTTGCTGATCCCTACAAAAAACTTGCTGATTAAGTCTACTTCCTCTTTCAGTGTAACTATAATTAAAAACAAATTCATTGCTCCATCCTGCTTTGCATTGGCCTTTGCTGAGTTTCCATGTAATCTAAGATAACTAGTTGTATAATGAAAAGGAGTACTTGTGGCACCTTAGAGACTAACAATCTTACTGATGTTGCCCTGGTTCTTCCTCCTTTACTTTTCCCCATTGTCTTGTTTGCCCCTTTTTTTTGCATCTAGTCAGTAAAGAGGTCTTGATCCTGCGACGGGCTTCAGATGAGTAGACCTCCGCTCCACATGGAGCTCCATTCAGTTCAGTGAGGTGCCATGCAAATGTGGAGCTCCATTAGTTTGTGAACTACTTATGGCAAAACTTACGTCATTATGCAGGAGCTCTTAGCACAATTTTGGGAGCCATTAAAATATATAGCGTGACTCCTAACCTTTGCCATCTCACTCTTACACATACTATTGTTATTGAATTTTCAACTAGATTTGTTACTCAGTGAAAGGATTCCTGTAAAATAATGCGTTAAAGATTATCTCTTTGTGCTCATGCTGTCTCCAGCAACTGCAGATTGTGTTATCAACACTTTCAGTAGGCAACTTCACAGTTTTCTTAGCTGAACTGAATTTATTTTAAGGGGAAAGTAAAAATGCAGAGATGGTATTAAATAGGGGAGGTAGAGTTTGATTACTGATTAACCAAACAAATAGTTTTCAAATGTCCTATGCATTGTCAGGAGATAAAGTGTAAATGAACCAATTTTTCCCTCATTCGCAACATAATGAGCAGTATTTGTTTGGGGCTTGCTATTGGTTATGTAGACTTGCTACTGTGTTGAAAATTAAGTCCCTATTCCTTCAAATGGTTACATACATGCTTAACTCTATGTATCTGAGTACTCCCTCTGAAGACTGTGGGTTGCTCAAATGTGTAAAATTGAGTGCACGCTTAAATGTTTGTGGGATTGGAGCCTTAATTCCATGTAAATTCATTTATACTGGTGATTTGTTTGTTAGTAATGGTTCCTGAGGCAACTTTTATCGTCTGACAGTGGCTATTTTGAAATTTTAATCTGGTGTCAGTAGATTTGTGAAGATGTCATATACCATGCAAATGCTCGCTAGGCATAATTAATATTTGCTAGACAGTGTGGCAGCATCCCTATAATTACTAAAGGCTCCAGTCTGTTCACTAAGGGCTAGAGTTCAAATCCTTATATTCCCTGAGAGCGCCTTGAGTTTGGGCAGGAGTTGGAAAGCAAAATTAATGAAGCTAATTCTCTGGTTATTTTCCATGCCAGATGGGGACAGGGTAATACCTAGGGATGAACAATATCATTAGGAGTTGGCAATTTGTTAGGAAGATTGCAAGAGAGCTGTCTTTGAATATTGGAGGTTGTCTCCAAATAGCTCTCCCAGAGATCGCTTTCAGGTAATAAAGCAGGAGGAAATAGAATCATAAACCCAAACTTTCTCACGTTGCCTTTGGACTGTTACATCATGAGGCCTTGCCTAGCAATGCCAGGGTAGATCATGTTTTTTAATTTTTTAAAATTTTCTCTTAGTTCAACTTATGATACCAAAACAAGACAGAAGGTGGCAGTAAAAAAGCTTTCAAGACCTTTTCAGTCACTTATTCACGCAAGAAGGACCTATCGAGAGCTTAGGTTGCTTAAGCACATGAAACATGAAAATGTAAGTGAAGAGTTTGTACTTTGCATTCTGTTTCTATAAATTTTTGAAAGTTTATAAACCAAAGTTTAACTTACTTTACCTACGCTTATATTGGTAAAGTATACGTGATCCCTACCTTTCCAAGAAATAGTTGCTGTTCCAGGGATTGATCCTAATTCCATTGAAGTCAATGGGTATTAATAGACACTAACAAATTGTCTTTTGTTGAAAGTGTGTTGTTACACTAGTAGAGAAGGGCAGAGTAAAGCATCGAACCTAAATAAAACTCAGATCTGCATTTGTCAGTTTGGGATTCTACTGAGAAATTAAGGCCAGATTCTGTTCTCATATACGCTCATAGAGCTCTCACTGAAGTTAATGGGAATATAACATACTTATCAGAAGACTGGGTTTGGTCTTTGACCTGGGTGCAGGCTGCTAGGATTTATGGCCCTGATTCAGCAAGGTACTTAGCATGTGTCTAACTTTAAACCTAGTCACATCAATTACAATGGGACTGCCAATTTACTAAAAGTTAGGCAGACGCTTAAGTACCTTCTGAATTGGGGTCTGAATGCTGTTAATTTCCCAGACTTAAACTAAAATGAAAATGAATCCAGTCTCTGAGAGGAAATTACTCAATACTCATAGTTGAGAAGTGGTGTTACAGTAGATTGAAAAGTATGCTGGAGGGAGGTTACAATTATTTCAGTAAACGTGGTTACAAGAAAACATGTAAAGCATTACTTAGCTTTAAGTACAACAGAAGCAAATCGAAATCATACACTACTTGTTCTATACAATTTTGTTCATACAAATGGGAGATTAGGTCTCTTCCTTCTTGACTTTAGATTGTCTGAAGTCTTGTTCCATTTTTTCATAAAGTAATGTAATTTTGGTTTGCCCTGAGAGATCATTTTTCTTCTCGAGGCAAAAACAAAACTAAACAAAAAACCAGTCATCTCCATTCAGGTTCATCCAACTACTATGCTGGTTTTGTTAAATATTCAGGGTGAAATCATGTTGTTCATATGCATAATTCCAGGGATTCTAAGGACAGCTAGCGTAAATGATGTGTTATCTCATGAATTTCTGAAATAAAAAGGAGATCCCCTTTTCTGTTTCAGGTTATAGGATTACTAGATGTTTTTACACCAGCAACTTCAATAGAAAATTTTAATGAAGTGTAAGTAAAATTTAACATCAGTGTGACTAATTGGTAAGATATGAAGATAGATCCTGCAGTGTTGCTGGAAAACAGATACAGTTTTCTGTTCTAGCTACAGCCAAAATGAGCTTTGAGAGACTAATGTGCCTTTGGTCCCCTTTTCAAAAAACGGGAAGGGGATTCTGCCCAAAGGCCTTAGGGCATGGTACTTAATAGATTGCAGGGACTCTATTACTGTACCTGGCACATGATTTGATCTTCTGTATGTCCCACTAAATTTGTGGTCTGATCACCTTAACCTCATTTTGGATGTGGAGTGTTTATTCTAGCCAGTATGTGTGACGTCAGCCATGTAAGGAATGCAGGAAAATATTCTGCAGTGGGTGATGTCATCTCTTGGCCTGATTCTCGTCTCATCTAGTATTAGTTTTACACTAGTGTAGCTTCCTTAACGTTAGTGGAGTTACTCCAGTGTAAATCGGGAGCAAGTGAGAGAAAAATCAGGCCCTCAGTCTTTTAGGAGAAACACTGGGTGAAATTCTGACTTTATTGACGTCAATGGCAAAACTCCCATTGATGTCAACGGGGCCAGGATTACACTCTCAGAATCTAGAATCTAAGACAGAGCCGGTAAATTAGTTGGTTTAAAGTTGATAGAATGTTTTGAACACTTGAAGTGCCAATAAATAAAAAACTGATTTTCAAATGTTTGTTTTTAAAACGTAGTCATTTATAAGTATCAGCCTGGATGTTTGGGGTCTGATCACATAACCCTTGCTCTCTCCATTCATGGGATTACTCATGTGATAAGGGCATGAGGTACCTGAGATACAGCTCCCATGAGGTACCATAGTTATTCAAGTGGACACATTTCAATGTTGAACAGAGTCAAAACAAAATACTTCAATCTTGGTTGACAAACCAAAATGAAACGTTTGATTCAGGAATGTCAAACTGTTTTTGTTTCAGTCAAAAATACAGAATCAAACATTCTGATATTTCCAAATAGAAATTTTTCAGAATTTTCCATTCTGTGAATTTGGACTTTTCATCCCAATTTAGGATGAAAACTAATTTCAAAATATCAGAATTTCCCAAGGGACTCAAATTTTGTCCATCTCTACTCATTGAAGGGAATCTTTGTTGTAGCAGGAGCCTTACAAGCAAAACCAGGCCTGACGTTTTTATGGGAGATTTGCCTTTGATTTCAGTGGGAACAGATGGGAACCCAGATAGATTCAGTGTGGTCTTTCCTGGCCAACAGTTCTCTTGTTCTATGATCTTTGTTTGGCTTGCTACATTTGCAGTGGGAATACACTGACCACATACCTATGGCTATGAACTGCCATTGTTATATGATATTTTTTTCTTAAATTGCCCAACTTACTGAGTTTGTACAAACTTGTCTGGCAAAAAGACATTAAATGTCTTATGGACTGTAAGGATCTTTTCTTAGCTTGGCAGGTTATTAAACTCCTAATTTTGGGAAGGAGGGGATTTTTATCTCACGATTGATGGATGGAGAAGGAATATGCACGGGAGTGAGTAATTAGTATGAAATTAAACAAATTAGATTTACCTGCTGCTTGTCATAAATAAGTTATTTTATTTTTACAGGTATCTTGTGACAAATTTAATGGGTGCTGACTTGAATAACATTGTAAAGTGCCAGAAGCTAACAGATGACCATATACAGTTTCTCATCTACCAGTTACTTAGAGGTCTTAAGGTACACACTGCATGATGGCATTTATTTTATACTCAGCAACCAAAATGTTGTAATAGTGAATATTTCATTGCAAGGGCATTTTCAGAGCTGAATGGACTTACAAATACTCATGACCTCTCTGGTGATTTATTTTTATAAACCATAGTAAATTTAGAACTCCCCAGATTCCTTTCAGAACTAAAGACAAGACCCCAATCCTTCAAATACTTACCCACAAGTTTGACTTTACACATGTGAGTAGCCCCATTAATTTCAGTGGGACTACTTGTGTGTAAAGTTAAGCACATCTGTAAGCATTTGCAGGACTGGGGCCTATGACTTGTAAAATGGTAGAGTGGGATTACAAGATTATAGACTTGCAATAATTTCATAGCTAATCAGTTCAATTTGTACATAAAATATATATCTATTTTTCTAATTGTCAGTGCTGTAAACTCCCCCTTGGATAAGAAAATCACATCAGGTTATTTCTCTCTTGGATATTGGCCTCAGTAATCAAGATCCTGCAGTCCTAATTATGCCCTCTTTACTGTTGTTGATGTGCCAAGAAGGGGAAAACCCATCTTGACTTTCACATCCCAAGGCAAATTCACAGGGCTGAAAATTATAACAAACAAATGCATCTTTCTACTTGTAAACTGATCAAAGCTTGATAAGGAAACACTGAGAGACAATAAACATGAAACCCCAAGGTGCCGTTTATACAGTCATTTTTCAAAGTACAGTTGCTCTTCAAACTTTAGGTAAGTTGTACCTGAAAGATGGAAGTGTTCTTTTTTTAAAACAGTCCTTGATCAGATTTCATCTTATCAGCATCCTAAGAGTGTTTTCCTCTTGTTTGTTGTGAAAAGCAAGGACTCCCTTTAAAATGAGCACATGAATATCTATCTGCTTGCAGTGAACCCACCACCCCTCTTCAATAAAAATGCAGTTACACAGCCATGTATTTTGTGTGTGAAGATTCTAGCTGGTAGCTAGGGTATGCATCCATTGACTTGCATAGGAAGGCGGCATGTGGATCCAGATGATCAAAATGGAGGTCCAAATTGGAATGAAATGAATGTCTTTTTATCAAATACTATATAGTCAATCAACTTTTGATAGAAGGGTGTGTATTACAGCTCTAAGGATATCAGTGTAGTTTTAATGGTTAGTTTTTTTCCTGAAGTGTTCATATTTGAAAGAGAGAGAGAGAACACTTACATCTAGGAGCAAGTTGGTGACACTTGTGCTACCTGCCCATTAGTATTTGTGATTGCTGCTCAGATAGGAATGTTTCCTGATCTAAATCTTAACTCTATATAAAACCACCAAAAATAGAGGACAAAAAATATGAATAGAACAAGTGACTGTTACCTTTTTTCCACTTTTTTTTTAATCTTGCTTTCTTATCTTTTTTTTTTTTTTTTTTCTTTATTCCACAGTATATTCACTCAGCTGGAATCATCCACCGGGTGAGTTCAGTTAGCTAGAGAATACAAATCAATGCAGTGTGCACTGCCCAATGTCAGGCTTGATATTGTTACAGTACTAATTTAACCTTATTAGGTGTGCATGACTAACGCTGTGTTTGTTCTGATACAGGACTTGAAACCCAGTAACCTAGCTGTAAATGAAGACTGTGAATTAAGGGTAGGATTCATGCTATTGTGATGAAGGTTCTTGTAATATCTCTGGAACTAGAACTTTTCTGAACCAACATTAACTGCCATTTTTCTGTTAATACACATCCATGTATTTAGTTACTGTTGCTTTACTGGCAGATAAAAAATAAATTGCATTAACAATATTTGTGAGGATACAGATATTAACCACTATTTCAGGTAGCATGTGCAAATTGTTTACTGTGAATAAAAATCCTCTTCACATTTAAAAACTGAGAATAGGAAGCACTTAGGTTAAAAAATGGGCTTAGGGCCCAAAATTTTAGCTGATACTCAAAGTGACAAGACTCCAGGATCTGGCCCCAGATGTCGAGGTGAAGCAGTACATACCGCAACTACCCTACATCTACAGGACATACACTTATAGAAAGTTAACAACGATTAAACTGGCTGAAATATATAAATGGGTACTTTGGTAATGCAAACACCAGTATTACCAACCCCAGGTGTTCAAAAGTCATGAGTCAGGCCCCAAAAATCATGATTTTTTTTTTTAAATAAAATGTGGATTTTTTTTTGGCCTTCTGGATTATTGTTGTTGGTTGTTTAAAATTTGTATCATCGTAGCACCTAGAAGCCCTAATGTTGGATCAGGACCCCATTGTGCTAAGTGCTGTATAAACAGAACAGGAAGACAGCCCCAACCCCAAAAAGCTTAGAGTTTTCTGAGCCTTTGGGGTACACTCTCTTCACTTTTTCAAGCCTTTCTCCACAGTCATCAGAGTCAGAACATGCTTCATTTTCTTTTTTTTTTTTTTAATGAAAGCAGAGATATGATGATGATGGCTTTAGTCTGAAATTTGAAAGAAAACACCAAATTCCATGAAACCTGCAACAAAATCACAGTAGCTGACAACACACCCAGTACAGTGCAATTAACCTGAGGATTAAAGCACCTACAGCTTCTATTCACCTCAGTGGAAGCTGAGGAAGCTCAGCAAATATCATGACTGGCCTTTAATATTTTCATACCTGTATATGGAGTCTCATTTTTGAGGGATTATGGGAAGTCTCTGCCTGATCATTCTCTTTATAAAAGTCCATGTTACTCTTTATACTCTACGGTGACAAAGAAGACTTTAAATCTTCTTTTCTAGAATTTACACACCACCCAATCTCCTCTCTCCTCACCTACTTTTTGGCTGGGTTACATTCATTTTTTTCATTACTTATTCGCTTGTATGATGCCAAACTGTTATGGGAAAATCTAAATTGGTGGTGCTTTAAGGCATAGCCAAAAAGGAAATAAAAAGTGTACCAACATATTTGAGCAAGAAATGATCAATTATGGAAAAATGTAAAAACACATCGCTGTGAAATGCCCTTTCCTTGTACTAGGCAGATGAAATTTAATGTTGATAATGTTGATAAATGCAAAGCATAGTCCCAACTATGCATATAAAATGATGGGGTCTAAATTAGCTGTTACTACTCAAGAATGAGATCTTGAAGTCACTGTAGATAGTTCTCTGAAAACATCCATTCAATTTGCAGCGGCAGTCAAAAAAGCAAACAAATTGCTGAGAATAATTAAGAAAGGGATGGATATATAGGACAGAAAATATCATGTTGCCTCTATATAAATCCATGGTGCGCCCACATCTTGAATACTGTGTGCAGATGTGGTTGAACCATCTCAGAAAAGATATATTGGAATTGGAAAAGGTTCAGAAAAGGGCAACAAAAATGATTAGGGGTATGGAATGGCTTCCGTATGAGGAGAGATTAATAAGACTGGGACTTTTCAGTTTGGAAAAGAGACGGCTAAGGGGAGATATGACTGAGGTCTATAAAATCATGACTGGTGTAGAGAAAGTAGATAAGGAAGTGTTGTTTACTACTTCTCATAACACAAGAACTAGGGGTCACCAAATGAAATGAATAGGCAGCAGGTTTAAAACAATAAAAGTAAGTATTTCTTCACACAACGCACAGTCAATCTATGGAACTCCTTGCCAGAGGATGTTGTGAAGGCCAAGACCATAACAGGGTTCAAAAAAGAACTAGATAAATTCATGGAGGATAGGTCCATCAATAGCTATTAGCCAGAATAGGCAGGAATTGTGTCTCTAGCCTCTGTTTGCCAGAAGCTGGGAATGAGCGACCAGGGATGGATCACTTGATGATTACCTTTTCTGTTCATTCCCTCTGTGGCACATGGCACTGGCAACTGTCAGAAGACAGGATACTGGGCTAGATGGACCTTTGATCTGACCCAGTAGGGCCATTCTTATGTTCTTAGTGTTGCAGAGTCTAGTCATTATTCATATGGCTCTTGCTTCAGACGTTGTATTTCATTATTTGCTTACTTAGAGAAAATTAATAAATAGAAAAGTTATTTTTAAAGTATATTACAAGTAAGGGTGGGATTTTAATATATATTAATCACATGTATTAAAATCAGGTTAGTTAAGTAGCTGTTTTAAAGAGGAATATTTGTACATAACATAACATTAAAACTGGATTATCACTAGGGAGTTTGAGTGAAATCCTAAGTGTTTTTCCTGCTCCCATTGGAATTGCTGGGAGTTTTGCCAGTGGCTTCACAAGAGCAGGATTGGATCCCATCACACAAGGTGCTGAGCGTGTCCTGTGATGATGGTGGTGGAGGCCAGATTTTTAAAAGTATTTAGGTGCTTTTATTTCCCATCTCACTTGAAAGATGCTGATACCTCTGTTGATTGGGTCAATGGACTAGAATATTTTCCGTCAGCGCCTCTGGATTTAGGAATGCTTTTACAGCACAGTCATTGTTAGGATGCTGACTATCCCAAATAAAGAAGTAGATAGCAGAAAGCAAAGAAATATACTGAAACATAACGCTTTCTCTTGGCCATGAGCTTTCCAAAAGGGGGCATTCAGCAGGCAATATTGTGCCATCAATGCGTGTGTGCTATTTTTAAGAAAAACTCCTTTTTCATTTCAGTGGGGTGTTAGATGGTACTCTGTGAGCTTTTCCTTATGCAGCTTACATATGCCTCTCTTAGTGGCATCAAAATGTGTGTGATTGAATAAATGCTATATATGTTACAAGGCCTAAGCACAAGTCGCTGAGCTAAGGAAACAAGGGAACATTGGGGCATTTGTAAGTAATATAGTGGTGCTTTTAACATGTCATAATCTGATGTTTTTGGGTGTTGGCATTTTATACCTATACAATTCAGGCTTAATTTTCTTTGTTGATATTCTTCAGCTCTGATATACTAGTGGCGATTATTGCTATCAATGTAATGTTACAGGAAAATTAAATTTAAGGTCAAATTCAGAGTTTGTGTAAAAGGGTCGAATTCCATTTAAGCTCCAACTCTACTGTCATATTACCATGAAGAGACCCCGGCACCAACACGTAGCCCCGATTACTTTAATGGGGCACTGCATAAGTCGGTCCACTGACATCAAGGTCAGGTTCTTAGTCATTAAAGGACTCCATCTTTCTTAGTATTACCAGAAAGCATGAGCTGGGGAGCAAACTTGGGCTGGGTATGAAATGTTGAGGGTCGAATTCATTGCAAGCTGAGGTGTTTTAATGGCTGAAGTAAGCCAGAAATAAAGAACAGGGAACAAATCAACTCCTATAATAAAAATAATGAGAAATCTTGGGTTTTTTTCATCTGTAGATTTTAGACTTTGGTTTAGCCCGACAAACTGATGATGAAATGACTGGATATGTAGCAACAAGATGGTACAGAGCTCCAGAAATTATGTTAAACTGGATGCACTATAATCAAACAGGTAAAGTAAGATACTTATTTTTAAACTACAAACAATATAGTCACAACAGGAAAAAGCAACTGCATTTAACCATTTTTGTTATGTTTATCATGCATATCCCTCTCTTCTTATTTTTGGCAGTTGACATTTGGTCAGTGGGATGCATCATGGCAGAGCTATTGAAAGGCAAGGCTCTTTTTCCAGGAAATGACTGTATCCTTAACATAAAATGCAGTTACATAAATTGCAAATGCACCACAGTTCTTCCTGTTCTCTAATCGCCAAAATGTTCTTAGGCTATATTTGCCAGGTAACAAGCCTTCAATACAGCAAACTGAGCTTTGCTAATAGTTCAATTTACTATACATAACTGCTGAATGTAACAACCATCAGAAGAAAAAGCAATAACAGATGTTCTTAAACCACAAGAAGCTACATGCAATCTTTATTTTATGCCTGATATTTAAATAATGACCTAGTTAAATAATGACCTAGAAGGATTGATTTCTTTCATTTGTGCAGCTTCTCAAAAACAACATGCATTTATTACAGGGTGACCAGATGTCCCGATATTATAGGGACAGTTCTGATTTTTGGGTCTTTTTCTTATATAGGCTTCTATTACCCTCCCTACTTCCTGTGCCGATTTTTCACCTTACTGTCTGGTCACCCTAATTTATTAAAATTGAATTAATATGCATGTCACTTATTGTTGTAGAACTGCTGTTTTTATGTGTATGTAGGCAAGAGAGGCAACGTAAAAATCCCTCATTCCAACATAAAGTAGTGGGACTATTATGGTTCATGGTGCAATATTGCTGGGCTCTATTGCAGCCTGTGTTGTTTCTCTGACTGACAGGAGGGCAGAAAAGGCCGTTGCTGAGTAGAGTAGAATAATAGTAAAAGGAAATGTAGAAGAAGTAAAAATAGAGACTGAAGAGAGTGGAAGATAAAGAAATGATTGCTAGATCACATCAGAAAACCTCTCTGCATTCAAAACAGAGGCACAGTGTACATCAGATTCTGTTGTGTTCCACACTAAGGGCAAGTCTACGCTACTGTCCTAACTCGATCTGTGTTAGGTGAACTTGCAGCCACTGCAGTCGTTATTGCAGTGGCTGATGTCCACTCTACCCTCCTTCTGTTGGTGGTGTGCATCCTCACCAGGAACGCTTCCAGTGACTGCAGGGGGACTGAGAGCCAGGGCTCTCCGCTCCACGCAGCTCCCTGCTGGAGCCGCCTGGACTTCTTGCCTCCCTGCGTGGGAAGTAGGGAGCCTTTGGGCAGCAGCCAGTCTGGGAGCGTGGAGCCAGGGGCAGCTGGGCTCTAGCTGCCCAGCTTTCTTCTCGGTGTCTGGAGCTGTGAAATTGACAAGACGGCCAACAGCCGATGTAAGTGATGCAGTGTCTCACACTGCATCACCCTAACTGCACCGACATAAGCCCTGCACCTCTTGTGGAGGTGGCGTTATTATGTCAGTGTAGAAGGGCACTTTCATAGTAGCTGCTTTACGTCACTCTAACTATGTAGTGTAGACCAGGTCTGACTGTTCTCACTACTCTGAAAGGCGAAAAAATCCTAACATCGCAGCTAAATCTACAATATGGCCAGGTGTGGAAAAGGCATGATGATATTATAGATCCCTGAAAAACAGCTAAGACATGGTAACATCTTGCCATTGAGCTTTCTGTGGTGTTTAAATCAATCAGACTCTATTGTCAACAATGGCACTTAATAATACCTGTTGCTTTGCATCCCTTGACTAAGGTGGTGTTTCTGACTATTTTTGGTAAGCTGGTGTGTATTGTTTCCAAAAATAGGATTTTTGCAAAATATAGACTTACCAGTTTTTTTCTCTTTCTTGTAAAATACAATCTAGAGTTACAGTGTTTCATCAACTTCACTGAGACTTTAAATTAATCTTGAATCACTAGTGGAAGTGTTAATGTGGTTCACTTTTCAGATCATATACGAACTCAGAAAATGTACATTTTAAAGATTATGGGCCTGGTTCTACGCTCCTTTGCCCCAGTGCAAAATGGGTGTAATATGCTACCCAGTCAGAATTCTCCACTCAGCCCCCGAGTCAGCAGTCATCCCGGTTCAGCAAAGCACTTGAGCATAGGCTGAAATTGTTAAGCACATGCTTAAGTCCCATCCAACTCAAAGTTAGGCATATGACTGTGTTGAACTGGGACCTTACACTGGTGGTAGCATTTTACACTCACAGTCCGTAGGTGTAAATGAATACACGAGGTTCTGGGCAGTGGACAAGAAGACACTGTGGAACTAATCTGCAGCTGGTATAAATTCGCTGACTCCATTGCAGTCAATAGAACTGTGTCACTTCCTCCATCTGAGGATCTGACCATCTGTGCAGGACTTCAGGGTTTATTTAAACAAAAAAGGCTTGTCTGTTGCTTACTTTTACTATCTGTCGTGGAGTTTTCTTGAATACTTGCAGATATTGACCAACTAAAGAGAATAATGGAAGTTGTGGGAACACCCAGTTCTGAACTCCTCAAGAAAATATCATCGGAACATGTGAGTTCACCGTTCCATAATTTAGCTGAGTTAATAATTTAGTTTTTCATGGACTTTCACACACTGGTTACACAGGCAGTTAATATTTTTCCTCTGTGTTCAATGTGCTACTGCAACACTTAATGCAGAATATAAGAGCTGTGTAGGTGACAAGTAAATAAAGCTGGTCTAACACCTTTTTGCTAATTTGCTGGATTTCTAACAGTGCTTTATTTCTCATTCTGTGAAGGCTTTTTTTTTTTTTTTTAGCCTTTGTGTGTGTTAATGTTTTTCTTACCAGTATATTCATATCTGTTGAACAATTGAGGAAACTAACATAGCTAGGCTAACACTCCATTTTCTTGCAACTTCCAGCTGTTTGTTTTTTTTAAAATGTAACTGTTATGGGCTTGGGGGAGCTCCACAGTTTGTGAGCATTCAGGCTCCTGCGAAGAGTTGAGGCAGGAATTAGCTGATACGTTGGCTCTCCCTCCATACCCTGTGCTGAGATATTGGGCCAGCCAAGAAATGTAGGGAGGGTTCTCCAATGCATGGTCACTTGGTTGTTCTTGAGGCCAGTGTAGTACAAACCTCTGTGCTTTGCACCTATCTTAGGTTCAGAGGTGTATCATATGTAACTCATTAATGTTCAGAGTAATTTTGTGGGCTCACTGATGGGGAGAGTAGACTTCTTATTATGGTGGCTTTTATCTTTTCATAGTTCGTTTCTTTTGTTTTAGAGCCACCTTAATGAGTCAGATTGTGTGTGTGTGTGCGTGTGCATGCCCCAAAGGGTGGGTTTATTTCTGGTGGTAATATTTCCTTGAAGGTTAAATTCCTAGGACTATGCCTTATCTGGAGGGCAAGTCTGTTTAGTTTTGTGAGAGTGTCCCAGTTGGGCACTAATTTGCCTGTACAAATATTTGTTTGATATTCTTGTACAGAGCTTTACACAATATTTTACTGTCTTATCTGCAGATGTGAAACTCGTTTAATAACGAACAATTGCATGTTCTTAGATGTTCACTGACTAAAGCCCAGTAAGTCTAATCAATGGATGCCAGGAATCTCTTTTTATTTATTTTTATTTTTTCCCCTTTTTATAGTTCATGGGTTTTTTTGCAAAGGTGTCTTTTGTGATTCCTTGGAAGATCATGTGATGGGATATGAGGTTTAAGAAGCTTCAAAAATTTGTATTTTGGTTTGTTTGTAGATCTAAAACTTGATTTATTAAAATTCTGATCTTTCTCAAGCAATTGGGAATTTTTGGGGGAGGAATTCAACCCTTGCATTGTATCCTAGCTGCTCCAAAGTAGTCACAACAGGTCTATACAAACCCTGCCTCCTTTGGTGTATTCCCCCCACTGCAGAACACACACCTCTATCCAGGGCAGAGCCATCTCTATATCACCTCCAAAGAAGCCCTGGGACGGGGGAATTCTGGAGCGCGGGTGGGGGCATATTGGGGACCAGGAAAGATGAGATGAATGGAAGTGTGACACAGGGAGACCTGCGCTTGGTGATTCCTCACTGCTGCAGGCCCCATAGGGGAAATGGCACCAGGAGGCACAAATTAGATCAGCCCCAGGGCTTGCCCTATATTGCAGCTTGGGCACCAGCAGCAGCAATAGTATAAGGGCTTTTGCTGGCTGTAACATTACCACAGAGATCTGGCCTGTCCTTGAGGTTTTTAGCCTGATGGGTCAGACAAAACAATGGAGCAACCTGGCACAGTCATTGAGGCCTTCGGGTGTTCACCAGTTTCTCAGAATATTTGGCTCTTGGTTAAAATCCCGCTCTCTCTCTCTCTCTAAATTTAAAATGGAAACCCATCCTCTTCTCTCATACATTGAAAAAACCTGTTGTCAGTTTTTTAATCTAGGTAAAAGAGAAGGTTTTATTTTGCTTCCTTATAGCTTCACCCTGCACATCGCAGGTTAAAGAAGTTGTGTGTACAAGTGAAGAAGTGCTGTGCAGCATAGAGAGTACAGGAGAACCAAGAGCAGCAGACCCCAGTTAATGAGAGTCCTGCTATATGACCTCCAAGTTACATCACTCTCGTAGCTGGAGTAATGCCAGGGAAGCTGATCCATAACTGTATACGTTGTTTTCAGGCTGAGGATAGCACTTACCTCCTCATCTCCTCAAGTGAGCCCGTTCCCTGCCTGCATCCTGTTCCTTTTACTTTTCAACTTCTGCTCAGAGGACTACGTCTACTTTTTAATGTTTCTTGTGGCCTCCATTCATATTTGTCCTGAAGAGCAAAAGTTGTGCATTCCCAGCTACGCTCCACTCAAAGCAGGATCAAGACTTAAATGGAGAATCCAAACTTATTTTCAGAGATAAACAGAGGATTAGAGAATTGGAAAAATAGAGGGAATCTTTATATAAACTTCACCAGATGTTTCAGAACAAGTCTCTGAGTTAGTTTGTAGATCTGATGTCTTAAATTGGGGTTAGCCCATAATCCCACTTTCAGTATTTCCAGATTCAGAATTATTTAAATACTCTGGGCTCCAATAGGTGGGTTTCTGTGGAGATGACAAGGACATGGAAGAAAGGCTGGTGAGTAAACAAGATACAGCCAAGCTGATATTGGTCTCAGTTGGCAGTAGCTGGAAGACAAAACAAGCCTGGTCCCCTACAATCACTGATGGATTCTTGAAATGAGAAATTGGGATGTGAGTAAATCAGCACAGATTAGGCACAAATATGGTCAAATGCACAGAAGTCTGATGATTTCTGTTGAGTAATGGTTGATTTCCATCTTAGCCCATAGTTTCCATGCAAGAAAGTGTAACCGCTATATATTTTAAAACTGCACAGCAAGTTATATTAACATATGTCCCTAAAGGTCTGATTCTCTGAGGTGCTGAGCTCTCTCACCAACCATGGGAGGAGAACATGCTCAGCATCATCTCCCAGGCATGCACAACATCTTTCAGGGATGTATTCCCATGGGAAGGGAAATTAATCCTGTTCTCTGTCCTTTAAACCTGTACTCTCTGTAGATGACTGGCTACCACTGGTAAGAGCAATCACACTTTTAGAAAGCTGAGTTGCCAACCTCCATAATAAAAAGAGGAAAACATATTGAAATATGTTGGTAATGGCAGCCATATTGGTCTGACTCCTCTTGACAACTTCCAGTAAAATAGAAAGTAAAAAAGAAATATATTTCTACTTCTGGTTTCACAAGTTTGTTGTATGTAAGTTAAAGATTAACCCTGTACTTGGATACATTTTGAATGAGACTGTGTCTTGGAATGACCTCTCAAAACACTTTAAAGTATCTTTTGTTTTAGTGCATAACAATTGAAAAGCTTAAAAAGATTGCAGGGAAATTAGAGATATATCAGTGATGCGTTGTCACACAGAGAGAACTGAATTAGGAGCAGGATTCCATCTCTCCAGTGGCTGTGTCCTGACCCAGAGTACATACCAGGAAGGCTCACAGTAACCTCTTATTACTGTGTAAACCAGGATATGCACGGCCAAATGATCCTGAAGGTTGTCGGATCCAGAGGAGAAAGAAAACACAAGTCTCAGTGCCTGCTCTCTGAGCAGGAGCCAGGGAGTTGGTCGGCATGAGCTCACCACCAGTTTGAGCAGCTCTTTTCATATTTTGTCCTTCTTGCTGTCTTCTGTGGGGCCCTGGAGGGTTTCTCAGTTTCCTGCAGTAACATGTGAAGAGGGGAAATAACCCATGTATAGGGAAGAGAGATGGTCAGGGATGAAATCCCTGTACTATTAACAACCTTCCTTAAAGAAACTACAGTTTTCTCAGAGACTCTCTTTCATGCATGCAGGGATGCTCTGTCCTCTCTCCTTTGACAATTCCATTTTCAGAGCTGTCATCTGCAAGGATCTGTCTGTCTACCCTCAAGATCCCCATTTAGTCTCCTCTGTCCCATAACCAGTAGGTCAGCTGCTCATCAGCTTGGACATCAGGAAAGCAATATCTTGGATGATGTCAAGTCCCAGCACCTTGCCTGCAATATTTGGGTTGGGCAGCTGAGTATGTGCGATGTGGCTGTCTCTAGGGTGGGGGCCCTGAGGATTCCAATTCACCCCCACATCCATGGAGCCAAGGCAAGCTACAAAGGTCCTGAGGCTCTGCACCTTGGAGGCATCTTAGGTCAGGATTTGATCCTTAGTTGATTAAACATTAGTATTTGAGAGTGGGTAGTTTAGTACCTCTTTGCCAGTGGTAACTGAAAGGAGATATATGCTGACTTCCTGGTTGAAAGACATGTGGCAGATAGTATGGTTATTTTAGGATCTATGGTGATAAACCAGTTGTGCAGGTAGATGAAAACATAAACAAGTTTTTCCATGTGAAATAACTATAACTTTAACTTTAAGGGGAAAATTCCACCTTTTAAAACCCTCTTGCCTGTGGGCTTTATAATTATAGACATATAAAGATGATTGTACCTAGACACACACACACAATGAGTTTCTATAGACAATGTCTTCCATGAGTAGGAAATGTAGCAATTAGAGATTTTTATTTTCCAGCATTTGCCATGTTTACTATTGAGCAAAACTGTAATCTGTATATATGCTTTGATTTATTCCCAGGCTAGAAAATACATTGAATCGTTACCACATATGCCTCAACAGGATTTGAAAGCAGTATTTCGTGGTGCCAACCCATTAGGTAAGAATTTGTTAGGGTTTTCAGACTGATGTAATTTGGTTCCTTCACCAGCATCTGAGCTCAAGTTTTACTGTTGCTATACTAAACCCAGCCGAATGACAACGGGGTGCAATGTCATAAGGATTACCAAACCTCTTGATTCTGAGACCACCATTTTACTCTAATTAAGCCTATTCAGACCCTTTTCTGGGTAGGAAGAATAGGCAGGTAGCTCCCAGTGAACAGCAATTCATGGATTAGAGGGCAAATGGCTGCTTTCAAAAAGTAAAAGCCAGTCAAATATTGCATAGCTACACAGATAGAAAGAGAACTAGAGTTAGAGCAAAGCGAAAATTTGGAACTGCCTAACAGAAAAATGATCAAAAATGTTTTATTTGAAATGAGTACCCATCATCTTTTTGCTCCAGTATGGTTCAAACCAAAGATCCTAGAATGTAACGACTCTTCTGGGACATACTAGGCCATCAGTATTTTATTTAAATGGGGTTCCTCTTAAATATGACCCACTGTTAGAAGAAAATACATAAATACCGAGAATTAATGAGGCAACATTCTCAATAAGCAAATTAAAATGTAACTAAATCTGTAGAAAAATACGGGGTTTAATCCTACTCTGCATCAACACACAATAAAAAATTTAAGTTACAATGTGTCAGTGTTTCTAATCCCATGCAAAGGTAAAGCAGAAACGTTTTTAATAATTAGTATTTTTGTCTGATAGTGAAAATATACTGAAGTTAAGCAACATGTTTATTGATAAGGTGTTGATTTGAGATCTCACAATTTAACTGGGAAACGGAGTGCCGTTCTCTGATACAAATGAATTAAAAGATAAACTGTCTGAATCAACATTTTGCCACTTGCTCTGGGCCACTAGAACAAATGTAAGCAGCAGATAGTGTGATTTGAGAAAGATGCTAGTAAGAAATATAATGCATTAAAGAGGAAAAATCAAACAAAAAATCTAATGGTGATTGTTTATATGTTAAAGCAATAAAACTGCTTACATTTTCATATATAAATTATAATATATGTATATTAAAAACATAATATATAAACCACTTTTAGTCCTCCAAATATCTCACATGTATAATATTGTATAGTTTTATGCAAATTTAAAATGAATACATTTTGAACATATTCTGTGACTGTCCCCTTTAAGGCTACTTTACAATCGTCATATGAACATTTTTTATGGGTACAAATAATTGCAAGTACAATTTTTTATGGGTACAAATTGCAATAATTGCAATAATCTTGCACTCACAATTTAGGTCACTTTGGTCCTAATACTGCAGGCACATATGCATATGCTTAATTTAAGCATGTGCACTCATGTACTTAATTTTAAGCATATGACTACTGATGTGCTTAACATTAAACACGAGCTTAAGTGTTTGCAGGGCCAGGGCCTTGGAAGGAAGTCTAAATCAGGTCATTTTAGACATCCTAACTGAATCCTAACTTGTACCCATTATAACCTATGTCATGCACCAACTAAAACAGAGGCCTGTTTAATGGCTGAAAATTCTACTCTGAATGTGTATCTTCATAAGCCATGGGCCGTATTGCACAAAAGAATGCTTTTTACATGATCGTGGGAGAAATGATGATATACTGTGTGTATACGGACACAGTTTGTGTCTGATATTTTTTTCAACCATTAATTTTCCTTTTTCTTGCACTAAATATCAAGAACAAGGAAAAGGGTGATTCTGAGGTAGTATGTAAACTTTCACTATGAAATATCTTCACTTCTAGACTTTCTGTTTAGCCACATGACATGTTTTAAATTTAATTTGAGTGTCTTTTTTGCCCTAGCTGTAGATCTTCTTGAGAAGATGCTTATATTAGACAGTGATAAAAGAATAACTGCCTCAGAAGCACTCGCACATGCTTACTTTGTTCAGTATCATGATCCTGATGATGAGCCTGAGGCTGAGCTATATGATGAGTCGATAGAGAATAAAGAACGAACCATAGATGAATGGAAAGGTAAGGGAGAATTGTACGCAGCTGTGCAAACGAGCAGCAAAAAATGTATTTGCTTAAACAGTTTTTGTCTGGTTCTTGCCCAGGGAATTGCAACACAACTTGAAGTCAGAAACTTCAGAATAACAAGGCAAATCTGTGTGTATTTCCCCCCTCTGGTTCTAGTCCCTCTTTCCATCATCTGATCACTGGATTTTCCTCAACACGCACAGCCCCATGTGAAGGCAGGTGCAAGTGATCTTGTAAGGATCCTGTACTTTTATTCTTCTGTAGACTCTTGTGGGCCAGATCCTCAGCTGGGATAGTGGAACGACGCGAGTTTACATCATGTGAGGTTTTGGCTCTGACCCTTCTTCTGCAGTCATAGCAAACGTGTCTACCAAATGGCCTGTTAATGGTTTCCTATGCATGCAATCACAGTAAAAGCTAAAGCAAATTAGGAGTGCGCACCCATGGTGAAGTTTCCCTTTGTGTAGAGGGCCAGCCTGTGGCCTTTGCACCATTTCAATTCCAAAAGAATTATGTGGGATTAAAGTGCTGAGTATGCTTTTTGTTATCCCTTTCTACAGGGTGAATCTGAACCCCAATGCTTGCCCAAACTGTTTTTCCAGTTGTATAGTGGGCTTCCAGAAATTTGACCTCATATGTGCATGGCCAGCTGCTGTGGCCATTAAAAGGTCTGTTGCAATTCTACCTTTCAGCACACCCATGTCAACAAGAAACTCTCCCTCAATATTTTTGGACATTTTTTTACATATTCCTTTTGAGATGGAGGAAATTGAAAACATGGAAGATAAAGTGGAGTGCACAAGACATCTTGAGTCTTTCTTAAATCTCCCATCCATGTGGTAGTTGGAGAGGGTGCAGGAATAATCATTGCCCCTGGCTGGGTTCTCTGAGCGCATGCTCTCTATTTAGCACCTCCTCCTAAGAGTCGCAGTCCAACTGCCTAGCCCCCGGGACCAGTGGTGATCCCTTAGGCACACTTAGATCCCTTAAGCACACCCTTTCCCAGGATTCCACCTCCTGGACACTGTGTGTTTACCATTTAACTCTTCAGGGGCACATGGCAATGAAAGCCAACAGACATACAGACAGCCTTTGCACAGGATTCTAAACACAATTACCCTTTGCTTACCATGAGGAATACACAGATCTAATAAACACACCTATATGCATTTTCACTGCCTCCGTTTCCTTACCACTCTGTAGAGTTCTTTGGGGTGTCCAGGATCCTTCTCCTGCAGCTCATGGCTTCTCTTCAGAAACTTGGAACTTCTCTCCCTCTCTGTCAGCTAACTTTCTCTGACCTCGGCTGATCCTGCTGTTAAACAGGATGCTCCTCTCTCCTGTCCAAAGCTTTCCTGAGTCTCCCTGACCCACCTAGCCTCAGTGGCTTTTAAAAGCCAGCATCAGTCCCTTGGTTTCTTTGTTCTGCTGCTGGGGATTTTCCACTCCTACTCCCTTCAGCGAAGTTTGAGTAACTAACTCCCAGCTTCAGCCAACCGACTGTCCCAAGGTGATTCCACCAGAATAGGTAACCATTTTAGGTCTAATGACCAACCATTGACCCTGGTCTGATTGACTTAGAGACATGATACAGCCCCTAACAGCAAACAGTGGGTTCCACATACACAGGCATTCAGAAATACAGCAATTTCATAACACCAACCAGAATTCATAAATGGTACATAGACAGATTCCCCAAATTATCATAGCGGTACACAGGGGGATAGTCTGTAGGCAGAGGATTGTGTTTATTTTTGATTGGCACCCAGACTAAGGTTTTGATTCTGTATTCCATCCAAACTACGGGGCTTCATGTAGCTGGATGCAGCCCCTTAGTTCAGGACTGACCAGTGCAAAGCCAGTACTAATGTACGTATACTACTGGCATAAGGGACTATACTCCAGTGGAGAATCTGTGTAGTGAAGCTCCAGTCTGGCATGCTGCCTTCTCTCTGAGCCCTGTAAGGTAAGTGCCACCCCTCCCACCGGGGTAGCAGCAGCAGCCCGGGGCTCCGGGGACAATTTAAAGGGCCTGGGGCTCCCCTGCTTCTACTGCCCTGGTCCTTTAATTAGCCACCGGAGCCCTGGGGAAGCAGCGGGACTCCAGCAGCTATTTAAAGGACCAGGGCAGCAGAGGCAGCTGGAGCCCTGGCCCTTTAAATAGCCCCTGGAGCCCCCGCTACCCCAGGGCTCTGAGGTCCATTTAAAGGGCCTCCAGCTCCCCTGCTTCTACTGTCTCGGTCCTTTAAATAGCCTCCGGAGCCCTGGAGTAGCAGTGGTGGGGCTCCAGCGGCTATTTAAAGGGCTGAGGCGGTAGAAGCAGGGGAGCCCCAGGCCTTTACATAGCCGACGGAGCCCCACAGCCGCTACCCCAGGGCTCTAGCAGCGGGGATCTGGAAGCAATTTAAAGGGCTTGAGGCTCCAGCCACTGCTGGGAGCCCCAGGCCGTTTAAATTGCCCCCGATGAAGCTGGGCTGCCCCAGTCCGGTGCACCGGCTCTTGCCAGTATGCCGTACAGGGCCATACCGGCTTACTTTCACCTCTGACTAGTGGAGGGTTTGCGGGGGGGAGGGCAAGAATTCTGTCTCCAGCCAATTTAAAGCCACTTTGCACTGCTTACATAGTGCTGAATGGCCCAAGCAGAGAATCCTGCCCTGACCCTTTATGCGGTTCCCTCATCACAAAATGGATATGGCAGAGCTGGTTTATACAGCATATTTTAGCATGTAGTTTAGCTATGGGGAGCCTGGTCAATTGTATGCTCTTCTATGGAGTTTGGCTATGTTGATGTGAGTGCTATAAAGGGGGAGCTTGAGGAAACTGCTCTAGACTAGATCCTGAGCTGTGACTGGGGAGGTCTCAGTGCAGAAGGGGTGCTGCAAAATTAACTGTAAAGGATCTTTGCACTCCCCCAGTTCTGAAGCTGGTCCCTGTTGTAAGTGAGAGCAGACTGATGATTAGTCCCAATTCCACTCTTACCCAGAGCTCCAAGGATCTGTTCCAGCAGCTGGAGATACCTGTAGTTTAAGGGATCCTCTCCAGTGCCTTCTTATCCTCCCTTTCCCTCCCACAATCATGTTCCCATAAACTGGCTGCCTATATCTGTGCCACCCAAGAATCCCTCCACACTGGTGAAATCCTACAGAGGCTGAGTTATAGTAGTGGTGTAAAGCTATGCTAATGCAGGGCAGGAAATGGGCCACAGTGTCCAGTCAGGGAAGAGCAACCCTCTGTTAACCTGAGGAGGGCGCTCTCATAATTCTGCTACCTCTGGATAGATGATGAAAGCTGATTCATAGAATATCAGGGTTGGAAGGGACCTCAGGAGGTCATCTAGTCCAACCCCCTGCTCAAAGCAGGGCCACTCCCCAACTAAATCATCCCAGCCAGGGCTTTGTCAAGCCTGACCTTAAAAACCTCTAAGGAAGGAAATTCCACCACTTCCCTAGGTAACGCATTCCAGTGTTCACCACCCTCCTGGTGAAAAAGTTTTTCCTAATATCCTACCTAAACCTCCCCCACTGCAACTTGAGACCATTGCTCCTTGTTCTGTCAATTCTATGATTGCCATCAACTGCTCCCTCCACAAAATTTGTATGCTGCAAAGCCCGCACGTGTTGCCTTGCACATATCTTGTCTAATATGAATCCGTGCTGCATTTGCTGCTGTAACTACAGGTGCTTAATTTGTTTGTCTGCTATTTCCTCAGATGGTTGAGCCCTTGACAGGAAAGTTTAACAATTTCCTTTTCACAAAATTAATTCCTCTTCATGATGCAAGCCTCTTTTTAAATGGTTGCAGAGGCAAACTTGGCTTAACACTTCCTGAGCTGAAACTGGGAAGTGGGGATAACTTCTCTATAAAAAGCAAGAATGTTTCATGCAGCAGCAGCAGATTCTGGTGCATCAAAAAGATGGTGAAATTAACCCTTGTTCAAAGGCCCAGCCCAAGGCCTATGGGCCACGTAAGCCTTCAAAATAGGGCTTGCATAGAATTGAAGCTGATCATAGGCCTTGTTGTTGGCCCTCTGCTCAGGGATGAATTTCACCCCAAGAGATGTATAGCTCTCCTCATTCTCTTCTCTACATACTTCATCTGTCATTAGAAAATGGCCTTTGAAAAACCTAATGCTCTGAAAATCAGACAAATACTAAGTCTGATTCTGTGGTCTGTTTATTTCAGTTTAATTATTTTGACTTTTAACTGTATGAATAGAAGCAGAAACATTTAGGTGATCAAACAATTTCTCTGAGGAAAATCACAATTAATATTTCAGATGCTGCATTCCAGCAAATGTGTGTGCTCATTCCATGTGCTGAATAATTAAGTGCATAGGCAATCTTATATAAGAATTATTTGAGAGGTTTGTTTGGTTAGCATTTCTTTAATGGGTTCAGGTAAAAGCATTCCTTAGTGAGGCTAACCTGGTTGAAATTCTTGAAAGGGGAGAAATCAAGGGTTTCGGATTGTTTAGAAAGAAATGTCCTTATCTCCTTTGTAGGTCTAAAGAATGGCTTGATTGAAATAATATTTTTGCAGCTTTAGCTAGGAGAGCATTAAAACATGGCAAAATATTGTCATTTTGTTCTTATTAGGGAAGAATAATATTCCAAATGAAGGAATAGAGCCATTTGTGCATGATCGCTTGTAGACATTTACTAGAAAATCCCGCACAAAACTGAAGAAGTTGCAGATCCTCTAATCTGATCACAACTGAGTTTCTGTATTACAAGAAACTGACACATTATGAAGCTTTGATATAGTATTTTTGCCTCTTTTCTGTTAGAATTTCTCTGGAGACTAGGAAGCTGCTTCTTCTGAGTCTTAAGGCATTTATGGCAATGTTACTGCTGTGTTGAGGGAGGGTTTAATGCTGCTTCCACCACATATACAAGTTCTTGATTTTTAACATTCAAACATTTACAGTCCTTGGTTTTGCTAAGTAAAACAACTGTATAGGCCCAGTTATGGGCTGCTTTACTAGTGCTTTACTAAACTTCAAATAGAAGTTTTTAATCCTTGGATACAGTCCATATTTGAAGCTTATTTATAACAAAAATGTAAATAGCCATTTTGTAAGTATTACAGCTTCCTGGGGGCCAGGGGTGAGAGATGGGTTAGTTAGTATGTTCCTGACCGTCAGTGGAGTTTTGGCTGAGAAGAGATGCTGTGTGCATTCAGACCTGCAAAGTATTTACATCAGTACAATCAGTACGGTTGTGTTATATTGACAAAAAATGCATTACCTGCGGTTTGCATAGATAAGTACCCTATTAAATTTATACCATAAATGAAGGAATACCAGGAACTAAAACTCCAGCACAGAATTCAAACAACTAGGGGAAGAACGTGCATTGTTCCTTTTTTAGTCTGTTATTAAAAATATATTTTAATCTGAATTTTTTTTATTGGTTTGTAAGGAAAAAACTACATTCGATTTAAGCACATTCACAGAGTAGCACAGTGTACTTCATTTAGTTTTGGGACATTGAAAGGGAGATGTGGGAGGTATAACAATATACCGTCCCTTGTTGGTTGTCAATGGTCTCGGGAATAAATGAAACCGCTAATCTCACATTTTGTAAAAAGTTCTATGAAGGATCTGTTTTCTGAGACATGAATCCTGCAACATGTAAAAACAGCATGTTGCTTTAACATCTGTGTAGTAATACATTTTGAACATTCTGTTTTGCATGCACATTTTAGAATCAAAAGCCTTAAATACTGAATTATTTACCTTGCATCACTTGATTGCAGGAGTTACAGTGGAATGGGGTGGTATTTTTATATATCAAACTTTTTACATGCTTTTACTCATAATATCTGTTTGCCCTAAATCTTTAGTGCCTATGTGTATTTTGTTGAGGTTTTTTTATATCTGACATTTTTCATATTTTGGTATTTATATTCCATGTGAGCAGTAATAAAGGATAGATTAGCAAACACAGAATTTACTATATTCCCTAACCGAAAGCATTGGTAAGGTAGAGTTAAGGCTGTAAATCAGCCATTAATTGATGATGTTTTAATAATACGGTGATTTCAAATCAGGGGTATTTGGGGGTGGGTTAAAAGTCTGGAATTTCAAATGTTTTAGTTATTGAAAAACAAAATTAAAAAATCCATCACCTAACTGCCAAAAAGAATACTCCTGTTGAGGTACCCAAAACAACCTTAACTCTGCCTGCTTATCCTACTTCTCCTGCCAGTGAGAGAACCCCACTAGCTGCAACAATAATGAAATTAAGAGCCTGATCCTCTTTTTACTTATATCAACCAGTGAAAATCAAGAGTAACTCAACTGAAGTCAGTGAAATAACACCTGTGTTAAGACAGCTAGGCTTGGTCATTCCTGTTTCACATATGAATTATTCTTAGAACTGGTAGAAACATTTTGAATTTCACAACTTTTTGACAAAAGAGAAATTTGTCTGAGAAAATCCTTTTATCTGCAACCAGCTCCAATTATTATGCAATGGTATTTCAGTTTTGGGTGATACAACCCACGGCTACCCTTCTAACCTAGATCAGGGATGGCATCTCAGATGTGCTTTGGCAGTACATGAAGGGTCGTATGGTTTTTGGTCAATATGTTCAGGATCAGGCAGTCCTAAGAGATTTTGAGAGGATGTACAAAAAGTACCCTAGGAGTTCTTGTTCCCCAAAATTCACACGATCCTCCCTCTTAACACTTGTCTCCCTACTGCCACCTCCCAGCCCAATTCACTCAGCTCTTTTCCCCCAAGAGGCTAAAGCTTTTCAGCCAGAATTTGTGACCAGACTGGAACAAAAATATTGTACTTTGCTTAACAACATGTTAGTAACTTTAGAAGAACTGACATTTAACGATTCCACTTTTGAAGTGTACATTAATACACTTTTGAAGTGTACATTAATATTCATCAATTCATATAGAGATTCTTTGAGCTAGTTTATTGCCGGGGGATTATTCCGTTGCTTTGATACATACTATAAAAATCTGAGGAATAGTCTTCAAAGAAAACTTAATCAGCAATGACAGAATATCGCCAAGTGCTTAGGTGTCTGGCTTCCTTTGTTCAACTCTCAGGTGAGAGATTCTCTGGTGGATAAGCCTGAGCTTATGTGTAATTTTATTTAATGAAAGCCATCTTGATAGTAGAAAAGTCCTACTATCTCCATGTAGTCAATAGAGCAGGACATGTGAAATGGATGACAATAGAATAATCCTTCTAGGAAGACCAACAAAACAAATAAGAACATTCCAGTCAAAATGTTTGAATTTGGGTGCTTAAAGTTAAATCCATATTTATTCACCTGAATGAAGGTGGCCTGATTTTCAAAGGTGCTGAGTGTCGTCACCATCCATCAACACCAGTGCCAGTTCAGCAGCTCTGCAAATCAGATAAGTCTTTCTTTTAGGTGCCTTAATAGGTAGTTAATCAGGTGGCTGACTTTCAAAATGTGGCTTTTAAGTTTATAGTGACTCAACTCTCAGCAGGCAACTGCAACTCATATTCAAGTAGAGTCAGGTTTGTTTGACTCAGCATTTCGCTGTGTAGTAGAAAACTGATTTTCACCCAAACAGTATACCAAGGGAAACAGGGTTGCTTTTTCCTCTTTTGATTCAATTCTGTAAAGTTGTCTATTTTTATTCTATATTATGAATAATAATAATAATTAATAAAAGGAAACACGTAGCATTAATTCAAGTGCTTACCCAATTATCTTTATACAAAGAGCCTAAAGTGTTAACACTTCTTGAGAGAAAACCAAATAAACCAATTCTGGATTCTTAGATCAAGTTGTTTTTGAAAGATGTGGCAAAAAAAAGGGGCAAAGATAGATTTCAAAAAAAGTGCACTGTACTGATTTTCCAGCCTGTTTCAAGAATGCCCTGTCTGATTTCCTCTAAACATTCCAGGATGGATTTTCCTTGGCACAGGATAACACAAGAAAACTTTCAGATTAATAGATATAGGCTAGATGAAAGTAGAGGAGTGATCATAACTGGGACTTTAATAGAAACCAACCAAATAATGTTAACTGCAGAGAGACTATGTCCTCTCATTAATCCATACAAACTCCAGGCTCATGTACATCTCCACACTGACAGCATTTCATGATGGAAACAAATAATCTCTCTTTCCATGAATAATATGATCCTGAATATTTCCTGCAAGCAGAAATTTCTACAAGTTTTATTACAACAATTAATATTATTTATTACTGCTTCTCAAGCACAGTAAGTGCTACATCGAAATAAGGAGACCCTGAAGGCCTCATTTACATAAAGGATTTCTCCGAGTTGTTAATGGAATATTGGCCTAATCCCAAAAGAAATTGATAGCACATTTCTCCCTATTTTTTATCCTTCAAACTTAAGTCCCTAAGTGGTTGATGCTGAGCAGAGAACCGAGCACCTGAAGTTAATGGGGGTTACAAGTGCTTGGCATCTCTCAGGGTATGTCCTTAGAGCTTCCTAAGTCTCCATGACATATTGCTGAGGTTTGCAGCCAGGAAATTCCTGGCTGTTTAATCAGTTAGAAAATATCTCAGAATGCAACGGCTCGGAACACCCCATTTGGAGTTGAATGCATTATGCAGTACGCTTCCTTAGCTGCTGCAGCACTTCCACTCATTTTGGCACAACATCTGCAGTAGTACTCTCAGTAGAATAGATGGCGTGAGAATAGAATAAGCAGTTTAATAACTGCAAAAGCATAGCATACACAGCCTCCAGTATTCATTTCTAATACCGTCTCCGACACCAGCTTTTGAAGAAATTAAGGCCTGGACCCTGGGTTGCATCTGAGCAAGGCTCAGTGGCTCAAGGCTGCTCTTTTTTATACCAAGCTGTCTTAGGCTCAGAGGGGCCATTCTAGGAGCTAGGGATCAATCACTGGGTCACAGAGACAGCCCAACTGTTCCCGCCTGTATCCCAGACATGGGGGATTGTGCAGAGTAACACAACTCAGGGATTCCTTTCAACTGGGGGAATCCTCTGGTAGTCAGTAAAGCAGTCATCATGACTGCTTTGCACCACCTGAGCAGTGCAAAGCAGCTACTGCAGGGGCCAGGATCTGGCTCTAAGACGTTACCTAACATTTAAAGACTATTTTAAAGAAATGCCATTCATGCTTACTGCGTACGTGCACACTCTCTCTCTCTCTCACTGCCCCAGTACATGGATCTTTTTACTAAACCAGTTCACATGAGCAGGTTGATCAGCTCTAAACACTGGCCAGTGATCAAAGGCTTGTTCCTGTGCCAGAGTGAAATATGTCATTTACTTCAGTGTGGAGAAGATCAGGCCCTTAAAGTCTCTTTCCAGTTTGAGAAAAAGGTGCATTTAACAAAAAGGAGCCATAATTGTGATTTTTTTTTTTTCTGTCAGTTAAAAGATGTAACTTGCTCCTCGCTGAAGGGAAATTGCTGTCATCGTGGAAAGAAAAGGGGCTGGGCAAGAAGGCAGGGCAAAATGACACTGCATTTTGGGCAAGTCTTGGTGTAAGCAGGCTTGAGAGCTAACATGCTGTACAGCAAACGAATATCCTATAAGAAAACCTTAAATCTACATACATTACAGCACTACCCTCAAAGGACAAAGTGTAACTGCAGAGGTTCAAGTGTTTAATTTATGTTTGAACACAATGGATTGAGAAATGGAGGAAGAACACTTTTCTGCAGCTAAAGAAACGTGATGGCAACATGTACATTAAAATAAACATGTTTAGGCTTTTCTAAAGGTTGCATGTTATATTATATTTTGTCTTTCATTAAGCCATTCTGGCAGCTCTTTGACAGCATACTCTGCATTTCCTGTTCAGGGCTAGTGTGTTTTTGTAGTCAACTGCTGGACACAAATACGTTATAAAATAATATCTTAGAGCATGATCCACAGTCTATTGAAGCCAATGGAAAGACTCCCACTGACTTCAGCAGGCTTTTGATTAAGTTCGTAGTAAGGTTAGAAATACAAATAATTTCATTGTACTTGTGTTCTGTTTTGCCTTGAATATTTTCTTTTTAAATCAATACCCGTATGATGCTTGTCAGCTACTTTAGGCTAAAGGTCTACATGCAGTCACTACTTAAATGCTATGTATTTCAGATTCAGATAGTTCACACCTATTTTTCTTTTTTGTCCCCTCCAGAGATTACATATGAAGAAATGATTAGCTTTAAACCACCTGATTTAAAAATGGATAGCCTGGAAATAGAACAGTAAATACAACCAGCTGTGTTTTGCCTTGCTGCACTATCAAGACTGTTGAAAACATAGCATTACAATTTAACCTATATTCCCAAGAGTAGATTTTACTATCCAAAGATGTTGGAGAAGGAATGGAAGAGCAGGTAAATGATACTGAAGCCAGATGGTTTTTGCCTTGTACTATGAATGTAATCACAGAACGTAAAAGGTGATAAAGAACTGCTTCATTCTGATAAAATGATGCACTGAGTTCTGTTTTCCTGGATTTTTCTGCATGTTTCATTTTATCAGTTGTAATGCCAAAAATGAAGGTAACTTTTTTTATTATTTTGAATAAACTTTTTTTGAAATTGTACATTTAAAGCATGAATGTATGCAAACATGAAAGTAGACGTCCATACACGCAACCAGTTGTTTCCTGGCATTACCCTAATTTTATCTGTTTTTCATTTTTTATTTATAGCTAGTGCCTTTAAGAAAAAGAGGGCATGGTAGTGAGTTAGACATAATATGCAAATGTAGTCATATCTGTGGTGGTCTTATAAACATACTGGCTGTGTCTTGAGTGGTTTAACACCAGTTGGAAATCAATGAATAAAGCTTTGTCATGTTGCCATTTAAAGTGTCTGTTCTCATTTTTTCCATATAGTCTTTAAAACTGCAGAGGATAAGTTTTTGAGAGACAGTGTTTCTGTGTGATGCTGCTACGGATTGTGTTATCAGCAAAGAGTTAGTGAATTTGCACAGATTACAAGAATTCACACCACAGACACTTTGTGGAATTTCTCTTGTTTTCCAGAAATCTCACCAAAGATACCACAGATTGTAACGTAGAGATAATGTGTTCATTCATTGAACTCAACATCTCCCTACTCTATTCTTTTCCTTCAGTCAATCCATGAGAGGCCAACATAATAAATGAGATTAAAGAACAAAATAGGGATAAGTTTTAAGAAGAATTTGGACAGTTGTGAAAAGCAAAATATCACAATCTCATTGGAACTGCATTTTTAAAAAGCAATATTTTAAAAGGCCCAATGTCTCTGAAGAGTTAGACAAACTAAATGTAAAGCTAATTCCTAGCAGGATATATCCGATGCCAAGATGTCTTAAAGAATTAACTCTATAATCTCATTTATCCCCTGGAAGTGTAACCATGATAAAGGAACATTATTATTAACATCTTTTGGTCTGAGATCCTCTGGTTAATATATGGCCACGTTTGTCTCATTCCTTTGTGATTCACAATTGCAAATACCAGTAGATGCTGTCCATTTTTTGTGTATTTTGTCATGCCATGTCTCATTCTGTCAGTGTCTCATTTTGGGGGGTTGCTTGTTTTTATATTAATGTTGTTACTTTGTTTTGCTGTGATGACTTTGTCATTAGTTTGGCTTGTACAGCTATTCTATCAGCTGATGAATTTGAATACATTTATTTACTTTCTCTGTAGTTTTGCTGCTTGATCTTTTTTCTTAATAAACAACTACAAAAAAAAGCAAAAGGAAATTTTATTTTCCATAGCACTTGACTACTATCAATGATTGAATTAACCTAAGTTAAAATATGTGAATATTGTACAGATGCAGGAGGTACCGTGTATATACGCGTTCATAAGTCGAATATTTTTGGTAAAAAAGTGACGCATCAAAGAGCAGGGGTCGGCTTATAAACAGGTCTACATCAAAATTTGATGATTTTAAACTCTATGGAATCATTGAATTGAATATATAATACATTGTGGTTTTGTTTACCTGGAGCGTCTGCAGGCATGGAGCCCTCAGCTCCCTGTGGCCACAGTTCGCCGTTCCCAGCCAATGGGAGCTGCGGGAAGTGGCACACCACTTCCCGCGGCTCCCATTGGCCTGGAACGGCGAACCGCAGCCACTGGGAGTTGAGGGGCTCCATGCCTGTGAATGCTCCAGGTAGACAAAACGTCCAGGGCCGCTCACGGCTTACCCTAATGGGCCAGGAGCCAAAGTTTGCCAACCCCTGAAATATAGAGTCGGCTTATGAAAGGGTCATACAGTTTTTACTATTTTTACCTATCCATCTTGGGGGGGGTCAGCTTATAAATGAACGGGCTAATGAACGAGTATATGAACAAGACAGAGACAAACACCTACAAGATCTCTATCAAGCATTCTTACAACTACAGTACCCACCTGCTGAAGTGAAGAAACAAATTGACAGAGCCAGAAGAGTACCCAGAAGTCACCTACTACAGGACAGGCCCAACAAAGATAACAACAGAACGCCACTAGCCATCACCTTCAGCCCCCAACTAAAACCTCTCCAACGCATCATCAAGGATCTACAACCCATCCTGAAGGACGACCCATCACTCTCTCAAATCTTGGGGGACAGGCCAGTCCTTGCCTACAGACAGCCCCCCAACCTGAAGCAAATACTCACCAGCAACCACACACCACTAACCCAGGAATCTATCCTTGCAACAAAGCCCGTTGCCAACTGTGTCCACATATCTATTCAGGGGACACCATCACAGGGCCTAATCACATCAGCCACACTATCAGAGGCTCGTTCACCTGCACATCTACCAATGTGATATATGCCATCATGTGCCAGCAATGCCCCTCTGCCATGTACATTGGTCAAACTGGACAGTCTCTACGTAAAAGAATAAATGGACACAAATCAGATGTCAAGAATTATAACATTCATAAACCAGTCGGAGAGCACTTCAGTCTCTCTGGTCACTCGATTACAGACCTAAAGGTCGCAATATTACAACAAGAAGACTTCAAAAACAGACTCCAACGAGAGACTGCTGAATTGGAATTAATTTGCAAACTGGATACAATTAACTTAGGCTTGAATAGAAACTGGGAGTGGATGGGTCATTACACAAAGTAAAACTATTTCCCCATGTTTATTTCCCCCCCCCCCCCACAAACTCTTCCTCAGATGTTCCTGTTAACTGCTGGAAATGGCCCACCTTGATTATCACTACAAAAGGTCGTCCCCGTTCTCCCCCCCACCCCCCGCAATGGTAACACCCATTGTTTCATGTTCTCTGTGTATATAAAATCTCCCCACTGTGTTTTTCATTGAATGCATCCGATGAAGCGAGCTGTAGCTCACAAAAGCTTATGCTCAAATAAATTGGTTAGTCTCTAAGGTGTCACAAGTACTCTTTTTCTTTTTGCGAATACAGACTAACATGGCTGCTACTCTGAAACCTGATCTATGTGGGTAATAATTCTAGGAAGGGAAAATAAGTATTCACTTCATGGTAAATATTCAGATGCAGCAATATAGTCTTATTTGTGAGAACTTTAACTTTACTGATTAATGAACAAAACTAGTGCTTGTGTTAAGCCAATTGAGACTCAGTAGAACCTGACCATGGGAATAGTTTGTCTTCATGCTTTTTTTCATTTGAAAATTGTGTGTATCAATCAAAGACTACTGAAGGCAATACAAAGTCTATTGAAGGCAATGGGAGTCTTTCCATTAACTTCAGTAGACTTTGGATCAGGCCCGTAGTGGCCACTGAGTGATTTCTTATGATTTCACATTGATTAAATCAGTCAGATTTCCTAGGAATCGTGAATTTTGTGTAAGCCACCCTAAAGGACTGCCCTGACTGTATAATGAAAAAATCGTGATCAGTTCATCTCCAGAAATAGAAATATCATGTAATTGATCTACTTTTTCTCTTAGCTAGTAATTAATGGCAAATCGTCTTGAAATATTTTAATGTTGATTCCAAGCCTGCTGTGCATCTACTTTAACACCTAAGAGCCACAAATAATAATGTTTGTGAACATAAGAACGGCCATACCGGGTCAGCCCAAAGATCCATCTAGCCCAATATCCTGTTTTCCGACAGCAGCCAAAGCCAGGTGCCCCAGAGGGAATGAAAAGAAGAGGTAATCATCAAGTGATCCATCCCCTGTCGCCCATTCCCAGCATCTGGCAAACAGAGATTTCTAGGGAAACCATCCCTGCCCTTCCTGGCTAATAGCCATTGATGGACCTATCCTCCATGAACTTATCTAGTTCTTTTTTGAATCCTGTTATAGTCTTGGCCTTCACAACAACCTCTGGCAAAGAGTTCCAAAGGTTGACTGTGCATTGGGTAAAGAAATACTTCCTTTTGTTTATTTTAAACCTGCTGCCTATTAATTTCATTGGGTGACCCCTAGTTCTTGTGTTATGAGAAGGAGTAAATAACATTTCCTTATTCACTTTCTTCACACCAGTCATGATTTTATAGACCTCTGTCATATCCCCCCCTTAGTCATCTCTTTTCCAAGATGAAAAGTCCCAGTCTTATTAATCTCTCCTTATATGGAAGCTGTTCCATACCCCTAATCATTTTTGTTGCCCTTTTTATTAATCTTTTCCAATATATCTTTTTTTGAGCTGGGGTGACCGTATCTGCACACAGTATTCAAGTACCATGGATTTATATAGAGGCAATATATTTTCTGTCTTATTATCTATCCCTTTCTTAATGATTCCTAACATTATTAGATTTTTTTTGACTGCCGCTGCACATTGAGTGGATGTTTTCAAAGAACTATCCACAATGATTTCAAGCTCTCTCTCTTGAGTGGTAACAGCTAATTTAGACCCCATAATTTTATATGTATATTTTGGGATTATGTTTTCCAGTGTGCATTACTTTGCATTTATCAACATTGAATTTCATCTGCCATTCCACATTGTGGAATGTTTTGCATGTAGTACTCAAGCTTTCAATGTGGGAAGTGAGAAAGACAAGGTGGGTGAGGTAATGTTGTTTAGTAGAACAACTTCTGTTGGTGGAAGAGACAAACTTTTGAGCTTCACAGAGCTCTTCTTCAAAAAGCTTGTCCTTTCCACAAAGAGAAGTTGGTCCAGTGAAAGTTATTACCTCACCCACTTTTTCTCTTTCATATCCTGGGACCAACATGGCTAAAACATAGGAACTGTCATGCTGGATCAGACCCAAGGCCCAGTAGCCAATACCAGATGTTTCCAAGGAAGGTTAAGAGCCCAGCAGTAAGGAGTGGATACAGGATAATCTTCCCTCAACATAGGTCTCATCCTGATCTCTAATGCTTAGAAATTGGCTTAAACCCTGATGCACACGGTTTAATATCCCTTCCAAAATTTTTTATTAATTATGAAAATTCTGGATCTTCTTGATATCCATATAAATATTCAATCCAAGATATATGGATTGATTAATTCTATTTTGCACTCAAAAAAGTTGTCAGTCTTCCATAGGATGGTTTTAATGCTATAAAGCTATATTAACACACACAGATTACAGAATCATAGAAATGTAGGGTTGGAAGGGACCTTGAGAAGTCATAAAGTCTGGCCCCTTGTATTGAGGCAGGACCAAGTTAACCTAGACCATCCCTGACAGGTGTTTGTTCAACTTGTTCTTTAAAATCTCCAGTAATAGGGATTCCACAACCTCCTTTGAATGCCTATTCCAGAATTTAACTATGCTTATCATTAGTAAGTTTTTCCTAATATCTAACTTAAATCTACCTTGCTGCAGATTAAACACGTTACTTCTTGTCCTACCTTCAGTGGACACGGAGGACAATTGATCACATTCTTCTTTATAACAGCTTTTAATGTATTAGAAGACTGTTATCTGGTCACCTCTCAGACTTCTTTTCTCAGGTTCTCATGCCCAGTGTTTTTAATCTTTCCTCATAGGTCAGGTTTTCAAAACCTTTTATTATTTTTGTAGCTTCTCTGAACTTTCTCCAGTTTGTCCACATCTTTCCGAAAGTGTGGTGCCCAGAATTGGACACAGTACTCCAGCTGAGGCCTCACCAGTGCTAAGTAGACCAGGGAAGTTACCTCATGGGTCTGACCTATGACACTCCTGTTAATGTACCCCAGGATGATATCAGCCTTTTTTGCAGCTGTATCACATTGTTGACTCATTCACTTTGTGATCCATTATAACCCCAGATCTTTTTCAGCGGTACTACCACCTAGCCAGTTATTCCCCATTTTGTAGTTGTGCATTTGACTTTTCCTTCCTAAGTAAAGTATTCTGCACTTATCTTTAATGAATTTCATCTTGTTGAATTCAGATCAATTCTCCAGTTTGTCAAGGTTGTTTCGAATTCTAATCCTATCCTCCAAAGTGCTTGCAACCCCTCCCACCTTGGTGCCATCTGCAGATTTTATGAGCCTGCTCTCCACTCCGTTATCCACGTCATTAAGGAAAATATTGAATGGTACCTGACCCAAGACTCACCCCTGTGGAACCCCACTAAATACATCCTCCTAGTTTGAGAGTGAACCATTGATACTTTTTAAGTATGATCTTTCAATCCATTGTGCACCCACTTTATAGTAATTTAATCTAGACCACATTTCCTTAGTTTTCTTATGAGCATATCATGTGGGACTGTGTCAAAGCCTTAGTAAAATGAATGTACATCACATTTTCTGCTTTCCCCCTCCCCCGCCCCCCCCCATCGAGTAGGTCAGTAACCCTGTCAAAGAATGACGTTAAGTTCACAGTTGCAGTTAAATGCCAGTGTGTGATTTAGTTTAGGGTATGTTTACACAGCACCTGGGAGGGCTCTTTCCAGCACAGGTAGACTGACATGTGCTAGCTCTGCTCAGCCTAGTGTGGCAAAAATAGCAATTTGAACACAGTGGCACTGATGGCAACTCAGGCTAGCCACCCAAGTATGTACCCAGGGGGTTGATTGGGGTTGTTGCAGCTTCAGTGTTATTTTTAGCTGTGATGACATGGGACTTTTCTGTTATATTTTTATGAATCCTGTGTATGCTTCAGTTTCCCCTATAAGCTGCATTATTACCCAGTGGTAGAAAAGGACTGTTTGCTCTCAGGGCAGGCTAAGAGACATAGGTATGAATATTGCCTAGCTGGCTGAGACTAAATGGATCATTGGGAAAAGCCTAGCTGAGGCTGACCCCATCTCAGTGGAGAATCTGTGAAAACCATGGCAAAGCCAGTCTCCAGGATATATTCTCCCACCCCTCAGCAGGGAAGGTGAGCATAATTCCCATGCTGAAGTCCGGGCTGTCATCTGGAGCCTGACCAAGGAAGTCAGACTTAGGCTATGTCTACACTAGCACTTTTGTTAGTAAAACTTATGTCACCTAGGGGGGTATGAAAAACCACCCCCCTGACCAACGTAAGTTACACCAACAAGCACCAGTGCAGACAGCACTATGTCAGCGGGAGACGCTCTCCCACTGACATAGTTAACGCCGCTTGTTGGGGGTGGTTTAATTATACCAATGGGAGAGCATAGAGAGGCTACACAGGAGACCTTACAGCAGCGTAGCTGCATCGGTACAGGTGTGCCACTGTAAGGTCTCTAACGTAGACACAGCCCTGAGAGACAGACAGAGCTTGGCTGGGCTAACCAGAATGGTCTATGCTTTGACCTTCAGTTCTCTCTGCTAACCTAAGGACTTCTTATGCTGTGTTCCACTTGACTAATAAACCCTACTGTTTTGTCAGTGCTGCTTGAGTGTCACTGCAAATGTTTGCTGAGGTGCATTAATCCCTGAAGAATGCACAAGTCTCTACCAGGAGTCTATCTCAGTTGGACGCAGTAAACAGAGCTCACGGTGTGAAGCGGGAGTGCTGAAGACCCAGAGGTCCAGTCTAAGGAGGCAGTGAAGCCACCTGGCTTACCCTGGAGGAAGAGTGAGACCCTCTAGGAGATCTCTCACACTGAAGGGGTTCCTTCTGGAGACTCTTCCAAAGTTGGGGGCATAGCACCAATCCTGTAGATCTGTGACATTAGCATGCTAGCTCAAGCAGAGCTAGTGCATGTCTGTCTAGTCACTCTGGGAATTACATCTCCAAGCTGTTGTGTATGCATACCCTAAGTATAGGCTAATCTGAGCTCAGTTATTTCTACTGAAATACAATCACAAGCCATAAAATGTCATTATCTCACCTGAATGCCTAAATAAATGGAAGTCAGGGGGCAACCTTCTTTTCCCAGACTTTTCAAGTTCTGGGAGATATTTCATAGAAGGGTACTAAGGGCCTTTTTTATGAATTCACTTAAATCGCAATAATCAAAATATTTTCCAGTTTTAGGTCAGAGATTCTCCTATGCTATGGTAATGTGATAAGTTTATCAGTTTACACTGGCAGGACAGGGTAATTGAAAGGGAGTTACCCCCTTGAAGTGAATATGTGGGAAATGTATTGCTAGAAATGCTTATCATTTGAATGCAGGTGAAGAAATCATTTGTCAGCCTAGCTAAAATAGACTTTTAATGTAGGTAAGCATTTTAGGAGCAAGTCTCTTCATGCCTAATAGACCTACAAGGCATTTAACCAAAAAAACACACATACACCGGTGAAGATTTTGTTTGGTTTGGTTTCGGACTTTTACTAAAAACTTCATTTTATGAGGAAATTGCTTGTTTGGCTCCAAGTTATATTAATAGAATTTGCAGTAGTGGAGTGTGTTAGAGTACGTATGTTCTTTAAGATCCTCACATTTTGCTTAGTCAGGTTATTGCAACCACATTTTAATATGTTCTTTGTACATAGTGTGTGTATTTTTGTAAAGAATTTCATATTCCTAGATTTTAAAGCCAGAAAAGACAATCGTAATAATCTAATTTGACCTGCTGTATATCTCTGGTTGAACTAGAGATTGTCTTTTAGAAAATCATCCAATCTTGATTTTAAAATTTCCAGTGATGGAGAATCCACCACAATCCTTGGTAAACTATTCCAATGGTTAATTACCTTCACTGTTAAAAATGTGCATCTTATTTCCAATGTGAATTTGAATAGCTTCAATTTTCAGTGAATGGATCTTGCTATGCCTGCTAGACTGAAGAGCCCTCCATAATCAAATTTCTAACTCTAATCCATTTTAAATGCAATGCCAATTAATAAAGCTTTTCTTGCATGTCTTGTACATAGCACTTGACTACTGTGCCATATGCATTAGCAGCCCAGTATACATTTCTTCTAATATTTTGATACTTTGGAGCTATCCACCTGCCTGGCACCCGAAGGACCATAGTAGAGCATAAACCCCCAAGCCCCAAGAGTTATAAATAAATCTGAAATTCATGTACCATATCCAAAGCAAAAGTACACATTAACTAGAGAAATCGCTAAATTACAGACACACTAGTAGGAAGTAAAGTTGTGGGGACTGATGAGGAAAAGCATATCATTGTATTGTATCTTGTACCATAATCCTCAGAGTGCTCTCCTCACAGGAGAATGTAGAAAAAGGTTAAATATCAGAAGAAATGTACTTGGCTGCTGATGCATTTTGGAATTGGTAGCAGAACAGAATCAAAGTAAGGAAACTACACTCCACAAAACTGTAAAATATGAAAAGCGCATTATGCAGCTATGGGTCAGAGACCCAATTACTTGGTAAAATAGTTTTAAAAATCTTATTATGGATTCACAGATTCCAAGGCCAGAAGGGACCATTGTGACCACCTCGTCTGATCTCTTGTATCGCGTAGGCCATAGAATTTACCCCAAATAATTCCTAAAGCATATCTTTTAGACAAACATCCAATCTTGATTTTAAAATGGTCAGAGATGGAAAATCCAACATGACCTTTGGTAAGTTGTTCCACTGGTTAATGACTCTGACTGTTAAAAGTTTACGTCTTATTTCCAGTCTGAATATGTCTAACTTTAACTTTCATCCATCGGGTGGTTTTATACCATTCTCTGCTAGATTGAAGAGCCCATTGCCGAATGTTTTTTCCCCATGTAGGTACTTATAGATTGTAATCAAGTCACCTCTTAACCTTCTCTTTGTTAAACTAAATAGATGGAGCTCTTTGACTCTATCACTCTAAGGTATGTTTGCTAATCCCTTAATCATTCTCCTAGCTTTTCTCTGAGTCCTCTCCAACTTGTCAACACCCTTTTTGACTTGTGGACACCAGAACTGGACAGGATATTCTAGCAGCAGTTGTACCAGTGGTAAAGTATGTGGTAAAGTAACCTTTCTACCCCTACTCAAGATTCTTATTTATGCATCCAAGGATCACATTAGCCCTTGTGGCCACAGCGTCGCACTGAGAGCTCATTATCCACTACAACCTCCAAATCTTTTTCAGTCAGTGCTTCCCAGTATAAAGTCCCCCATAACGTAAGTGGCATCTCCATTTTTTTTAAAACTACTGCATGGGATTAAGGAGATGATGGCGGGAGGGGAACTCAGCACCTCGCAGGATCAGGCTTATTCACACTTTTGCAAAAACTTTTAAGGATACAGTACAACATTTACTAGAAAAAGTTATCTTCAATTCGTTGAGGTCAATGATCAGTTTCCACCCTTTCCTTGAAGTTGTTGAAGAGCATTCAGTGTAAAAAAACCACTTCCTTCCTGCATATTTTTAGATCAAAAGAACACACGCACTCCTCTAATTCTCAGAAGCTGTCAAAGATGACTATGAAGAAAGTACCTTCACTTGGGGCATGTTTAACTTCAGTCAAAGATTATCTTAATATCCTTTGCAATATTAGAAATCACAGGCTCCACTCATGAATCTCTGAAAAATTTCCTGGTGATACAAATACAGTAAACCTCAAAGTTATGAACACCAGAGTTATGGACTGACAGGTCAACTACACACCTCATTTGGAACAGGAAGTATGCAATCAGGCGACAGAGACAAAAAAAAGCAAATATTGTGTTTAAACATAAACTACTAAAAAATGAAGGGAACGTTTTTTAAAAAAAGATTTGACAAGGTAAGGAAACTGTTTCTGTGCTTGTTTTCATTTAAATTAAGATGGTTAAAAGTGGTATTTTTCTTCTGCATAGTAAAGTTTCAAAGCTGTCTTCAGTCAACATTCAGTTGTAAATTTTTGAAAGAACAACCCTAAAGTTTTGTTCAGAGTTATGAACATTTCAGAGTTACGAAAAACCTCCGTTTCTGAGGTGTTCATAACTCTGAGGTTCTACTGCATACTTGGGTTTTGTTTGTATTTTTCATTTCATTCCATTCTGGAAAAGTTTTTTATACCTAGGCTTGTAGCACAAAACCTGATGGCTGTTCCCCGGATAAATTCTATCCTTTTTTTAGTAGCAGCAAATCTTTCAACCTAGCCACCCTCACAGTGTCAATCTTATTAGGAATCTAAGTGCTAATTACAGCACCTCTATTTCTCTCAGCAGGGGTAGGAGCAACAGCAGTGTTTGTTGCTGCAAGGTGCTCCATGTGAACCGAGCAGCTAGCACTCATAAGCACATTGCTACTCATTAAGCCTGACTCTTTCTCTTGAAAAAGCAGCACTTCCTAACAGAGTGGTCAAACCAAGTGTGGCTCATTTATGAGGTTGTAATGTTGGTTTTTAACACAGTGTGCAATGTGCATTACTGAATGGGTTCTGTGTAAGTAGTGAAGATGAAAATGTAAGGATTTTTATGTGACTAGCATCAAGAAGGATGGAGAACTGCAGGAGTGCAGATGCCAGTGACCTTGTGTTCTCCTGTAATATAAAATATCAAAGTAACATTCATAAAACTGTCTATACTGTTTCCACTAAAGAGCGTGGATGCACTGGGAGGTGTCTGAATTTCTAACCCACCAGACATCCAATCTGTTGTACTGTAAGGCTCTATAACAAGCAAAACTGTTAAATTAGGCCTCAATCCCGCAAACATGCACATGCTTAATTTTACGTTCCTGTAGACCCACTGGCTTCAATTATTGTCAAAATAACTTGTTGGCAGGATTGGGGCTTTAGTCAGTTAGAATTCCTAGCCTTTTAATTACAGATCTGAACTAAAGCAAAAGTGAAATGAGTATAATGGTCTCTACCTAAAAAAAGAACAGCAGTACTTGTCGCACCTTAGAGACGGTCATAAATATAAAGGGAAGGGTAATCACCTTTAAAATCCCTCCTGGCCAGAGGAAAAATCCTTTCACCTGTAAAGGGTTAAGAAGCGAAAGGTAACCTCGCTGGCACCTGACCAAAATGACCAATGAGGAGACAAGATACTTTCAAAAGCTGGGGAGGAGGGAGAAAAACAAAGAGTCTGTGTCTGTCTGTGTGTTGTTTTGGCCGGGGACAGAACAGGAATGGAGTCTTGGAACTTAGTAAGTAATCTAGCTAGTTATGTGTTAGATTATGATTTCTTTAAATGGCTGAGAAAATAGCTGTGCTGAATAGAATGAATATTCCTGTCTGTGTATCTTTTTTGAAACTTAAGGTTTTGCCTAGAGGGATTCTCTATGTTTTGAGTCTGATTACCCTGTAAGGTATTTACCATCCTGATTTTACAGAGGTGATTCTTTTTTACTTCTATTAAAAGTCTTCTTGTAAGAAAACTGAATGCTTTTTCATTGTTCTTAAGATCCAAGGATTTGGGTCTGTGGTCACCTATGCAAATTGGTGAGGATTTTTACCAAACCTTCTCCAGGAAGTGGGGTGTAAGGGTTGGGAGGATTTTGGGGGGAAAGACATTTCCAAACAACGTTTTCTCAGGAACCCAGATAAAGTTTGGTGGTGGCAGTGGAAGTCCAAGGGCAAAGGGTAAAATAGTTTGTACCTTGGGGAAGTTTTAACCTAAGCTGGTAAAAGTAAGCTTAGGAGGTTTTCATGCAGGTCCCCACATCTGTACCCTAGAGTTCAGAGTGGGGAAGGAACCTTGACAGAGACTAACAAATTTATTTGAGCATACGCTTTCGTGGGCTACAACCCACTTCCATCAGATTCATAGAATGGAACATATGGTAAGAAGATATATATATATATATATATATATATATATATATATATATATATATATATATATATATATAAAGTTGGAAGTTACTATACAAATTGTAAGAGGCTAATTAGTTAAGATAAGCTATTATCAGCAGGAGAAAAAAAACTATTTTTTTTCTCCTGCTGATAACAGCTCATCTTAACTAATTAACCTCTCGGTTTGAATGGCAACTTCCAACTTATCTGTATGTATACATATATCTTCTTACTATATGTTCTATTCTATGTATCCGATGAAGTGTGCTGTAGCCCATGAAAGCTTATGCTCAAATAAATTTGTTAGTCTCTAAGGTGCCACAAGTACTCCTGTTCTTTTTGCGGATACAGACTAACACGGCTGCTCTGAAAACTGATCTCTACCTAGTCTCTAGTGACTGAAAACGGCCACATAATGTGGTGTAGTTGGCTGTCTGTGATCAGCAGTACCTCATTCTTTACAGTGCTTTCTAGCAGCGTGCAGTAGATTAGTACTGGCCTAGTATCACCATTTATTTTACAGTAGTCCAGTCAGGATTGAGCCCCCATTGTGCAAGGCACTGTACACAGATAATATGACAGGCTCCTGCCTGGTCCAGCTTCCAGTCTAGTTAAAACAAACATGATAAATGAGTGAAATAACAATACAAGGGGATCAGGGAAGAAAGGATGAGTGGCACACTAGTAAGCATGGTTGGTCGCATAAGCTAGCGATATGCATAACTCCATAATGCCAAATAATTTACGTAAATAACACCTCAGGCTTCTACCCATCCATTTATCAGTTGGCAGTTTCATTTAGGCATTGCTGTGCATGAGGGTCCTAAGGCAGGATTTGAAAGAAGAGAGGATAGTGGATATGTGAGTCAGTTTACAGACAAGTGTGTTTATCAGTCATGACAGTTAACATATCACCCCATCCTACTGGCTTTATTTCCTCTGCTCTTCCTGCCAACAAAACAGTAGATAAACAGTTGTAAGTTCTCACTGTAACATCCAAATTGATTGATTTGTAAAATGCAAATTCATAAACATCAGCCAGTTGAATTCTTTTTATTCCATTTCACTTAGTGTTGAAACTGTTATTTATTTAGTGACCAAAAATGTACTCAGTGCTTTACATAACCAATCTGAATGCAAGGACCTAGCCAAGAAGTCACAATAATAGCAAAACCAAAACTCTGGGCAGCATTCCAGGCATGGAAGGGTGTGAAGACAACCATGAAGAGAACAGCATGAAAAGGATTTTTCAGCAGAAAAAAAATGATTTTTGTTTAGTTTTTTAAATAAGGAGAAATAGTGAATGAAATAATTCTATTTCCTTCAGACAAACCAAGTTCTACTGATTTAAAAAAAAAACATGCTTTTTAAAAAAAGTAGACTAGAAGGAGTATTATGAATGTGCCTAATTAAAGGGGGGAGAGGAAGCTGTTTTAAGAAACAAATCAATTTACACCTAGGAAATACCCTTTAATGATGCAACAAGACAGAGCCTTATTTTATATTGACTGAACTGTTTTTATCGCAAAACGTAAGAATATGGGCAATAGAACTACAGCCTGCAGAGGCAGTGTTAATAAATCTCCTCGTTAAAAGCACGTAACTAAGTAGACAGTAAGAATCATGTGCACTTTTAATTTGTTCTGACTGGAAATATACATAATCTATCATTTAAGCAGCTGGGCTGGGAGGGGTTTGCTTTTCCTTCTGAGTTAGAATCACCTCACTTCCACTGGCAGAACTCATGCTGCTGGTTGCCTTGATTGTGGGTGCAGTAGGGTAAAATACCTGAAAATACCCCATCTCCTCACTCTCTCTTCCCACCCCACCCCGGCTCCAGAGCTGACAGGTTAGCACACAAAGTGGGTAAGGATATCCCCGGAGCGGGTGTGGCTGTGAAATGTACTGATTCAGCACCTCTCCCAGGCAGCCTGTGCTGGTGGGGCTACTACTGAGTCCTGACCAGAATTTATAGTTAACATCCCCAGCAGAGCCCCACAAGGTGAGCAGAGTTAATCTCCCTGCAGCCATCCTGTAGGGCCAGGGATGAGCCTTCCTCTGGCACAGCTTGTCCCTATGGGTGAAATAGGGTGCAAACTAAATTAGCAGCAACTGGGGAAGGAGGCGGCATATAAGAGCTCCTGTACTTATCCCGTGACTCAATCTTCTCTTGTGCCTCTGCACTGCTGGCAACCTTCCAACAGGCTGTGGGTCTGGCCCTTTTAAAAATAAATACATTTTTTGACAATAAGAACCTTGCCACCTATTGCCCATTTGCAAACCTTCCCTTTCTGGAGAAGGGCATTGAGAAGGTGGTGGTGATGATCACATAGTTAATATGTTACCTTTTAGAACTGGAAATGCCCCCATCTTACTGTTGACAGGCCTTGTTTTTGGACTGTATTTAGATCCTTTCAAACAGCACATGTGACTCGTACTTACCATGCAAACCTTATTTCATGGTTACATCCTTCTCCTGCTTTCAGCACAGATGTTTGTTTTATCCATTTATTGTGGCTTGTCATTATACAATCATGGGTGTGTCTACACCACAATCGGTGGTGTGATTGCCGCATATGTAGACAGAGCCTAGCTAGCGCAACAGCGGCAGCAATGACGCCACAGCAGCATAGGCTTCGGTGCACGCCAGCTGCTGAATAAGTACCAAGGGCTCTGGGCAAGCTTTTACAACCTGCGCTGACACCCATGTTACTATGGCTTTGCTGCTATGGTAGTCACACTAGCTAAATCAAAGCTAGCTTGGGTATGTCTACCCATGCTGCAGTCACACCACCAGTTAGAGTGTAGATATGCCCCAAGATTATAAATTCTAGGCGTAGAGGCTGTTTTTTTGTTTCACGTTTATACAACACGTTGGGTCATGGGACCTGATTCCCTGACAGCTGCAACTACTGTAATGCAAGTGATTATGTAATGTGCCAATGACAGCCACAGCTAAGATCACTTTTTTTTTTATTTTTTATTATCTCCAATCAATCTAGTTTAGGACTGGGCTAAGATATAACAGTAGCACTGCCTGGTGAGAGCCATCGCACCACGCCTGGGGGAGGTCGCTGTGAACTGCGTCCTCCCCGGTACTGACAGCCAGTTGCGACCTGACGTGGTAGTCAGCGACGAGGCCCAGAAAAAGATCCTCCTTGTCGACTTCACGGTCTCCTTTGAGAACAGGACCCCGGCCTTCCGCAAAGCCCGAGCTCATAAGCTGGAAAAATACGCCCCCCTGGCGGACACCCTGAGAGCGAAGGGCTACGAGGTGCAGATGGGTGCCCTGATCGTCAGAGCCCTGGGTGCCTGGGACCCCTGCAATGAGCGTGTGCTGCAGACCTGCGGGATCGGTCGATGCTATGCACAGCTCATTCGGTACCTCATGGTCTCTGACACCATCCGATGGTCCAGGGACATCAACATTGAACACATCACCAGCCACTGACAGTACCAGGAGGTCTGAGCTGGAACGACATTGTGCATCAGCTACGAGAAAGGAACTGAGAGACTTTTTCCATTGGACCATATGAACTGGAACCATAAACTTACTGAACATTAAATCTCACCAAATGAGGGTAAATCCATCCTCATCATCGTATCCACTCATTATACTCCACACCTGAACATAGCCATTATACGAACAACATACCCTCATATCTCAATGTCTGTACTTTGACCCGTTAACCTGTTAACCCCAATCGGGGATATTGCAGATTATGTATTCCTTATGCCATCTGATTCTAAACTGAACTTTGCACCCCTTGATAATCTGTACCTTATTCTCTGATAACCAGACACTTCTACGCTTAAACGCTGTACCATTTTTTTTATTTTAACATCATCTTAGTTTCAGTGATAGATTTCCTTTAACCAGAAGACAATGTCAGACATCCATGTTGATACTATTAGATGTGCCAGCAGCTGCATACTGTTGATCACAAGTGCTGAGACTTGACTGTAAGATCTGGCAGAGGCGGACATAATGTATGTTAGTGTCACTGTTCATTCCTTTCTCAGATATCACAGAAGTGCTTATCAGGCAAATACTCTCCCTCATCACGTCTCACAGTGGTAATTCCTAATTGTTTCAGGGAAGGCTATTTGCTCTTTTGATGGGCTTGTTCTGTATGTCCCCCTGCTTATTGGGAAAAGCCTGTTTTGCATTTGATCTATCCTGTCATTGCACCCAGATGCAACAATATTGGGCATATTATCATTATTTGTAATAGTAACTAAGGGGAAAAGAGCAAGATTTAGCCTTAGGTGTTTGGGAAGGTCTCTACTAGAAAGAGTCAGCCTTTGCTCTAAAATCCTCTGAGATTCTGGCAAGTGAAAGTTTTGTCCTGCTGCTGGTTCAGTTCATCCCACGCTGTCAAATCAACCACATCTCTCTCCCCCCGACCAAAAAAAAAAAAAAAAAGTTCTGATGGCATAATTTTGCTAGAGCCTGGAATGGGAAAAAGGGCAATCAGGTGCTGGGATGTACTATGGAGGGGCCCGCACTCACTATAAAATTAGACACAAGCGTATATTTCTTCTAGGTATGCTTGATGTATATAATAGACTGGCTGAAAATTGAATAGGAAGCAAACTTACTCCAGTCAGCCAATGACAGTCCCAGCCTACCTCTAACCACCCCAGGTTTCATTGTAGCCAACTCATCCCCTAAAAGTTACCATCCTCTGTTAGTACGTTAATTTTGGTAAAGCAATCTTACTGGAGTCCTGGCTTTTTTAAAAAAAAAACAGTTCTATATTGTTAATCTAACACTATACACACACAGATTGTACTACAGTATCTGCCAAACAGGAGTGCAAGTAGGGCGGTACCCTCCAGTACGCAGTACCAGCAAGCGATTTTTAGCGGATATGGGGTACTGGAAAGACTTGGGGCTAGCCCTGCACCTGGAGGGTGGGTGGGGCTGCGCTCTGCTCCTTTGGGGTTAGGGAGGGCATTCGTTCTTTAAATGGCTTTAACAGCACAATACATATGCTAACAAACTTAAACAAAGCGTTTGTTTAAGTTTCAGAGTAACAGCCGTGTTAGTCTGTATTCGCAAAAAGAAAAGGAGTACTTGTGGCACCTTAGAGACTAACCAATTTATTTGAGCATGAGCTTTCGTGAGCATCCAATGAAGTGAGCTGTAGCTCACGAAAGCTCATGCTCAAATAAATTGGTTAGTCTCTAAGGTGCCACAAGTACTCCTTTTCTTTTTGTTTAAGTTTGTTAGAATATGTATTGTGCTGTTACCTTGGGCAGGAGTCCTCAAGACGGGAGGGGTGGGGGGGGGACGGAAGGTGTTTAAACAGCGTTTTTGATTTTGTTTCTCCCCATTGGTCTGAATTATCCATGACATCCATACTGCATCACATCAAGTCCAAATCATTAGAGGAATGCCTCTGCTTGCACTGACCAGAGGATGTTTGGATTCTGTTGTCAGCCCAGTTCTGCAGCTTTACAGGAATCAGGTGTTGTTCCCAGTATACACAGAATTCTTCTTTGCAGCCAAACTAGTCTAACATGCATTTTGTTAAGTGGGACTGGAGCAGCAAAACAAAGAAAACAAATGCCTCATTTTCCAGCTTTGTGGGTGAGAGAAATATAAGTGAAGATTATAATGCTGATGGCCTTAAACCAGCTGCCTCAGGAATCTGCCAAGAACTTTGCCGAAAAATATGTTCCTCTTCTTAGCAATGGAGCTAAGACTTATCACACATCTGCCCACCTTTATTCGAATGAAGCGCCTTCTGATCTGACAGCTCAGGCATTGTCAATTTCATCCAGAACAATTTACAAACTTGGAACCTAATCCCCTGTAAATGCTTAATCATTTGATCAATCCCATTGAAGACAATGGGACTATTTGCATGACTATGGACCACTTTTGTGAACTGATAACAGTTTCAGGAGTCTGCTCCTATAAAGGAAGTTGAATCCCCCATTGAAATGCAATGTTTGGGTACAATACCATAAAGCAGTTTAGGATACAGTTCTACTTAAAATTTGTCTTTTAATAAGTCATACAAATGCTGAAATGGCTCCTCACCCAAATCTCATATTCCATATAAATAGACTGAATACTACATATTTGTGAGTAGTTAAGTAAGTAGTTAAGCATGATGATGATGTTTGTATATACAAAGGGGGGTGTCAGAGAGGATGGGGAGAGCGTGGGGGCCCTGGGCTGGGGGCAGGGTGGGGAGGAGTCACATGGAGGTTCATGTGGGGAGGTCACGTGACCCCCCTTGTATCCCTCCAATGAGTGCAGTACCAGCAAGAAATGATTTCTACTTGCACCACTGCTGCCAAATATCAGAAAGTCTATAGTTTCCATGTTCATTAAAATAGTGAGTCAAGTAGGTCAGCTATCAGTAGAGAATGGCCATGGAAAAATATCTATGTTGTGAAAGGATGTCAGAGCTCTTCTGGTGTGGCTGCAAATTAATTTACAATGTGTCTCCACAAACAAGTTGGAAAGCCTGTTTTTCTCCTGCGTCTGACATCTAAATCATCAAATGAAAAGAGGTGGGGCTGTTTTTCCAAACTTGCTATTTACCCATGAAGAGGAACGGACCCTTGGCAACTACCAAAAAGGTGAACGGAACGATCAACTTGTCCACAGGTGGAGTTTGAGAGCCCATTTTGAGCTATGCCACAAATCGAACTCCAGTGACAGCTAGCCTGAATTATCTAACCTCAGCAACATTGCTTAGGGGTGAAGTCAGACAAAACAAAGGGTTTACCAGCTCCCAAAGAAAAGGAATTTTAATTATATTCACACAGAGAAAATGTAGAACATTTATAAAAGTAGGTGTTTGCTCTACACATACCTTACTGCAGTGGTCCCCAAACTGTGGGGCATGCCCCCCCCACGGGAGTGGAGGAGGAACATTCACGGGGGCACATGGTGGAGCCCAGGCCAGCCCCCACAGGGGCAAGGCTCAGACCAGCCCCACTCCACCCAGTCCAGCTCCATCCCCAGTCACAGCTCCTTCCCCAGCTGCAGTTTTGCTCCGCCCCAGCCAACCTCCGGCCCCAGCTGCAGCTCCACTCTGCTCCGCCCCCAGCCCAGTTCTGACTTCAGCGCAAGCTCCTCTGTTGAGCCAACTGTATGAAGCGGGGTGGGGGTGCGGACAGATTCCATTACTGGCAAGGGAAGGGTGCGACAGATAAAGTTTGGGCATCACAGCCGTACTAAAGAAGTACTGTCAAGGTGCTTAAACTTCATATACTTGCACTGAAATTGTTCTAAGCTGCTGTAGGCACATTTTCCTGCAAATGTGCACCAGGCTGCTTGCACTGAAAGACTGTATAAGTCAAGTGTAGGTTGGGGCTTTTTTATTATTATTTTAAAATGTTGTAATTTGGAGTGTGCTCCTGGGATAAGGCTGAACAGCAGCAAGTACAATCCAGTGGTGTAGATGTGCAAAGGGACTTAAAGCTCACTTTTGCACTCCCTGCTCTAACTTACACCAGGGGGCAATGGCAAACAGAAGGCCAAAAAACAACCAAGCACTGACATAGCACAAAGAAAAGGAGTACTAGTGGCACCTTAGAGACTAACCAATTTATTTGAGCATAAGCTTTCGTGAGCTACAGCTCACTTGCATCCGATGAAGTGAGCTGTAGCTCACGAAAGCTTATGCTCAAATAAATTGGTTAGTCTCTAAGGTGCCACTAGTAATCCTTTTCTTTTTGCAAATACAGACTAACACGGCTGTTACTCTGAAACCTGACATAGCACAAAAGCAGCTAGTGCAACCCAGCAGCAGGAAGGGGAAATGGCATAACAACCCCTCCCTATGGTGCTGAAGAATTACCCTCACACAGCAGTGGTGCCTGCTGCCCCAGGTAAGACTTCTTATCTGTCTACACAGTCTTTCCACTGCTAGCGCAAGTGCCTTTGCAGCTTCTGCCACCTAATACTGCTATCATGCGGGTCTCTGTTTCATTGACTCCACAGAGACAATTCTCTTTCAATTTACATCCTCTTACTCCAATATAATGCCAATAACTGCAGTGGATTCATGTTTTACTCTGAGGTAACTATGAGCAGAGTTAAGGTCAGTTTCTCATTTTAAATCAAAATTGAAAATAAACCTTTTCTCCCTTGCCTATAACTTTTCATTTCTTCCCCGCTCTATTGCTATTTTTACTTTTTATCCCCAAACACTTCAAAGAGTCAAACCCAGTTGCAGGTTAGATAACACATATTATATGAAATAAAGCTGGATCGGAGATGGTGTAGTGTGAGCCCTTTGTGCATACATTAAAGAGAAGCCTGAGATGTAGAAATTCATAGTTAAGGTTCTTCGTTTGTCCTTAACTTAACCATTGTGCAAAGGTGTACCATAGTACAGGTCTACCAAACCTCCCACCTGAGGTGGTATTACCCCATATTACAGACCCATTCCCCAATTAGCCTCTAATTTTCTCGAGTCAGTTTTTGCTCCCCACTCTCTGGTTCTAGGCTCCGCTGCCACAGCAAAGACCCTGTGGTGCTCCAGAAGCATCAGAGCAATGGACTTCCCAGTGAAAATTATCAGACTTGGGAATTTTCCCTTAGCTTTGCCCTTACAGGGTTTGCGACCCACGCAAGTAAGACCCTTACTGCAACAGAAACAATTCAGTCAAACAAAAACTTGGATTTTGAGCACCATATGCACTAAGACAGGTCTCAGTGAAAGCAGAAAGGAAAGTGAGTGCTTGAGACATCGAATCCTGAAAACCACATTTGTAACAAGATTCAGCACGTGGAATGTGCATATTTTGCATGGTATGGGAAAGCTGGCACAGGTTACATGAGAAATGAAAAAATACCATCTGAACATACCTGGTGTCAGTGATACAAGATTGGCAGGGAATGGCAAGATGGCGTCTGATGGTGCTACAGTCTTATACTCAGGAAGAGGAACACACAAATCTGATGTAGGAATTACGCTGGATCACATCATAGCGAAGACACTTGGGAGCCAGTGAAGGACAGACTAATAATAGCCAGGGCAGCAAACAAGACATGTCAAGTGTACAATAATAAGTATATGCACCAACAAACGCAGCAAATGACAGTGAAAATAATACATTCCAGGAGCAGGTGCAGCAAGTATCAGATGACGTGCCTAACCAGGACATCAAGCTGATGATAGGCAACTTCAATGCACAAATCGGCAACAACTTTACTGGCTGGGAAGGAATCATAAGCACAGTAGTGGAAGGCATCTGAACCGATAATGGCTAATGGCTCTTGAAAGTCTGTGGCACGAACACCCTAAAGACAAAAGGTAGTCTCTTCCAACTCAAGAGGATTCATAAGCTTACATGGAGATCACCAGACAATGTAACTGTCAACCGGACAGACCATGTGTGTATATCTAAGAGATGGGCATCTTCTTTGAGGCATGTCAGAGTCAGCAGAAGTGCAGATATTAGCTCAGATTATTATCTTTTAGTGGCCATGTTACATCTTAAACTAAAAAAGACCATGAAGCTGGTCAAAAGAATGTTATAGCAACAGAGAAGTTCAATGACAAAGAAATGCAGATCAGATTCCAGATTGCACTTAGCAACCATTCTAATGTTTTAAAGTACCAGGCATAGGCGCTGGAACTAGGGATTCTGGGGGTGCAGCAGCACCTCTTCGCTTGAAGTGATTTCCTTCATATACAAGACTTATAGTTTGGCTCTCAGCACCCCCACTATATAAATTGTTCCAGCACCCCTGATATCAGGCTGATGAAAGCCTGGAAGACAGATGGTCAAACTGGAAGATGGTACTTGAGACAGCAGAGGAAGTAGTAGGCTATCAGAGAGGGTCAAAGAAAGATGCATGGATTACATCTGGAACATGGTCAGTGACTGATGAGCTGAAAGCTCTGAAGGCAAAAAAGGAACAGTGCAAGACACAGGCAGAACTCTTAGAGGAGTTTACGAGATACAGAGAAAAGGACATAGAAATAAAGAAGAGATGCAGGCAAGATAGAAATGCCTCAGTTCAGGAGAAGGCTGCAGAGGCAGAAGAAACAGCACAGAGGGGAGATTTCAAGCAGCTCCATAGAATAGCGAAAGACATTTAAGGAAGAACCAGACTGTAACAGGTAGTGCCCAGCGGGGACTCTCATGGACATGTGTTGAAAATGCATGAAGAACAAGCCAGCCAATGGAACGAACACTTCCATTCTATACTAAACTGTCCAGACCTGATGATCACACACAGCTTGGAGAGAAATGCCAATGATAAGTTAGAAATAGAAGAGACCAATAACATCCAATGAAATTAAAGCAACCATCAAAGGTCTTAAACAGGGGACAGATCCTGCGGTTCACAGGATTCAAGCAGAGGTAATAAAGGCTGGAGGCAAAATTCTGACTGAGCAGCTAACAAAACTCTGTTACAAAATATGGGTAAAGTAACAAGTGCCACAAGACTGGAAAGATGGTACCATCGTGGCATTGCCAAAAAAGATTTATCTTACTCAGTGCACAAGCTGGAGAGGTATTGTATGGCTATCAGTCCCAGGCAAAGAACTGGCTACTTTTATGCTGAATAGAATGAAGGTGGCAGTGGATGAAAGATTACAAGAAAAGTCTGGGTTCTCTCCAGGTAGGTCATGCTGTGAACAGATATTCGCTCTTTGACATATCATCGAAAAAGCTACTGGTTGGTAACACCCCTTCTTAATTAATTCTATCTATTTTAAAGAAAGCAGTGTCCACAGAGAGACCCTGTGGAATATTGCTAGAAGTTATGGGATACCAGACAAGCTTATCAACATAATATGATGGAAGGAGATATAAATTAAGATGAGATACAGGCCTAAGTGAGTGGTTTGATATTGTGAGTGGAGTCAGACAAGGGTGCATGTTATCACCAAACTTCTTGGCATTAGCAATAAACTGGGTGATGAAGCGAGCAACAAAAGGCATCATGGACAGCGTAAAATGGGTTAGCAGAGACGAGTTTACATGACCTTGACTTTGCCGACAACATTGCTTTACTAAATATGACATGGAACTGAAGGACTACCCTTACATCAAAGGTAAAACAGGAAGCAGCAAAAATTGGATTGAAAGTAAATGCATACAAAACCAAGATGATGAAGGTAGGAAACTGGACAACCGATACAAAGATGTATACTGATGGAAAATAAATTGAACAGGTAGAAGAGTTCTGCTGTCTGGGGAGCATGATGACATTTGAAGGTGGTTGTGATAAAGATATTCATACGAGATTAGGAAAAGCAAAGACCACTTTTGGAAGGATGAACAACATCTGCCCTGACAACGATCTTTATACCAAACTAAGGGTCAGATTATACAATACAATTATACTGAGCATGCTACTGTATGGAGCAGAGACTTGGCCAATGACAATTGCTATCAAAAAGAGACTCGAAGCTGCCCACCATAGATGGCTAAGGAAGACACGACACATTTCATGGGAAGACAAAATAACAAATGAGAGAGTAAGGGAGCTGACAGAGCAGGACATGCTAGAAAATATTAGCAAAGAAAGAAGACACAGGTGGTTGAGACGTGACACTGTGTGGAAGATGGGAGACATGCTAAGTAGAAAGCATTGAATTGGTTACCTGTGGGAGGAGAGAGAAAGCGATAAAAGTCAAGGAAGAACTGGCAGAAGATGGTGGTGGGCAGCTTTGAGTCTCTTTTTGTTAGCAATTGTCATTGGCCAAGTTACGGAAGTTACAAAAGTTATACAACTAAAATATATACCAAATTTTACTGCAAACCCACCTTGCTTTTGGTTATTCTCCTCTACTTTAGGTCTGTGCAATGTTTATCTAGGATCAAACTGCTCCCTGGGACAAACCATTGGGCTCCATACAGGCAACTAAATGGATTAGCCAGTAGGTACCAGTTTGCAGGATTGGCTGGTGCCTTATAAACGGCTCTTGGTAGGAACCTTCTCTGTAATGCAGAGTGCAAACCTTGCCTTCTTCCTTGTCTTGTTGCTTGCACGTTCCAGCACACGCTATTTAAATAAGAGTTTGCGATTCAGATATCCCCCCTCTCCCCGCCCAGACACTCACACACGCTGTTTTTTTTATAAGAACTTTTCAGAGAGGGAATCTCACATAGCTGGAAGGTTGCCTTCAAATACAGCAGCTTTCACTGAAACAGGCTAGAAGTGGCTTTTTGGAAGGGGAGGGGTGTGTGCAGGGATATCTCACCACGTGATCTGAAACAAAAAGGCCAGTTTTTAGTTGGTTTGAGAAAGCCGAGCAGCTCCTCCCTAGCCCCTGGGCCCAGCCTTGCCACCAGGCAGCAACCACACACAGGAGAGTTATTTATCTGTCACAAAGCAGGCAGCCCCCAGATGTGGGGAGGGGGGTTCATTCACGGTGACTCCAGCAGGACCTCCTCCTCTGAGAGGGCATGCTTGGGGTGGAGGGGAAAGAGAAAGCAGGAGCCACATTCAATCTCCGTTAAGAGAGGGACACCCCCCCCACACACACACCCCGGGAGCGCTTCCAAGCCCAGCCCCTCGCAGCCGCCGCAGCTCCCTTCTCTCTGCTCCTCAGGGCTCTTTGTTGGAAGGCGCCGACAGGGGGCTGGGTCACCATGTCCTCCGCCAAGAAAGGCTTTTACCGGCAGGAAATCACCAAAACCTTATGGGAGGTGCGGGAGCGCTACCGGGACCTGCAGCCGGTGGGCTCCGGAGCCTACGGCGCTGTCTGGTGAGTGAGGCAGGGGGTGGGTCTCCCCTCCCCAGGACACCCCCTGGCCGGGCGGGGCGCCCCGGTCCCCGCAGCGCGCCCCGGCTAGGAGAGGGCTGGGGGGAGGGGGGGTGCCTGCGCGCCCCGGCTAGGAGAGGGCTGGGGGGAGGGGGGGGTGCCTGCGCGCCCCGGCTAGGAGGGGGCTGGGGGGAGGGGGGGTGCCTGCGCGCCCCGGCTAGGAGGGGGATGGGGGGAGGGGGGGGTGCCTGCGCACCGCGGCTAGGAGAGGGCTGGGGGGAGGGGGGGTGCCTGCGCGCCCCGGCTAGGAGAGGGCTGGGGGGAGGGGCGGTGCCTGCGCGCCCCGGCTAGGAGAGGGCTGGGGGGAGGGGGGGTGCCTGCGCGCCCCGGCTAGGAGAGGGCTGGGGGGGGGTGCCTGCGCGCCCCGGCTAGGAGGGGGCTGGGGGGAGGGGGGGGTGCCTGCGCGCCCCGGCTAGGAGGGGGCTGGGGGGAGGGGGGGTGCCTGCGCGCCCCGGCTAGGAGGGGGCTGGGGGGAGGGGGGGGTGCCTGCGCGCCCCGGCTAGGAGGGGGCTGGGGGGAGGGGGGGGTGCCTGCGCGCCCCGGCTAGGAGGGGGCTGCCCACTGTCTGCGCGCCCCGGCCGCGGGAGCCGGGCTAGCGGCCCCCTTACATCCAGGGACTTTGCCCGCCCTGGCGCGGCAGGCAGGTCCCGGGGGAAGGCGGCTCGGTTCCCTGGCTCGCGGGGGCAGCGCGCCAGTTCCGCGGCCACTTTCGCTTTAATTCCTTCCAACTTTTTGTTTGGGCTGCCCCGGCCCGGCCCCCGCTCCTCTCGGTGGCGGTGTCATTGCAGCCAATTCTGATGGGCGGCAGTTTGTGATATCGCACCGCCCCGGCCCGCTCCTGTGCGGGGGGAAGGTGCTGGCTCTGCCCAGCCCCGGTTTGTCCCGCCCCGTTTCCTGCTCTGCCCGGGACTCCACGCCCATTTGCCCAGCTAGCCCGGGGTAGGGTGACCAGATGTCCTGATTTTATAGTGACAGTCCAGATTTTGGAGTCTTTTTCTTATATAGGTTCCTCTTACCCCCCTCCCCGTCCTGATTTTTCGCACTTGCTGTCTGGTCCCCCTAGCCCTGGGGGCTTTCTGCTGCGAAGTTGCAAGGAAAGCCCAGAGCAGACAGTTCTGCAATAACCTGCCCCTAGGGGAAATCTCTTCCTCAAGTGCCAGAGGAAGCGAGCTTATGCTCTGAAGCATGAGGGTTTCTGTCCCTTCTGTTTTTCTTGTCCTGCCTACGGTAACTTTGCATGTTCCCATCCATAGAACTGCTCAAGCGCTTTCCCAACCACCCTAAAGTCTTGCCCTCTGTGTTGTCCTGTGGCAGTGAGTTCCACAGTTACAGGGTCCTGTAAAACTGCATTTCCCTATGATCCTTTTGCATTTCTACTTCATAAAAATGTTCCACTGTTTATTAGAATATGAGAGCTGATTGACCTCTGTGCCATCCATTACTTTATAGACTTCTGCTGTGGCTCATCTGACTTGGCTAAGGGAAATGGTTTATTTTGTAGCCAATTCTTAATTTCCCCTCTTTCTACCTTTACCAAAAATCCTTTCTTAGTCCAATAAAATATAGTGGAATTAAGACATCTCTCTTTTTCCTACCTAAATGTTCCCATTTACAGTTTTCTAATACTAGCTTCTTATCATCAAAGGGTCTGGGAGCATGCTAGAGTCTCAATATCCTTGTGAGGTACTTAGAGGTTATTATCCCCACTTTACAGTAGGATAAACAAAGGCACAGAGCGGTTATTTGACTTTGCCTCTGTCACATGGCAGAGAACAGCCACACACCAGCAGTTCTCTAACCTATTGTTCAGTGCATCTTTGGTGGCAGGACTTGCAGCATCACTCCAATCATCACTCGCAAACTCTATTCTTGTTCTCTTAAAGCTCAGCTATCGATGGAAGAAATGGCACCAAAGTGGCTATCAAGAAACTGTACCGCCCATTTCAGTCCGAACTCTTTGCCAAACGAGCCTACCGGGAACTGCGCCTCCTGAAACACATGAAGCATGAAAATGTGAGTTTAGTCACTGGCATATCCCCTCGAGTCTGCAGCTTGCACAACAAAATGCGTACACGCCACCATGCACACTGCCTGATCCACTGCCCCCCTTCCTCCACTATGCCCATATCTGCCAAGGTAGATATGCCCTTGCACAATATCATCAGTAATTTAGCTGTAACAGAGATTTTTAGCCATGTATTACTAAAAGTCCTGATAAAGAGCAAAGCCATCAGTGGGTCAGCATACAAAATCTGATGATGGTGTGTGTGTGTGTGCCATCAGAGAGGAGCCATCAAAAAGTGACTACCACTTCTATTGTCTGTATGATCATACATTTGTAACACTTGTCTTTCCTTCCTTTGTGGCTGCTCCACTGTCTGTGGCTATCCTGAAGATTGTAAACTGCGAGGGATAGGATTTTTCTGTGCGTCTATGCAAAGCCTAGCACATTTGGGGCACTACCTCCTAATACAAACAAATCAATAAATATACACATATATACATTGTAACCTATACTGTGAATATGCTTGTCTCCAGCAATGGAAGGCTTGTTGGAGTGGAGGGATATATGAGTAGCTTTGAGGATCTATTTAGGGTTGATTTGGAAGATAGTAAAATGGTTTTGAGAGGAGCAGCAGTCAAAGCTGGCATTATTGGTGGATATACGGGATGGGGGAAGTGATAAGAGATGAGTGAATAGGGAGAGGTAAAATTGTGAAGAGCCATGAAGATTAAGGATATGTCTACACTAGAAACTTCAAAGTGCTGCCGTGTGAGTGCTCCCACGGCAACGCTTTGACGTGTGTGTGATCATGCACGATGGTAATCCTGGTAATCCACCTCCACGAGGAGAATAGCTCTCCCAGCGCTCGGAGCCTGTCCACACTAGCACTTTAAAACGCTCAAAGTTGCTGCACTCAGAGGGGTGACTTTTCACACCTCTGAGCCAGCAAGTTAGAGCACTATAAAATGTAAGTGTAGACAAGCCTTTAGAGTAACATTTTCAAAAATGCCTAAGAAATTTAAGAGCCTTAGTCCTACTGATTTTCAATGAGATTTAGGCTCCTAAATGCCTATGGCAGTGGTTCCCAAACTTGTTCTGCCGCCTTTGCAGGGAAAGCCCCTGCCGGACCGGGCTGGTTTGTTTACAGTCCACAGGTTCGGCTGATCATGGCTCCCAGCGGCTGCAGTTCGCTGCTCCAGGCCAGTGGGAGCTGCTGGAAGTGGCGTGGGCCAAGGGACATACTTGCTGCTGCTTCCAGCAGCTCCCATTGGCCTGGAGCAGCGAACCACGGCCACTGGGAGCCGTGATCGGCTGAACCTGTGGACGCGGCAGGTAAACAAACTGGCCTAGCCTGCCAAGGGCTTTCCCTGCACAAGCAGAGGAACAAGTATGGGAACCACTGGCCTACGGTCAGGTCTACTCTCAAAAGTTAAGTTGACCTAGTTGCGTCGCTCAGGAGTGTGAAAAATCTACACCACTGATTGATGTAGTTAAGATAACCTACCCCCCAGTATAGACAGCATTACGTCGACCTAGTTACTGCCTTTTGGGGAGGTGGATTATCTGCACTAATGGGAGAACCCTTCCCTTTGCTATAGTGTGTGTCTACACTGAAGCACCACAGTGGCGCAGCTTCAATGCGCACTGGCACCACTGTAGTGTTTCAAGTGTAAACAAGCCCTAAGTCACTTTTGAAAATGTCATTTAGGTGCTTCTTGAAAATTTTACCTAAAAGGAAAAGCTTGAATTGGAGATGTTGAAAGAGTGATTAGAGAGGTAATAGGAGAACCACGAAAGGACAGTGGCAAAGGTTTCAAGGAGAGTATGATCAACTGTACCTAAGTGGCAGAAAGGTAAGGACAACGGTGGAGGCCAGGGCCTTAAATGTAGCCAGGAAGAAATTGTAGAGACTTGGGTGAGCGGAAGGTTGATAGAGTGAAGGGGTTGAAGCCAGACTGGAAGGGGCCCAAGATGGAGGATCAACATAATGGCTACAAATGGCATGTTCCATGGGTTTAGAGGGGAAGGAAGGGAGGAGATGGAGTCATGTTGGAAAGAGAGGGAGGGTGGGGTAACTGGCAAAACATTTGAGGATGTGGGACATCAGACCATGCTTTTAATTTGGGAGGAGCAGATTGCTTGAAAAGAGCAAGAGCTTGTGCAGGAGGGAGAGTGGGGGCAAGGGAGGTTAATGGCTTGGAATAGCCAATCCTTGTCATTTAAAATGATGGCATTGACACTTAGGACACAGCACCAACACTGTCTGAGTTCAGTTTTAAAACTAATCTGTGAAATACCTTGGTTCCCTGTCTAGATGAATCGGACTACTTTAGACTTACAAACCCACTAGTGTCTGTCCCTCAGGCATTTTAGCCTTAAGCCTCCTTTTATAATTTATGGTCAATTCATTTCACTCACTGCACCCCTAAAGTAATTGTGTTCTGCTATTAGCAGCTAGCATTTTATATGTTCAAAGTGCTGTTCAGTTAATGTTTGTACATCACGTAGGCCTTTTCAGTACATTTGGAACATTCACAAAGCACTCTGACTGAACACTTAGGAGATGATGGACTCATGCAATTACCAAGTGTCCATCATAGCTGGGTGATTTTTTCCCCCAGTTTCTCAGTGTAATCTGTCCTTCACTTGGCTAGTGTTTTTCAGCTGCTGTCTTTGTGCTGTATATGCCCTTTGGGATAGTAATCTTGAACTCTTCCATGTGCTCACTTGATAATTAAAGACTCTAGAAGAGAGCAGACTCTGGGGATGTGATCTCAGTCCATAAAAGGCTTAAGAATAACTATATACGAAGAAAAGGAGTAATTTAAGGTCTCAGAAGGGAAATCAAGCAGCAATGACTTGGAGCTATGGGAGGAAAAGTTTAGGCTAGATATTAAAGAAGAATTCATCACAAGTCCTCCCAGAACAGAGCCTGAGTAAGTGGTATCTGTGCTGGGAATTAGTGGGGATTGAGGGGGATGGAAATCAACCACTCTGCCCAGCCAGGGGTAGCTGGACCTGCAACACAGCCCCCTGAGGTTTCCCAGCCACTGAATATAGACGTGTGTGGATCCAGAGGCCCCCTACTCCAAGCCACCTCAGTGGTTCCTCTGCAGAAACATGCACTGGACCCACCACCACTGTGCCCCAACAACTCCCTCTTCTTTGGACAACCCTGCCACAGAGCTTAAGTGACAATGAGTATCCTGAGGGGCCTTCCTGAATTTGAATCAGCTTCTCCTGGTAACAGCAGTTAGTCAGTGGAATAGGCTATGAAGTAAGGGGGCTCAAAGTACCATAGCTGCAGTTATTTAAGAACAAGTTCCAAAAGACATTAATGGGAAAGATATAGTGGGTAGTCCTTTCCTGGTTCTAATATAAATACAATAGTTATAAAACATGAATAGAGTTGCAGTGCTGGTTTCCAAAATAAGATGATGTTGGAACAGGACAGAGGTGAATATTACTAATATTTGTCTTATCTATCTTAGATTTTAATAGCACCTAGCCAATGACATCTAGAGTAGGCAGTATATAATAGGCAATCTATCAGCACTGCATGTCAACATTAACAGTAAAAAGAAAAGGAGTACTTGTGGCACCTTAGAGACTAATAAATTTATTTGAGCATAAGCTTTCGTGAGCTACAGCTCACTTCATCGGATGCATTCAGTGGAAAATACAGTGGGGAGATTTATATACACAGAAAACATGGAACAATGGGTGTTACCATACACACTGTAATGAGAGTGATCGCTTAAGGTGAGCTATTACCAGCAGGAGAGCGGGGGGGAGCAGGGGGGAGAACCTTTTGTAGTGATAATCAAGGTGGGGCATTTCCAGCAGTTGACAAGAACTGAGGAACAGTGGAGGGTGGGTCGGGGGAATAAACAAGGGGAAATAGTTTTACTTTGTGTAATGACCCATCCACTCCCAGTCTCTATTCAAGCCTAAGTTAATTGTATCCAGTTTGCAAATTACTTCCAATTCAGCAGTCTCTCGTTGGAGTCTGTTTTTGAAGTTTTTTTGTTGAAGAATTGTAACTTTTAGGTCTGTAATCGAGTGACCAAAGAGATTGAAGTGTTCTCCGACTGGTTTTTGAATGTGTTAATTCTTGACGTCTGATTTGTGTCCATTTATTCTTTTACGTAGAGACTGTCCAGTTTGACCAATGTACATGGCAGAGGGGCATTGCTGGCACATGATGGCATATATCACATTGGTAGATGTGCAGGTGAACGAGCCTCTGATAGTGGGGAGGGCTGATGTGATTAGGCCCTATGATGGTGTCCCCTGAATAGATATGTGGACACAGTTGGCAACTGGCTTTGTTGCAAGGATAGGTTCCTAGGTTAGTGGTTCTGTTGTGTGGTGTGTGGTTGCTGGTGAGTATTTGCTTCATTTTGGGGGGCTGTCTGTGAGCAAAGACTGGCCTGTCTCCCAAGATCTGTGAGAGTGATGGGTCGTCCTTCAGGATAGGTTGTAGATCCTTGATGATGCGTTGGAGAGGTTTTAGTTGGGGGCTGAAGGTGATGGCTAGTGGCGTTCTGTTATTTTCTTTGTTGGGCCTGTCCTGTAGTAGGTGACTTCTGGGTACTCTTCTGGCTCTGTCAATCTGTTTCTTCACTTCAGCAGGTGGGTATTGTAGTTGTAAGAATGCTTGATAGAGCTCTTGTAGGTGTTTGTCTCTGTCTGAGGGGTTGGAGCAAATGCGGTTGTATTGTAGAGCTTGGCTGTAGACAATGGATTGTGTGGTGTGGTCTGGATGAAAGCTGGAGGCATATAGGTAGGAATAGCGGTCAGTAGGTTTCCGGTATAGGGTCGTGTTTTTGTGACCATCGCTTATTAGCACCGTAGTGTCCAGGAAGTGGATCTCTTGTGTGGACTGGTCCAGGCTGAGGTTGATGTTGGGATGGAAATTGTTGAAATCATGGTGGAATTCCTCAAGGGCTTCTTTTCCATGGGTCCAGATGATGAAGATGTCATCAGTGTAGCGCAAGTAGAGTAGGGGCATTAGGGGACGAGAGCTGAGGAAGCGTTGTTCTAAGTCAGCCATAAAAATGTTGGCATACTGTGGGATCATGTGGGTACCCATAGCAGTGCCGCTGATTTGAAGGTATACATTGTCCCCAAATGTGAAATAGTTATGGGTGAGGACAAAGTCACAAAGTTCAGCCACCAGGTTTGCCGTGACATTATCGGGGATACTGTTCCTGACAGCTTGTAGTCCATCTTTGTGTGGAATGTTGGTGTAGAGGGCTTCTACATCCATAGTGGCCAGGATGGTGTTTTCAGGAAGATCACTGATGGATTGTGGTTTCCTCAGGAAGTGAGTGGTGTCTCGAAGATAGCTGGGAGTGCTGGTAGCATAAGGCCTGAGGAGGGAGTCTACATAGCCAGACAATCCTGCTGTCAGAGTGCCAATGCCTGAGATGATGGGGCGCCCAGGATTTCCAGGTTTATGGATCTTGGGTAGCAGATAGAATACCCCTGGTCGGGGTTCCAGGGGTGTGTCTGTGCAGATTTGTTCTTGTGCTTTTTCAGGGAGTTTCTTGAGCAAATGGTGTAGTTTCTTTTGGTAACCCTCAGTGGGATCAGAGGGTAATGGCTTGTAGAAAGTGGTGTTGGAGAGCTGCCTAGCAGCCTCTTGTTCATATTCCGACCTATTCATGATGACGACAGCACCTCCTTCGTCAGCCATTTTGATTATGATGTCAGAGTTGTTTCTGAGGCTGTGGATGGCATTGTGTTCTGCACGGCTGAGGTTATGGGGCAAGTGATGCTGCTTTTCCACAATTGTGGCATGTAGTAGTTTAGATAGTTTAGTGTCCTTTTTCTTTTGTAGAGAAGCAAAGTGTGTGTTGTAAATGGCTTGTCTAGTTTTTGTAAAGTCCAGCCACGAGGAAGTTTGTGTGGAAGGTTGGTTTTTTATGAGAGTATCCAGTTTTGAGAGCTCATTCTTAATCTTTCCCTGTTTGCTGTAGAGGATGTTGATCAGGTGGTTCCGCAGTTTCTTTGAGAGCGTGTGGCACAAGCTGTCAGCATAGTCTGTGTGGTATGTAGATTGTAATGGATTTTTTACCTTCAGTCCTTTTGGTACGATGTCCATCTGTTTGCATTTGGAAAGGAAGATGATGTCTGTCTGTATCTGTATGAGTCTTTTCATGAAGTTGATAGATTTCCACTCCATATGGCTAAATTACATTAACAGTGCTGCTGCTGCATTTTATGCTTGGAACACTGCTGCAATATTGGATTAATCTGCTAGTACGCAGTCTTCAATTTGCTTTTTTCCCCCCCCCTCAAGATGTAAATGATTTATAGATTCTGGAATGCCATCATAGTTAAAATTATATCCAATTTTCTATTTTGTATAATGTTTTTCTTAGAAAGTGTCTTTTGCAGTAGTTAAGCATTTAATATGGAATTCTTATGAAAAGTATTTGTCTATTATTGACAAAATGCTATAGAACGTGATGGAATATGTCAAGTAGCTAATAAAGTGAAAGATCTTACATTATGTTGAATATATCTGGCTGTATTCAGCTGTAATCATTTCACTTGATGGCATATTCAGAACAATAGAAAAATATGTCTTGGTATGATGTATTTTATCAAAAACCCTTGCAATAATTCTTTGAACTTTCATCATGGTATGCTTAACTCCATCCACTACTGTGCCACAACAGTGCATCAGCACATTTGGAAGCAACTACTATCAATATTCTACAATGCCTTACTCACATGAGTAATCCTTATTGGAGCATTCCTATTGACTTCAGTGGGACTGCTCACATGAGTAAGGGTTGTAGGATCAGTCATCTAGGAAACAATCCTGCAAATATGTGAGTTGTCCATCTGAATTTAGCTGGAATGTCATCACAGTTGGAGCTACTCATGTCAGTAGATATTTAAGCATTTGCAAGACACAGCCCCAGATCATAAATCTCTGGATGCTGGGATACGTACTCTAGATATATGTACTCTAGATCTTTGTGCATTTGGTGGCTTTGAAACAACAGTACACTATTAAATGTGTACTATAGAACAAAAGTTCTCAAACTGTGGTCTGTGAGCTCCATTCAGGTGGCCTGCAGATAGTTCCCTCTAGGGTGCGCGCCTGGGCGGCTGCACACAAGAGAATGAAGGGCCACCCAGCTAATTAGGGGAGCCGCGCAGGCATGGCTCCACAAATTAGGTGTCTGGACCCTGGAGAAGTTGCACATGTAAGGTGAAGTGGTAGCCTTCGGGGAAGATGGGGTAGGTAGGAGGGGGCAGTGGGGTGAGAAGAGGGGGTGGCGGGGAATTTGGGATATGCAGAGCTGCAGCGGCCAGTTAAAGAGGCAACTTTCCCCAGCTCCAGGGCAGCGGCTGCCAGGGAGAGACGGCCCTCCTTCCCAGCCCCAGCGGGGGAGAGAGGGCACATTCATCCCATTAGAAAGGTAAGACTACTGATATTAAAATATGAGCTGTGTGCTTTTATTTGTAGAACAAAACAAGTAATTATTACTAAGGGGTTTTTTTATATAGCGCTTTTATCCAAAGCGCTTTACAGTAGTTAGCTAACGGTACAAACAACATTTGAAAAGATCATTAAGTGGTCTGCTGATACCCTCAGCAATTTTCAAGTGGTCCGCAAAAAAAAAAAAGTTTGAGAACCACTGCTATAGAAGATTTTAAGAAGTCAACAAAGTCTTGGTAATGTGAGACTTCATGTCAGCCCTTTGCTGTTGAATCCATGTGGAGAAGTGATGTGAGACCACAGAGGTTTTTTGTGTGAGGGTTGTTGTGTTTGTGGAGCAGAGAAGTGAGAACATGGGAGATTCTGTTCCATTTGTATCCGAATTTCAAAATGAACCACTTAAGCTAGTAATGTCCATCTTTTTTTAATCTTTTGAGTTTACCTTTAATTTGAAAAGTTCTGGGTATAAGCTGATGGAGGATATTGTGGAGGTCAAGGCATCAGCCCATACAGAAAAACAGGCTGTTTACCAATGGGAGGATTTTTAGCAGTTTTTTTTTTCTTTTGAACTTGACTTTAAATCTATAATTGTGACCTTTAGAACTCTCTACGTTACAGGTTTCAATTTGAACGGAAAAGAAAAAGTTGTTTGTAATACCCAGAAGGATACAAATATTTTAATGTACCATCTTCGGACCTGATCCTGCAAACACATGTGTTTGCTTACCTCTCCTCCCATGAATCATCCCATTGAGATCAATGGCGCATAAAGTTAAATACTTGCAAATACTTGCAGGATATGGGCCTTTGTTACTTCCATTTGACAAATGATTTTGGTTTTTGTTGTGCACATTGAATGGAGCTGGCATTAACATGCCTGTTTTAATTCAACAACAATTTGTATAGCGACCTATATTAAATCCATCTTGGTGCCCTCCTGGGGATATTTAATGACTGTTGCAAAGCCACCAGTGGGAGTACAGAATATTGGGGGGTGGATTTTATGATGCTCAAAAACAGTGTCTGTTGTTAAAATAATTTATTTTAATTTCTCAGCAATGGAGTGAAATGTTTTAAAATATCCTACTGATTAAATCTAGAGGACATCCCTGACCCAACCCTTCCAAATATAAATTCAGAACATATTTTGGGGTCTAAACCCCTTGATAAGTGACCTATAATATTTAAAAGTTTTGAATTGGTTCATGTGCTACAGATGTTTTCTCTTCCTTATAACACTGCATTTAGAGATTCATATTCAATATTTATTTAGAAGAAACTCTATACTGTTTTCCTATTGATTGCTTTTTCGACATGGGAATACACTAGAGAATGATCAGTAAATCAAACAATGTATGTTTTATAATATAAGAAATATTTTAGTTTTTCCTGACTTTTGGAGAGAATTCAGGTGTGTATTAGATACAAAATCAGCTCACAATCTCCATATATTTTTCTTAGTAAGCTACAGCCCTCCAGTTTTTAGATAGATAATATTAAATAAACTGAACTCTGTGTTTTTCAAAATTCTCATATTGTAGGGCTATTTGTTTAGACTTATACAGTGCGCCTATCAGGAAACTCTAAATCCATGAACAATTTAAAATGCATTTTACAAAATAATTCATCCTGAGGCAGTGTCAAAAGCTAAAATAGCCCCGATCCCACCTAAACTGATGTTCCCCTGTCCAACCATTCATCTACCTACAAAATGCCTGAGTAATAGATAGGCTTTCCAACATGTCCTGAATGCAAATAATTTCAGGTTATGTCAGACCAAGGGAGGAATTTGTTCCAGAGTAAAGTGCCCTTTGCTGAGAAACTCCCTGTCCCCAGCTGAACAAATCTTGGGACTGTCAGCCCAAACATCTTGGCTGATCTCAACTGCCAGTTAAAACATGGGAAGAGTGGCAGTTTCTAAGATACATAAAACCCAAAGCAGGAAGGAAGTTATAGATCAAAACATGCATCTTGGATTGCAACAGGAAGTGTAATGAAAGTGTGCAGTTTTTGGAGCATAGACTCCCTGCAAGGAATACTGCTATGTAATTGGACAGCCACTTTCAGCACCAGCTAAAATTTCACCTACATCAGGTTTAGACTCCAGTAAAGTGCAATGCAGTAATGTAGGCTGGAGGTGACAAAAGAATGGGAGAGTGAGAGATCACATTCAAAAGACACATTCATAACTTTTTTGCCAAGAACAGACGGAAAAAAGCATTCTTGGCACCTCTGCTGTCTGTGTATTCAGAACAGCCAAGGATCTAACAGAATCCCCAAGTCATAAACTTCCGTAACAAAAGGCTGGAAAATCTTCAGTGCAGTGACATATCACTTCTGTCAAAAACCAACAAAGGAAGTGACATCCTACCAATTTACCTTTCTGGACCAAACTTCAGCTAACTAGCTGTCATCCAAGCCCCAAGTTTGGCTAGAGACGAGGAAAGGAAATCAATTGCACAAACTTGATCCAATCAAACAGAGATGTAGAGTTGAGGGTCATCAGCATACTGATGTCACTGCAACCCACACCTTCCTTCTATCTGCCCTACTGGCCCTATATACACACTGAACAGGATGAGTGACAGAATAGAACCCTGCAGTACATCACAGAAAAGAGCCCTCAGGGTAGATGAGAAAGCAAATATTACCTTCTGAGACCTCTCAGAGAAAAGAATGGAGCTACTCAAGCCTGACTTGAGAGTCTGTAGGCATATTGACATCACCCCTTGGTCATGTTGCTGGAGTGTTACTTTGTCACCACACAAGTCAGCATGCAGTATTCACATGAGTCCTGATGTGCTTTTATTTTACAAAGACCATCATCTCCTTCAGCTCTCAGGACAGTAGTGAATCTATGACTGGGTAGGGAAGTTTTCTCCTGATTGTTCTGCTACTTTTTCTTCTTGGTTATTGTCGCAGGGTGCTGCTAGAGAGGCCTTAATCAGCTCCTGCCACTGCAGCCCCAATCAGGGGGATTGGATTGGGGCTGGGTAGATAGCCTGATGCTTGCCTGGTAACTGGTCACACCTGCCAGCCTCCTTAGCAGGAGCTATAAGGCTCGGAGGAAGTGAGAGCAAGAGGGGAAGGTCAGGCTCAGAGGGAGGTGGGGAGTCTCCTAGTCTGTTGCTGGCAAGGCCTGTGGTAGGCCAAGCTGTTGTAAAAAGCCTGTATATAGTTGGAAACTGGTGGTGGGGACTTGATCATAAATAAAGAGTACCAGCCTGAATTGTCAGTACTTGTAATACAATATTTATTAGTCTAAGGGTATGTCTACACAGCCAAAGTTAAAGCGCTGCCACTTTAATAAAGAATAAATAGTGGGGAATAAAGAAAAGTGGGGTTGCCCTTATAGTTAAAATCTAGTATACAGAAAACAATCAGCATATTGCAGAAAAGTGTAATTTGACATTCAAAAAAGGGATTACATATCTGCTCAAAGAAGCTTCTGAAGTCTTTATCCAATTACATTGTTTTATCTATTCAGATACTTTAAAAAATTTAATTTACATCCTTCAGTCCTGCAGTCTGATCTGGGTGGATTCTTGTGTGTGTGAAGTCCTGTTAGAGTCACTGGGGCTCTGCAGGGGTGCAAGGGTCCACCCACACAGATCATACTGCAACATCTGGCCATTCTGATCACATAGTTGGTAAACAATGAAGTTTGATGAACAAATCTGGCTTGAAATTTATCCAGACCATCTTCAAATATATATATGTAAAATACAAAGTTTGCTAGAAACAGAAGTATGGACAATCTTGGAAATAAAAACTCCTTATCAGACAGAAATAACAGAGGATATGACAAAACCTACATCAGAAATCCTATAGTAATTCTACAGTGCTGAAATGATGGTGGTATAACTTTTTTTCATTTGATTGTTATATTTTATTTAATATGAACTAGTAAAATTATAAACAGTGTTCATTGTTCATCAACCCATAATGCAAGGCAGAGTCAATATATCAGTCACTCAAACATTTTGAATAACAGGAATCTTTTATACCAGTAAAGGGTGGTATCCATATTGGGACGCATCTCTGGCTATGAGACAGATGTCCTGCTTCATTCGTAACTCACCATTCCTAGTAGCGAGGATACGTCCAGTTATGAGTAAAGGTATGCTTCAGAAAGTGTTGATAGGATCAATAGAGCAACAGCTGTTTTGTAAAATATCTGTTCCTTTATCTCTGTTCCTATTGTCATACAATTCTAGTCTTCTAAATTCAAGTGTTCCATGTAGAGGAGCCATGTCTCATGGAATTTATTGTGCTGCTCCCTTACTCTATATGTCCTATTCACTCATTTTAAATAGTTGACACTCATTTCCAATGGTCTGAGTTTGCTTTTAAATTTGATTTCCACAAATTCAGTATTTGGTTTCTTAATAGCTGACAAAAAGGCTTTCATTCTAGCCACCACGTGGGAAAACATCCCCAGCGCACACTGACCTGAGGAAGGCTACTAGCCAGAGTTACAAATACCTTTGTGGCCACTCCCACTCAGTTGTACCCTCTGCAGCTGAAAGGAATAAAACAGTTGTGAATGGTCTTCAATTGTAACACACTGTCAGCTTTATATTGAATTATTTTTTTTAGCTGCCCAGTAGGAGAATGCAAGAAAGGAGGAGGAGGAGAGTTTGGAGAAGCAGCCAAGATTGAGCTGCTCCCCAGCCTGCTTTGTGAAGTCATAGAGCAACAGCACTCCAAGAAAGCTAAGGGTTTGTAGCTCTTAGATTGGTTCTGACATGCCAGTGAAGTTGAACATTGGAACCAAGAAGAAAAGGAGTACTTGTGGCACCTTAGAGACTAACAAATTTATTTGAGCATAAGCTTTCGTGAGCTTCATCGGAAATCCACTGAATGCATCTGATGAAGTGAGCTGTAGCTCACAAAAGCTTATGCTCAAATAAATTTGTTAGTCTCTAAGGTGCCACAAGTACTCCTTTTCATTTTGCGAATACAGACTAACACAGCTGCAACTCTGAAACCTGTCATTGGAACCAAGGTGTCAGTGTTAATAGCAAACACTTGACATACCATTAGATACTTTTATCCAGAGCAGACGTAGGCCAAGTCTACGCTATACATTTACATCAGTATAACTACATCGCTCAGGGGAAGTTCCCAATCCCTCCAGTCTTGTGTTATTCATATTGCCACTTTTGCACGCAAAAAAAAAAAAAATGCATGTGAGTTTTTGTGGCATACTGTATTTCATCAACTGTTTGAAAGTGGTATTTGATCAGAAATATGCATATATGGCTACAGATATTTTAGAAATGTTCTCAGACAGATTGTAGCTGTTTGTGAGAGATGTAATGGAGAATACTGCTAGAAACTGCACAAACTTTTAAAGTTTTCCCTACTGTGTGGTTGGTTTTTTGGAATTATAAGGAATTGGGCCCAAAGATGTCTGCACCCTCAGTGAAGTTTGCAAATATTGCTGATAAATGGAATATACACTTATATTGTAATTACATCACAGCCTAGGTATGCTCAGAAGGATTCTTACCTATAAAACAAGAGATGTTTCAAATTGGTTAGTCTCTAAGGTGCCACAAGTCCTCCTTTTCTTTTTATAAAACAAGAGAGGCATGCTGAAGCACAAATCTCTTCAGGAAAAAGGAATTTGCAGTTTCAGAGAGGAGGCCTGGCTCCCTCACCCTCCTTCACCACAGGCAGTAATGGATTATGAGAGCACTGAAGAATTCAACTGATCTGTCCCACAATTGCCATGGAAACATATCTGCAGATTTGAGGCTGTTTTTCATCAGCTGGGCCACACTTAGATGTTAGTCTCTCTTTGGTCACAGGTATCCCTTGCTTCCTTATGTGCCCTGATACAGATAGGCACTTAAGCATGTTAACAATGGGATCTAAGCACATACTTACAGTTAAACATGTGCTAAGTGCTTTCCTCAATTAGGGATGTTTTCCTGAACTGGTTTCCTCACCAGGTATGTCTACAACAGTATTTTGGAGCACGCCTCCCAGCCAGGGCTGACAGACTTGGGCTAGTGGGGCTTGGTATAGACAACACCTTCAAGTTGTGACTCAGATTCTGAAACGCAACCTCCCAACATTTCAACTTTCTACATCCTTTAAATAGGCTGTGATTTCTCTCCCTCGTGTCTTCTAAATGAATACTATAACAGTTTTTAAAAAGAATTAACAGAACATGTCTTGTGAAAATAAGTAACCTTTATTTTGCAGGTTTCAGAGTAGCAGCTGTGTTAGTCTGTATCCGCAAAAAAAAAAAGGAGTACTTGTGGCACCTTAGAGAGTAACCAATTTATTTGAGCATAAGCTTTCGTGAGCTACAGCTCACTTCATCGGATGCATGTTTCTCCCCCTCATTCTCTTGGAATCTTCCTGTGTCATGTAATGTTTTCTCTAATCTATGATCTGAACTTGAAAGCACTCTCTAGAGCACCCACTGAGACTATTCATGGTATTATGCAGCTCAGTAGTAAACTTTTGCAGAATCAGCCCCCTAAATTGTAAGGTAGGGCAGGGACCATGGGTGGAAGTCTGGGTTCATTGAAGTCAGTGGGATTTTTGCTTCGGGGAGCCAGAATTTTACCCCCATATTTTTACTCCATAAAGCACTATGCACATCTATAATGCTATACACAAATGTTCCATACATAAATGTTGATGGATACTGATAGATGAACAATAACAATTAAAGGTAGGTTCCAACGTTCTTTGTAAGAGTTACTTAAGCTAAGGAACATTTTGAAACTATGTAGCCACAAATGCTAAAATTCAGGAGAGAGAATCTACTCAATTTTTTAATCTTGATGTAATTTACCTTAATCTTAGCTTTAGCTTTAAAAATAAATAAATAAATAACATCAGTCTTTGATAAATGTATGGCTTTTCCACGATTTGCGTGTTCATTGATGTGCTGAGCTAAGAAACGGTCAAATTTAGCGATTAGCTCTCATCTGAGCCACGGAATTGCAGACCACTCTCAGCAAGAAAAACTATGGTTTCAACTATGCGTCTGAGAACATTCTTCCAATAAGCACGAGCTTCCAAAAACTGGTTTTCCATTTGGGTATCAATTCTGCCACTTTTCAGAGTAACAGCCGTGTTAGTCTGTATTCGCAAAAAGAAAAGGAGTACTTGTGGCACCTTAGAGACTAACCGATTTATTTGAGCATGAGCTTTCGTGAGCTACAGCTCACTTCATCCGATGCATACATCCGATGAAGTGAGCTGTAGCTCACGAAAGCTCATGCTCAGATAAATCGGTTAGTCTCTAAGGTGCCACAAGTACTCCTTTTCTTTTTGCGAATTCTGCCACTAACTTTCTTTCAGGCATGGTAGCTGCTAACTGATAATGTATGCTGCTCACTCATTGTATGATTGGTAATGTATGCAGTATTCTTCCAGCCTCCACAGAACATTCCCCACTTTTTGTATCAGAAAACAGGTGGCAATAAAAACAGTATGCTTTCTTCTTAGAAGGTGAATAGATGAGCCATTCTCGCTTGCCAATCTGTTTGTTAGGCTTCACATATTCAAACATTGATTTGGTCAGATAACTATTCTGATTGGTTGTACTCTCGGTTTGTCAATGAAAAGTCAGCATCTAGATTCTGGCATTTCTGTTGGCCCTTCTCAGTCCAGTGTGCCATGAGATCTTGAGAAGTCATGTCCCACCCGCCTGAATCGTTGGAGAAGGATATTTTTGTGTTACTATCACTGGGAAAGTCTTCAGAAGAGTGGGGCGAGACTGCAGCTAGAGAAGTCACAGGAGGTTGCTCCTTTTCATCAGGTGCAGGCGCAGCAGGTTCACTTGGGCTGGTATTCGCCTGGCCTCCTTCACCACCAGACTAAGTAGGAGAAAAAACAGTTAGGAGAGAAGGAACACCTTTCAGCACTACATCTTGTCTTTACCATCTTTCTTTGGCCTCCTTCAATTTCTGCTATCCTCCTTTCTTTGACATAGTTTCTATTGTCCAGTGTAGGCCTACTGTGTACAAAGTTCAATATTACATGGGCCACAACCACTTCCTTAACCCACAAAAACAAAATCACAACCACCATAAACTGAATTCACAATCTTGATGGATTAATTTGTACAAAGCAATATCTAACGAGACAAAAAAATTTCCGATGCCCTGCTACCGTCGCTCAGCTGTTACTTCAGTATGGAATGGAGGGCTTACATTAGGGCCTAAAAATAGGAGGGCCTAAGGTTATAGCCTTATTAGCCTATGGGTTAATCCGGCCCTGGCTCCACATCGTTGTCTGCGTCCACCTCTTCGTCAATGACTTCATCCTCTGGGTTAGGTCCATTTTCTGCCAGTTCCATCCCCACTGAAGTATCCAAAGGGCTCTTGGCAGTGGAGGGGGGGTCGCCACCAAGGATAGCGTCCAATTCCTGGTAAAAACAGCAGGTCTGAGGCGCAGCACCAGAGCAATGGTTTTCCTGCCTTGCCTTCCAGTACACATACCTCAGCTCCTTGATCTTTGCTCTGCACTGCAGCGTGTCCTGATCATAGCCCTTTTCACACAAGCCTCAAGAAATCTGCCCGTAGGTATAGAAATTCCAATGGCTGGAGCGCAGCTGGGACTGCACAGCCTCCTCTCCCCAAATACTGAGCAGATCCAGCAGCTCTGCAATGGTTCAAGCAGAAGAGCATTTGCTGTGTGGAGCCACCATGGTCAGCTGGGAAGACGCGATTTGAGATGTGAGCTCTCCATGTCGAGCAAACAGGAAGTGGAATTTCAAAAATTCCTGGGGCTTTAAAGGAGATGGGGCAGATGGTTGCTTACTGGCTGCAGGGCAGCGGAGTTGGAATTGCTGACCAGAGCAGTCAGGATGAGCATTGTGGGAGACCCTCAATTAAAGTGATAAAATCAAGTGCAGTGTCTACACTGGCACTTTGGCAACTAAACTTTTGCGTATAAAGCTCTATGACTCTCATTGAGGTGGTTTTATTTTGTTGCTGAAACTGAGGAGTTTTGTTGCCGAAAAGGGCCTTGCAGTGTGCACCTCCACTGTTTCATCGCTAAAACTCTGCAGTGTAAACAAGGCCTAACTTTTACTCCAAGTCCATGGAGCATACTTTCAATATAAATCCTTAAATATTACCCATACATACAATGATTATGAGTCTTGACCAGTTATGAGCTTTCTGTACATACCTTACGTGTTACTCTTCAAGGATATACACCCTGTAAGATGTGTTTGATGTTGTGAGTTTGTCAGGTCTGGGGTGAGAGTTGTTTGCAAAGAACAGGGAACCCTTTGCCAAGGGGTCTCTGTGTCACAGTGGTATGTAAAGAAATCCATCTTTTTGTTTGCCAGGAATCAATTCGTTTAACAATTTAGTGTTGACTGTCTTGTCTTCTCTATCCCTAGACTTTCTTTCAGAATCTGTTCTTCTGGAAATATCCTTAAAAATGATGTTGCAGGCTGCTACTAACGATTCCTGAGAGCAATTTAATTTTATTGCTATTATCTTTGTTACCTTGCACTCCAGATTTTCAAGATCAGTGATACTACTTTATCCTCAGAGTAGCTCCTCCTACTCTATCAGGGAAGGAGAAAGCGGGGGCTACACAAGACACTAATATTGAACAAAAAAATCTGAGTTTGATTTTTTCTCCCATACCATTCACTCCACTTTGGATCTGTCTTTAAAGGGATGGTGGAGGGACTTTCACTGAGTTTACAAGGAACCAATGAACACAGGATAAAACAAACAATCACTCAGATGGCCATGGGTTGATGGCGTACTTACCTCATTGTGCTACTGCATGCCAGAAATCTCATCTTAAAAACTGATTGGTAAAAGTGAGACCCTGGTGGAGAGCATCACTGCTAATGTCTACCATAGACATAGACCTTTTCCAGTGGTATCTTATAGTAGCATTCCTTGTCCACAGAACTTGCATCTCTAATAACAGCACGTGCTCTGGTGAAGCAATCAAAATATAATTGAAGAATGTTTTTCATAGATTCCAAGGCCAGAAAGGACCATTGTGATCATCTAGTCTGACCTGTATAACACAGGCTATAGAACGTCTCCAAAATAATTCCTTTTGAACTAGAGCATATATTTTTAAAAAAATCTTGATTTTAAAAAGCGTCAGTGATGGAGACTCCACCATAAACCTTGGCAAATTGTTCCAGTGGTTAATTATCCTCACTATAAAACATTTGCTCCTTATTTCCAGTCTAAATTTGTGTAGCTTCCACTTCCAGCCATTGGATTTTGTTATACCTTTGTCTGCTAGATTGAAGAGTCCACTAGGAAATATTTGTTCCCCTTGTAGGTACTGAAAGAGTGTGATCAAGTCATCCTTTAACCATCTCTTTATTAAGCTAAATAGATGGAGCTCCCTGAGTCTATCGTTATAAGGCATATGTTCTAATCATGTAATCATTCTCTTGGCTCTTCTCTGAGCCCTCTCCAATTTATTAACATCCTTCTTGAATTGTGGACACCAGAACTGGACACAGTATTTCAGTAGGGTTGCACCAGTACCAAAGAAAGAGGTAAAATAACCTCTGTGCTCCTACTTGAGATTCCCCTGTTTATGCATCCAAAGATAGCATTAGCCCTTTTGGCCACAGCTTTGCACTGGGAGCTCATGTTCAGCTGATTATCCACCATGACCCCAAATCTTTTTCAGTCACCACTTCCCAGTAAGGGCACCGGAACCTTTGTAGAAGTGGGGGGCGGGATGCAGGGTAGCATGCCCACACAGATTTGCTGCTTGGCTTGTACTAAGCATGCTCAGATGGACTGAGCATGCCCAGTAACATCGGTTGAAACCACTGCCCTCACTGTGCCCACTATAGGCAGGCATGGGTCACCTCTTGGGGGGCAAACTCATGTGTTTCTTTTGTTAAAAAGTGTGGGGCATGGCCCTCCCACTTTTAAAAGTGTGTGTGGGGGGGGGATTGCCCGCTGCTCCCTTTCCCAGTTCCAGCACCATTGCTTCCCAGGATAAAGTCCTCCATCTTCTAAGTGTGGCCTACATTCTTTTCTCCTACATGTATACATTACATGTAGCTGTATTAAAATGCATGTTATTTGCTTGTGCCCAGCTTACTGAGTCTTCCAGATCACTCTGTATCAGTGACCTGTCCTCTTTATCATTGTTGATAACGTCAAGGTATTTTCTATTTTATTTTATATATACCAAGTTATAAAAGAAATAAGCACCGTGTGTCATTTGTGCTTTACTATCCAAACTGGTCTTTATGTCAGTCATTATGTTTAAGAACCTTATATTTAATAGAGGAATGGCATTCCATGGTAGCAAATGTTTTTGCAGGGTGTTATGGAGAAGAATATTTCCAACATACTAACCAGTAATTTTTCTTATATTTACATTAGTCACCGAAATTATATCTTCCTTAGAGTATTTATTTTATTTTGTATCCTCTTGTTTGTAATGTATCTGCAGCAGGCTGTGACATAAATGGAAATATTAATAACTATATTCTAGTTTGGAAAAAACTCTCTGAAACATGGATATTAAATAAAGGTCACTGATGAGAAGGAACCAGAGTTCTCTCTTTGATATTTATAAATGATTAATTATTTTTAGTCTGACTTGTCCATGTCAGTTTCAATGATGTTGCTTTAGAAAATCCATTATGAAAAAGAATAAACTAGTTTATCAAATCAAATGGGTATGACAATAAAAGAGGGACAACCATCCATTGCATGTTTATAAAAATATTCTGTGTTCAGTTCCCATTTTGCTCTCTACATTGGTCTTTTGAATGGAGTTGCTGCTCTTTCCCCGGTCTTTTCAATTCCAAGGATTTGCAACGACAAAGACAGATGACAAGCTTGTCTCAATTAGTTTGCCAGTTTACCTGAAAAGTATGAGCTCAGTTCTTTGCCTCTCAGGACAAATCCTGTTGTTAACTAACAGGATAGTCCAAGTAACTAATATACTCCCACTGACTTTAATGGGAGATGAAGAGGAATTTTAATGAGCTTTACTAATCTCTTTGATTTTTGGCTGGTATTTTCTGTTGAAATACCTTTTCCAGCTTCCCATGTTTCACAACAAGAAAAGGAGCATAATACAGGTTCCCATGCTTTGTTAGCCTTAAGGATACTTTTTGCAAATCCATGCGGTGCAGCATCCATACATTGCCTCATCTTCTGTGGTATCAATTACTTTTCCTGTTGAAGCCCGCTGTCACCATCATTTAGCTTACAATTTAAAATAAACAAGACACAGGGCAACAGTTCAGGTAAATGAGGACACAGAAAGTGTATTAGTTAGAGGAAAAGGAACACTTCTTCCCAGGAAGTAGTGGGTTTTAATGGGAAGAGAAGGCACTTGGTGGCCAGGCTGAAGTTCAAATACTAACTTTCCATTTATAATGACACACTCTTTAGATGCTAGCTACATATATATTAAGAATTTTTGAAATGTAGACTCAGCAAGATGCAGCTCTAGAAAAGTGTACATGCAAAGTTTTAACTAGAAGCAAAGCCCTTAAAATTCCATGATTCAGCTTCGGTGTCACTTTCTGCATCATGAGTGAAAAGTTTCTGTGGTGGATATTTATAAAACTCTGCTGTAGAAATCTGAAAAATAAAATATTTGCTATAACCTCTGTACTTTAAAGCATGGTTTTGAATACATACATCCTCTTTTACTTTATTTTTGATTGTCTAGTAATGGATCTTACTAATGTTTTGTGGAGCGGTTCTTTCATTTTTTTTATTGTTCTTTTCATGGCTCCAAAAAGACTACTGTATATACTCGATCATAAGCCAGTTCGTTTATAAGCCGACCCCCCACAAGAGGGATAAGTAAAAATGGAAAATTTTTATGACCCATTCTTAAGCTGACCCTATAATTCAGGGGTCAGCAAACTTTGGCTCCCAGGCCATCAGGATAAGCCGCTGGCGGGCAGACATGGTTTGTTTACCTCGAGCGTCCACAGGCATGGAGGTAAACCTAAGTAAACAAAGTGTCCCGGCGTGCCAGCTGCTTACCCTGACGGGCCGGGACAAGAACTGGTGGGGAAATTTTGGGGCGGGGAGAAGCTGGAGGTCAGGCGAGTAACCCCTGTGACCACCCCCCACGACCCCACCCATAGCCAGGGACCCCCACACTCTCCCTATCCCATCCCTTCCCACCTTATTTGGGGAGGGTCAGGGGAGGATGTCTCTGGCCTGGCTGGAGCTGCTCCGGCAGGCTGGGCCGCGCGGCTGCAGCCTGCTCCGGCGGGCCAGACCAGGTGGCGCGGTCGCAGCATGTTCCAGCAGGCTGGGCTGGGTGTCATGGGTGCTCCGGTTGGCCAGGCGGCGCGGCCACAGCCTGCTCTGGGGGGCGGGGCCGAGCAGCATGGCTGCAGCCTGCTAGCCCCAGAGCTGCAGCTGCTTCAGAGGCTGGGGGGACAGCAGCATGGCCAGAAGCGGAGAGACTCTGGCCCCTCCTCTTCCCTTCTGGCTGTGCTGCCTCTCCTTGCTCCCTCTGTTTGGAGGGAGGGGCTGTGTCCCACCTCTCCCTCTCTATACCCGTTCATAAGCCGACCCCCTTCTCTGGTGCTTCCAGGGCCGGTGCAAGGAGGTTTCGCGCTCTAGGTGAAACTTCCACCTTGCGCCGCCCCCTCCCCTCGGCCCGGGGAGCCCCCCTGCGGCAGCTCCCCGCCCCCGCTGCCCCCAACCCTCGGCCCGGGGAGTGCCCCCCCCCCGTGGCAGCTCCCCGCTGCCCCCTCCCTCCCCTCGGCCCGGGGAGCCACGTGCAGCAGTCCAAGATATAGAGTTAAATTCCCAATTGTATTCTTGATGACTTATGGTCACTTAAGGCCAATGATCCCTTTTCACAGGGATAAACAAGTTTAGTCCCAGGGTCCTGACCAAATTCCATTCTGGGAATTATATTCTGCCTACCAAAATTTCCCTGCAGATAAATTTGGAAAATTCATTTTATTTGCTATCCTAAATTATTTAGTGTTACTATGCATTGACCCACAGTTGGCTCACTTTTCCCCAGAAGTGACTGAATAACAATGATGGACTATTCCTGTGTGTACAGTATGGTAAAGTTTTAGTTTGTTTGGTTTTATCAGCTGTTTTATATAATTATCGCTCAACCTTGCTTATATATATATCTAAAAAAAATGTACGTTTAAAGCTTGTTTAGCCTTAGGTCAAGCAGACCTAGTGATGGAGGTGAAAATTGATGGATAATGGGTGACAAACCTCATTTATACTAGAAGTTGTGTGCTTTGCTATAGGCAAGCTACTTCTCATCTTTATGTTTGTAACTAATGTCTCATTTTGGTAATGTTCTACACTATATTTCTTCATTTATTATGTGGCTTGGGGATTTTGTGTTGATGAAATCTTAATCCATATATTTCTGTTTTTTCTCTCTCCCGTTTTTAGGTTATTGGAATATTGGATGTGTTCACACCAGATGTAATACTGGAGAAATTTAATGATTTGTAAGTTTTTGATTCTATGAGAAATCATAGGCATTAGCTTATGGTTTATTTCTGAATTACAGTTTAATGTAAGTATTATGTGCATGCCTATAAAATTTCAAAGGATTGTAAGAGAGTTAGGTGCCTACCTGCCATTGAAATTCTGTGGGAATTGGTGCATCCCTCCCTTAGGCACCTTTGAAAATCCTAGGCTTAACGTATTGATTTCATATCAGAGAAACAAAGGGCCAAATTCTGATCTCATTTAAATTGTTGTACATGTAGAGTAAACCCATTACCTTCAGTAGATTGTAGTATGTTTCCTCTATTATAACTGGGATCAGAGTTGGGTCCAAAATGTTTTAAAATCACTCATCATTTTCTACTGCATGCATCCAATGAAGTGAGCTGTAGCTCACGAAAGCTTATGCTCAAATAAATTTGTTAGTCTCTAAGGTGCCACAAGTACTCCTTTTCTTTTTCCTCTGGTAATACATATCTGTCCCATGTTGTTTAAAAATACAAAGTTAAAAATAAAAAAGTAGAAAACGAAACACACAAATTGGGTTAAGCCCAAACATGTGGACTGAATGCCCCCGCTGCCCACACAGGCCTCTGAGGCAGAGACCTTATAGTCTAAAGTGCCTGGAAGGCTGGGTAAAACGTCACCCAGGAGTTCTGAGGGTGCAAGAGGCGGATAGAGGCTTCTTTTCATGACTAGAAGTGCAGAAGTCTGCTGCAAATGTGTTGTATACACTCTCAGCAAGCTGTACAGTGTAAGCAAGTACAAATGTGTTTACAGTTAAAACAGAAATGAGGGGAAGCTTTTGTGCATTAAAGGTCAGATGAGTCATTCAAGGGGAGATCTGATTGTTTAATTTTTGCCAACTAGTCATGTGGGAGCTTGTTTGGTCTGTGATATGAATTTGATCTTACTATAATGCAGCTGCCTTGTGGCTCGAAACAGCAGTGCTGGGAAAGGCAGTGCCACCATTGCCTGTGCCCTGGGGCGTTATTCCTGTCTGAATCCTTTAGGAATTGGAAGGAGCATACTTTAATGTGGCTCCTACCCCTACTTTTTAGAGGGAAGCATACACTTAGGTCTGCCATCAGCATCATTCTGCCAGACAATGTGGAAGAGGTAGTAGAACCAAAGCCCACCCCTTCTGAGACCCCAGGTGCTGTCCCAGGTGGCACCTGACCATTTCCCCCCACATACCCACACCTCCCCAGCCCTTTAGCTCAAGAAGTGCAAAGATAGGACCCTGATCCTGCAAAAATTCATGCTTATGTTGAACTTTCTGCTCTGTGAGTAGGTGTGTTGCTTTGTTAGCACTACCCACAGAACATATGTTAACTTTATCATAGAATCGTAGAATTGTAGGACTGGAAGGCACATCGAGAGGTCATTTAGTCCAGTCCCCTGAGCTCATGGCAGGACTAAGTATTATCTAAACCATCCCTGACAGATGTTTGTCTAACCTGCTCTTAAAAATCTCCAATGACAGAGATTCCAGAACCTTCCTGGGCAATTTATTCCAGTATTTAACCACCCTGACAGTTAGGACGTTTTTCCTAATTTTCAACCTAAACTGCTCTTGCTTCAATTTAAGCCCATTGTTTCTTGTCCTTTCCTCAGAGGTTAAGGAGTATAATTTCTCCCCTGCTCCTTGTAACAACCTTTGATGTACTTGAAAACAGTTATCATGCCCCCTCTCAGTCTTCTCTTCTCCAAACTAAACAAAACCAATTTTTTCAATCTTCCCTCAGAAGTCATATTTTCTAAACCTTTAATCATTTTTGTTGCTTTTCTCTTGACTTTCTCCAATTTGTCCACATCTTTCCTGAAATGTGGTGCCCAGAACTGGACGCAATACTCCAGTTGAGGCTTAATCAGCACAGAGTAGAGCAGAAGAATTACTTCACGTGTCCTGCTTACAACACTCCTGCTAATACATCCCAGAATTATGTTTGCTTTTTTTGCAACAGCGTTACACTGTTGACTCATATTTAGCTTGTGGTCCACTGTGACCCACAGATCCCTTTCTGCAGTACTCCTTCCTAGGCAGTCACTTCCTATTTTATATGTATGCGACTGATTGTTCCTTCCTAAATGGAATACTTTGTATTTGTCCTTATTGAAATTCATCCTGTTTTCTTCAGACCATTTCTCCAGTTTGTCCAGATCATTTCGAATTTTAATTCTGTCCTCCAAAGGACTTTCAACCCCTCCCAACTTGGTATCGTCCGCAAATTTTATAAGTGTAAACTCTATGCCATTATCTAAATAATTGATGAAGATATTGAACAGAACCGGACCCAGAACTGATTCCCACGGGACCCCACTCATTATGCCCTTCCAGCTTGACTGTGAACCACTGATAACTACTCTCTGGGAATGGTTTTCCAACCAGTTATGCACCCACCTTACAGTAGCTCCATTTTGGTTGTATTTCCCTAGTTTGTTTATGAGAAAGTCATGTGAGAGAGTATCAAAAGCCTTACTAAAGTCAAGATCTACCACATCAACTGCTTCCCCCCATCCATAAGGCTTTTTACCCTGTCAGAGAAAGCTATTAGGCTGGTTTGACATGATTTGTTCTTGACAAATCCATGCTGATTGTTTCTTATCACTTCATTATCTTCTAGGTGTCTGCAAATCGATTGCTTAATTATTTGATCCATTATCTTTCCAGGTACTGAAGTTAAGTTGACTGGACTGTAATTCCCCTTATTTCCCTTTTTATAGATGGGCACTATATTTGCCCTTTTCCAGTTCTCTGGAATCTCTCCCATCTTCTATGACTTTTTGAAGATAATTGCTAATGGCTCAGATACCTCATCAGTCAGCTCCTTGAGTATTCTAGGATGTATTTCATCAGGCCCTGGTGACTTGAAGACATCTAACTTGTCTAAGTAACTTTTAACTTGTTCTTTCCCTATTTTAGCCTCTGATCCTACCGCATTTTCACTGGCATTCACTATGTTATACACCCAATCACTACTAATCTTTTTGGTGAAAACTGAAACAAAGAAGTCATTTCACACCTCTGCCATTTCCACATTTACTGTTAATTGTTTTTTCCCCCTCATTGAGTCATGGGCCTACCCTGTCCTTGGCCTTCCTCTTGCTTCTAAGGTATTTATAGAATGTTTTCTTGTTACCCTCTATGTCTTCAGCTAGTTTAATCTCATTTCATGCCTCGGCCTTTCTAATTTTGTCCCTACATATCTGTGTTATTTGTTTATATTCATCCTTTGTAATTTGACCTAGTTTCCACGTTTTGTAGGACTTTTTTGAGTTTCAGATCATTGAAGAATTCTTGATTAAGCTAGGGTAGTCTCTTGCCATACTTCCTATCTTTCCATTACAGTGGGATAGTTTGCTCTTCTGCCCTTAATAATGTCTCTGAAAAACTGCCAACTCTTTTGAACTCTTCTTCCCCTTATACTTGCTTCCCATGGGATCTTACCTACCAACTTCCTGAGTTTGTTAAAGTCTGCCTTCTTGAAATCCTTTATCTTTATTCGCAAAAAGAAAAGGAGTACTTATGGCACCTTAGAGACTAACAAATTTATCTGAGCATAAGCATATGCATCTGATGAAGTGAGCTGTAGCTCATGAAAGCTTATGCTCAAATAAATTTGTTAGTCTCTAAGGTGCCACAAGTACTCCTTTTCTTTTTGCGAATACAGACTAACGCGGCTGCTACTCTGAAACCTGAAATTTATCTTTATTATGGTGGTTTCCCTCCTACCATTCCTTACAATCATGAACTCTACCATTTCATGTCCACTTTTACCTAAGCTATCTTCCACTTTCAAATTTTCAACCAGTTCCTATTTGTCAAACAGCCTCTCCCGTAGTAGCTGTCTCCACCTTCTGAACTAAAATATTGTCTCCAATACATTCCAAGAACTTGTTGGATAATCTGTGCCCAGCTGTATTATTTTCTGAACAGATGTCTGGGTAGTTGAAGTCCCCCATCACCACCAAGTCCTGTGCTTTGGATGATTTTGTTAGTTGTTTTAAAAAAGCCTCATCCAGCTCTTCTTCCATAAGTCTCTGCAGGATCAGAGCCTAGGTCTGCAGTTGCTTCCTGATCAAGTATGGAAGGCGGGGTGGGGAGACTTTGCACTGTCTCTTGCCTGCTCTTTACTCCTGAAGGAATTCTGCACCAAAAAATTAAAAATTCTGCACCAAAAAAATAAAAGTTCTGTGCACAATATTTTAAAATTCTCCACATTCTATTTGTCAATAAATAAATGTGGAGGCTCCAGCATGGCACAGGCCACTGACTGCACAGAGATTACCCTGCTTTCCCCCCATCTCCCCAGGACATAGACTCAGCAGTGAGGCTGCACCTGACCCTCATGCAGCGCAAGGGCCAGGCCTGCCCCAGAAACACCCTGAGCCCCTGTCCCTCCGCACCAGATGTGGGCATGCAGGCTCAGCCTGGGAAGATCTAAGTGCGGAGGGGCTTAGTGTGGGGGGATCCAGGTGTGGAATGAGAGGATTCTGTGTCGGGCAGTCTGCGAGTGGGTGGTTCAGTGAGGGTCTGGGTGCAGGGGGAAATCTGGATGCACAGGGGCTCCGTAGGGGTGTGGGGGGTTCTGGGTGCTGAGGGGTGGGGCTTGGCAGAGGGTGGTCTGGGTGCAGGGGTGGGGGTCTGGATGCAGCGGGTGGGGTTCAGCAGGGCGGCCCGGGGGCTTGGTGGTGGGGTTCTGGGTGCAGGAAGTGAGGCTCATTGAGGGGGGTCTGACTATATGGTGTCCAGATGCACAGGGGTTGGGTGGATGGGGGATGGGTCTGACCTGGCCCCGGCTCCTGGTGGGTCTGATCCAGCACCAGCTAGGGTGTCCCCAGACACCTCACTCCCCCAGTGATTTCTCTCTCCAACGACTGCTCTTGGCACCTGAAACAGAAACGACATGCCTGCGCTGCTTGGAAGGGGCACATGACCACTCTTGCTGCTTCCCTTTGCTTCCCTATCAGAAAGTCATTTTTCTGCAGGGAAGCAAAGAAATGTGTGACAGATGTGAATTCTGCACATGTGCACTGGTGTAGAATTCCCTTAGGAATAGCTCTTGTATCTGCACAGTGGGAAATATAATGTGGTCTGTGGTGGCTCTGTTTTTGGTGCTGTGGCTGTCAAGTGCTTCTTTATAGCCCTCTATTTGTAGGGATTAGGTTGGAATCCTTAAAGGAACTTAAGGAAGTTAGGTGCCCAACTCCCCTTTGAAGTTAATTGGGGGTTTTGCACCTAATGCCATCAGGCTCCTTTAAGAACTCCAGTTTTGGAATTAACTATGAGCTTTGTATACAGTCCAAATAAGCCCAGCATGTTTTTAAAGAAATAGAAAATAAAATGAGAAAACAGTCTGAATTATATCAATGGTGAATTAATATTAAAATCAACCTTTGTGCGTATTAGTACTCAAATAATAGCTGTGTTTATAAAATTACTGTCAATAAACCAAAGGTCTCTGCTACCCAGTGAATTTGAACTGGTATGTCTAGATGAGGACTTACCTCATAATATTCAACTACACTTTTGGAATTAAAAACATTTAGCAGATAACTATGCAACTGAAGGAAAATATTTTCCTCGATTAATTTCCCTTTCTTTCTTGATGAATGTTGTTATTCCAACAAGCTCCTGAGACCTTGGATTTATAACCAGATGGTCAATTTTGAGAACTTACAGGAATCTCTAGGATAACATAGAGATAGACCACACAGTCTTAGTTGGGCTGGAATTCTGCCAAAGATGGGCTGGACCGAGTGTCTCAGTTTAGCTATGTCCAGATAACCCTGAGTCAGTCTTGTCTTGACTGACCCAATCCTGAGGCATGCTGCTTGTACGGGCCTTGGAAGAATGAAGCCTATTTATTTATGTAGATTTTAGTGATCTTCGTATCCTAGAGGCATGTTTAAAAATGTTAAATTGAGGTTTTGTTCTGGAATCCTACATTGCAGCTAATTCCTTTGTCTCTGGACCTTGTTTCCTGCTCCAATAATATCCAGAAATACTGGATATTCAAACTTTCTGTTTTATTGTACCACACCTGTGTGTTTCTCCCAAAAGATTGTTCTTTATCCTGATTCTTAAAAATTCGGAAACATCAAATTGTATGTAGTGCACCCTATCCATTTGGTTACCTCCTTTAGCGCCAATCTCCTTATGGGTTTTGATGAACAGGCCTGGGTTCTTCTGGATCCCGCCATACATTCAGCAGGGTGTAACTTCTTTTTCTTCCCATCTGAATTTATTTGGTGGTGCCTCCACTCCCTTGCTCCTTCCTGGCAGGGTCACCAGGGCAGCTTGAGGGGAAAATTCTAATCACTGGGTAACCACCACTTACTTACCAGATAGTTGGAGACTTCCATGAAATAACACAAACACATACAATATATTTAAGACAGTAATTATTATTAAACAGAAGATAAATATATCCAGGTAAAATACTATTCTCAGGGTCACCAGGGCCCCTGCAGTATCCGTGAATTTCCCCAGTCATGCGACCTGATATAGTTAACGTAAAATTAGTGTTCTGTAGTTTGTAGGGGCTCTTGATGATCCGTGACCACAATATCATCTGTGCAGCTGTTAGCAATGTGGCTGACTGGGTTCAGTACAGCCCAAGAGACTCACAAGTGGGATAATGTGGTAAGTCCCTCTGCAGATTTAATAGACAGCAGGTAACAAAATCCCCAATCCCTTACCCCCTGGTTTGAGGACACAGTTGAGGAAGTGGCAGGGCACCATTTCAGATTTTGGTAGGGTGGTGCTGTCATAAATATAAAGGGAAGGGTAAACCCCTTTAAAATCCCTCCTGGCCAGAGGAAATCTCCTCTCACCTGTAAAGGGTTAAGAAGCTAAAGGTAACCTCGCTGGCACCTGACCAAAATGACCAATGAGGAGACAAGATACTTTCAAAAGCTGGGAGGAGGGAGAGAAACAAAGGGTATGTGTGTCTGTCTATATTCTGTCTTTGCCGGGGATTTTTTTTTATTTCTATTTACTTCTATTTCTATTAAAAGTCTTTTTGTAAGAAAACTGAATGCTTTTTCATTGTTCTCAGATCCAAGGGTTTGGGTCTGTGGTCACCTATGCAAATTGGTGAGGCTTTTTATCCAACATTTCCCTGGAAAGGGGGGGTGCAAGTGTTGGGAGGATTGTTCATTGTTCTTAAGATCCAAGGGTCTGGGTCTGTAGTCACCTAGGCAAATTGGTGAGGCTTTTTACCAAACCTTGTCCAGGAAGTGGGGTGCAAGGTTTTGGGAAGTATTTTGGGGGGAAAGACGTGTCCAAACAGCTCTTCCCCAGTAACCAGTATTTGTTTGGTGGTGGTAGCGGCCAATCCAAGGACAAAAGGGTGGAATATTTTGTACCTTGGGGAAGTTTTGACCTAAGCTGGTAAAGATAAGCTTAGGAGGTTTTTCATGCAGGTCCCCACATCTGTACCCTAGAGTTCAGAGTGGGGGAGGAACCTTGACAGGTGCAACTTTTAACTGTGATTCCAGGGGCTTACTTAGGCACTTGAAAACTGAAGTTTTTTGGCAAATAACAATTAGCTGACAGGAGCACTGTATTTAATTCTACATAAAAGAAAGAAAATTAAATAAATATTAGACCCACTCAGCGCTAATACTAACATATCCTGACATCTTGTGGCAAGTCACCTAAGGGACACTGGTTAGGTTTAAAATTTGAATGTATATTCTTACTTTGTTACTAACTCTGTGGAGAGAGAGCCTCTGTCAGGATTCCAGGGTTCTGTCTCAGCTCTGGGAGGGGAGTGGGGTCTAGTGGGTCAAAGTGGGAGGCACATACATCTGGGATCTATATAAGAACATCAGAATGGCCATACGGGGGAAGACCAATGGTCCGTGTAGCCCAATATCCTGTCTTCCAACAGTGACCAATATCAGATGCTTCGGAGGGAATGAACAGAATATGGCAATCATCAAAATGATTCATCCCATAGCCCATTCCCAGCTTCTGGCAAACAGAGGTTAGGGACATGCAGAATATGGTGTTGGATCATGACCCCCACCCCAGCTAATAGCCATTGACGGACCTATCCTCCATGAACTTACCTAGTTCTTATTGGAACCCTGTTATAGTTTTGGCCTCACAACATGCCCTGGCAATGAGTTCCACAGGTTGACCACGAAGAAATACTTTATTTTGTTTGTTTTAAATCTGCTGCCTATTAATTTCATTGGGTGACCCCTAGTTCTTGTGTTGTGTGAAGGAGTAAATAACATTTCCTTATTCAGTTTTCCCATACCATTCATTATTTTATGGGCCTCTATCATATCCCCCCTTAGGCATCTCTTTTCCAAGCTGAAAAGTCCCAGTCTTTTTAATCTCTGCTCATATGGAAGGTGTCCATACCCCTAAGCATTTCTGTTGCCCTTCTCTGTATCTTTTCTAAATCCAATATATCTTTTTTTGAGATGGGATGACCAAATCTGCACACAGGATGCAATATGTGGGTGTACCATGGATTTATATAGAGGCAATATGATATTTTCTGTCTTAGTATCTAACCCTTTCCTAATGATTTCCAGTATTCTGTTAGCTTATTTGATTGCCATTGCACATTGAGCAGATATTTTCAGAGAACTATCCACAAATTCTCTTTCTTGACAAGTAACAGCTAATTTAGATCCCATCATTTTGTATGTATAGTTGGGATTATATTTTGCCATGTGCATTATTTTGCATTTATCAACATTGAATTTCATCTGCCATTGTGTTGCCAAGTCACCTAGTTTTGTGAGATCCCTTTGTAACTCTTTGCAGTCAGCTTTGGACTTAACTATCTTCAGTAATTTTGTATCATCTGCAAATTTTGCCACCTCACTGTTTACCCCTTTTTCCAGATCATTTAAGAATATGTTGAACAGCACAGGTCCCAGTACAGACTCCTGGGGGGCACCACTACCTCTTTCTATTCTCACCGTTTATTCCTACTCTTTGTTTCCTATTTTTTAACTGGAGTGCCTGGCAATGCTTTCAGGATCATCTAACGATCCTTAATTTAATTTAATGACAAGCCTTTTGTTATGTTAATCACCCTGCCTCTGTTTATAAACAAACTCCCTGCCGCAAAGGCAGAAGCTTGGAGCAGCACAGAACTCATTACAGGTTCCACTTTTATGCATCAGATGAAGTGAGCTGTAGCTCACAAAAGCTTATGCTCAGATAAATTGGTTCGTCTCTAAAGTGCCACAAGTACTCCTTTTCTTTTTGAGAACTCATTACATATCACACTCAAATTGTGTTGCAGTTAAGAGCTCCGTCTGGGGCTAGGGCATGTGCTGTTAGCAAACCTCCAATATGAAAATGGGGGGGGAGCCTTGAGCCCCCCTTGCACCCCGAAAATGGTGCTCCTGGTAAGTGGTCTCCCAAACTATTTCCCTGACTAGCTAACTAAAAGATGGAGACTCACAACTCCGCCACAGATCCTCAGGTTCAGAGATGGCTCTGGACTCCTCCATCACTGCAGAGGGCTGACAACCACTGCTGGCAGGTGTCCTCTTCATATAGGAGTCAGGCTGCTTCTGGTGCCAGGATTTCCCCTCACCACAAAGGGGTGTAGGGCTTAAGGTGGAGATTACAAAAGTATACTAAAATCTGGATTTTAGTCTCCCACCCCAGTGCTCAGACACACTCACAGCAGGCAGCAGCCCCGGACTAGCAGCCAGAGCAGAGCTGGCCATGTGGTGACTGATCTCACATAGAGTTCAAAACTCTACAAACTGGAAGTCACCTTTGGAGAGGGAAAGGCCCAAGCTGAGGGACCTTGCTTTCAGGTCCCCAGAGGCCAGTCCTGCCCTTTCCTTCGCTGACTCCCAGGGCCGTACTTAGGATTTATGGGGCCCTACATAGTATTATTAAAATTGGTGCCCCTATGCCCGACGGCAGCCCGGACTCACAACCCGGGGGTGGGAGGGGGAGGCAGCAAAGGATACCGAGCCACCTGGTCTGCCTCATGGTGATGGAGAGTCATAGTTCCCTGCAGAGACCCCTGTACCCTCTCCCTCACGCAGAATGTGCGGCGCTGGTGCATTTGGCTCTGTGAATACGGCCTCTGCCTAAGGAGACTGCAGCGCGCCCTGGGTGTGCGGGAGCTGACCCGTTCTTATCTGCTGTCATGGGTGGTGGGTGAAGCTGCCGCTTGGGGAGGCTAGCTCCCCAGCCCACCTCTTCTGCCTGTGGCCCCGCCCTACTCTGCCCCAGGCCCACCATCAGTCTGCCCAAGCCCCGCCCTCTCCCCATGGTCTCCCTCTTCCTATTCCCTCCCCCTCCCTGCTCACCCCCTTCCAGCCAAATCCCTGAGCCCAAATGAAGCAAATGACATTTGAAAAAACACTCTTCTGCAATTTATTTCTAAAGAAAATGGAGCATATTTTCCACTGCATGCCAGTAGGTGAAGGTAAAGACTGGACATGGAGAAGGTACCTAATTAAAAGCACTAATCTTGCGAATAAAAAATGGCAGTCACAGGTTTTTTGATATACCCTCAAGTTTGTCAGAGATTTATTTGCAAACTTTGAGGGCAAATCAGCTGTCCTGCTGAATACAACATTAAATATTATGGAATACATGATGCAGCTCTTCTCTGTTTCACATTTTCTTAATCAGTATTTCTAAACTGATTTTATATTTTCAATGTATTCTTAAGCCTTCATAAAGTAATCATTCCAGATTACTACATATTTAATTCACTGAAACAAAGACATTATTTTAAATTAAGCAGTCACAGAGGGTTAGTGTGTTCATAACAATGTTCATTGCTTTTAGAAAAAGGGAACACTAATTTACTTTGTGTAATCTCCAAGAATAGACATGTTTAGGAAATTTCACCAACTTTAAAAAATATGTTTCCAAAAATTTTAGGCATAACAAAGGATTTTATATCTTACTAAGGTATTGATTTTGCTGGAGGGTTCTCTTAAAACTAGTTCATCAAATAGTCAGAAGTAGAGAAGGGGAAACTTGTTTGTCCAGCTATCTGGAAGGAAAGGGATGTTGTGCGTTTAAGGGCTCTCTTCATCAGGGGAGTGAAGGAAGAAAAGGATGGACAGAAAGGACAGGAAGACTTTGGAAGCAAGTTTTTTGTACTATAGTAATTAAAATTAACGTGTATTTTAGGTAAGGATGGTCTTTTGAAGGATTTATTTAAAAAACTATATGTCTGAAGATCCAAGCATTTAAGGCTAAAGATGAATATTCAGATTGTGCATCTAAAAATCTATCCAAGGATTTTTTAGAGATGTGATTTTGTAATCTTCAGCAATCTTCTAATGAAATATTTTTAAAGCAAATTTTAAACTAAGGTCCTGTAGACTGACATGTTCTGAGTAAATATTACAGTAATGCACAACTGTTTTTGTCAGTAAATTCAGAAACTGATGGTGCATACCTGGGGTTGGCAAATGCTTGTTAAATGGCTTCATTACCACTTGAATGGCTCCTTAACGGTTTCAATGTGGTGCAAATAGGTCTGGAAAGCTGGAGGACTTTTTCACTTTGAAGTTACTAGATCCCCTCTGGAGGAAGACACACCAGGCTGCAGGAGCCAGCTGTGGGAGCCTGCAGGAAGGGTCAGAACAGTGATAGGAAGAGGCGGGGTGGGTAGACACTAAGACCCAGGCTGCCCCAAATTTTCAGGTGCCCTACGCAGCTGTGTATGCTGCATATGCCTAAGGATGGCCCTGCTGACTCCAGAGTCCAGACGGCTCCAAAATGGCTTCTCCTCTCTCCTGAGCTCCCTGGGAAGGGTATCTCTCTCCCTGTTTGTTGCTCAACAGACTCTGAGTCTGCCTTTGGCTCGCCCTCCCTATCAGGGACAGTGTGCCTCTCTCTGAGCTACCAGCACACAGAGTACCAGGAATTGAAGTAATCTCCTTGAGGGTTACACGTACGTATAGCTAGTTAGTGTAATCAAATTACCTCCTTCCCATCCTGTTGTTTATCACATTCACTGGCTGCATTTTGTTCTAAATTAAAGGAATTGGTGGTGGTCTGCATGCATGGAGGTGTCCACCCATATGTATCAGATTACAAGCTCAGGCCCTTGGATTGTACGAGGTGTGGGGCAGGGACTGTATCTTCACATATGTTTGTCCAGTACCTAGCACAATGGGCTCATGTCCCTACCAGTGTTTTTGTGTCACCAAAATATAATAATGAGTTTGCAAAAGCACTTAAAGGATTTAGGAGCACAAGTCCCATTGAATGTTGGATTAGTGCAGTAGTTCTCAAACTTTTGTATTGGTGACCCCTTTCCAGGGTTGCCTGGCATCCGGTTTTTGACCGGAACCCCTGGTTGAAAACGGACCCTGGCAGCTCTGGTTGGCACTGCAAACCAGGCCTTTAAAAGTCCGGTTGGTGGCACAGCGGGGGCCTGGGGCTAAGGCAGGCTTCCTACCTGCTTTGGCTCCGTGTGGCTCCTGGAAGCGGCTGCTAGATCCTTCCAGACCCTAGGCACAGGGAGGCTCCATGCGCTGCCCTCACCCAAGTGCCAGGTCCGCAGCTCCCATTGGCCAGGAACAGTGACCAATGGGAGCTGTAGGGGCAGTGCCTGCGGGCGCGAGGGCAGCTCTCGGTGCCACGGCGCCTCCCTGGCCGCCCATGCGTATAGGGGTCACAGGGACCTGGCGGGTACTTCCTGGGAGCCGCAGTAATTGCCTCCGGGACCCGCACCCTCCTCCTGTACCCCAACCCCCTGCCCCAGCCCAGAGTCCCCTCCCATACCCAAACTCCCTCCTGGAGCCTGCACCCTGTACCCTCCCTGCCCCAGCCATAAGCCCCCTCCTGTACCCCAAACCCCTCATCCCTGGCCCTACCCCAGAACCCACACCCCCAGCTGGAGCCCTCAGCCCCCAGCTCCCCTGCTCCAGCTTGGAGCCCCCTCCTGCAGCCCAAACCCCTAATCCCCGGCCCCACCCCAGAGTCCACACCTCCAGCTGGAGCCCTCACACCTCGTCTGCACCCCAACCCCCTGCTCCAGCCCGGTGAAAGTGAGTGAGGGTGGGGGAGTGCGAGCGATGGAGGGAGGGGGGATGGAGCAAGCAGGGCGTGGGGCCTCGGAGAAGGGATGGGGCATAGGCGTGGCCTCTGGGAGGGGTGGGACATTGGGCGGGGCCGGGGTGTTCCGTTTTGTGCTATTAGAAAGTTGGCAACCCTACCCCGTTCACATAGCAAACTTATGAGTGCGACCACCCTTATAAATTAAAAGCTTTTTTTTTATATTTAATACTATTATAAATGCTGGAGGTGAAGCGGTGCTTGGGGATGGAGGCTGATGCTCGCGACCCCTCACATAATAATATTGCAAACCCCTGAGTGGTCACGACCCCCAGTTTGAGAACCCCTGGATTAGTGCTTCTGAATTCCTTCAGCATGTTTGAATATCTCTAATAATAATTAATAATAAAAAGGTTGTTAGTAAATCCTCTAGATTTTTTTCCTTAAAACCTGTGTTTTTGCTAGAATGTTCAGTAAGTTCTTTCTAGCTCACTTCAAATATTCATGGCCTCTCGATAATTGACTTTGATAAGAGTGTGGAAAAAATAATATGTCCATCTATGCTTTCATTGTTCAGGAACACCAACATATTGGAGGTTAAAATCTATTGTCTAGGTCATCCACTTTATCAGTGAGAAATGTTTTTTCATGTGCCATAAATACACTGATAGAGAGAGCAGAGAGGTTTCATTCTCTGCTCCTCCACTTAACTTCTGTTTCTCCACATTTTACTTGAATTAAATTGCTTAAACTTTGCACCAAAGGAAGTCTAAGGGAGTTAGGTGCCTAAATTCCATTGAAAGGGATTTGGGAGCCTTATTCCCTTAGGCTCTTTTGAAAATCCCAGCCGTAGTTCTTTGAAACTACCTTATTGTCCCCTTTCTCTGTGGTTTAACATTCAATGTCTGTTGCTCTTTCTTTAGTTTGAGAATAAAATTTTCTATTTCTCTTTTAATGACGCTGATGCTGTGTGGCAAACCTCAGTTACTGTAAGACTGAACATAAAATATTGAAAGTCCATATATTTTAAATCAAGAAAAACCCTTTAAGACAAATTGGTGAAATCTTTATAGATCAGACAATGACAAAATGTATTTCTACACTTCATAACTGGGTCTAGTTTTTATTACATACAGGTGCAGCCTTAAGGTTTGATCCTTAAACTGCTGGAAGTGTATGTGTCTATATTAGTTGCTATAGGCTGGTCCTCCTGCCAGAGTTGGACATCAGGCTAGATTCTGAATTGTGAGCCTACTGAAGGCCCTCAAAAACTTGAGGTCCCAAACTGTCCCATTGTTCAGGCTAGGCCTGAAATATCAACTTGACATACAACAATAGTTCTCAACTTTTTCCATACCTGGACTCCCTTCCCATTTAGAAGTATGGGAAGTGCAGGGTGGTCATGACCCGCTGATACTTTTTCATGACCTCCACGTTGAGAAATCATGCCTTACAGTAATACCCTCTTCTGCTTTTGATCAGATCTGTTCCTGTGACTTTGACTGAGGTATGTCGTTGACCTTGTTATGGATAGTACCTACTGGTTTGCATAACTCATGATAGTTCTTCTAAGGTAAACAATGTGTAAATTACAGAGCTTTTTATCTAGTTATCTTTTAAGCACACACACATCTTCCTTGGGCTCTTTTATCGTGTTCAGAATTTGTTATTTCCTATTAATTGACAACTTCTTATAACGAGGTTTCAGAGTAACAGCCGTGTTAGTCTGTATTCGCAAAAAGAAAAGGAGTACTTGTGGCACCTTAGAGACTAACCAATTTATTTGAGCATAAGCTTTCATGAGCTACAGCTCACTTCATCCGATGCATCCGATGAAGTGAGCTGTAGCTCATGAAAGCTTATGCTCAAATAAATTGGTTAGTCTCTAAGGTGCTACAAGTACTCCTTTTCTTCTTATAACTAGTGATTGAATTACTCAGTACCTGCTTCAGGCAATCATAATTGATAAAAATAAAGCATGGAAGTCATATTGTTTTTAGTAGAAATTATTTGGTTCTAGAGGTAGTTAATTCAATGGGAGATCAAATTAACTAGTAGCTTAATTAAATGGTAAGAACTGTAATTTCTAATGATCATTGAGATGTAATGTACTGGTATGTTTCACTTTGACAAACTTGATGGAGTTATTTTGTACTCAATTTTCTTTAGCTACCTAGTCATGCCGTTTATGGGAACAGACTTGAGTAAGATAATGAAGCATGAGAAACTAACTGAAGATCGAATCCAGTTCCTGGTCTATCAAATGTTAAAGGGCCTAAAGGTTTGCCATTTTTATTACTTTCTTACTTTCACAAGTTAAATTTTTTCTCAGGAAATTTATTTAGAGAGCTGCATACATTTTGCAATATTTGAAAGCTAAGCAAAATGTAATCTCCCTATAGACATTGTGAGCTCCGGAATTCCCCACAATGGATGTGTTTCTTGATGATGAATATTTGCTTATATTTTTTCAAAAATCATGTGTGGAGGTTGGAGTGTGAGTCCCTTGCTCCGATGGTCTGATTTTTGTATACATTTGATCCATGAAGACTCTCTTGTAGGCCATCAACACTTTTATTTTAACAAGCCAGAAAAGTCACTACTGTGATTTTAGTCCATCCTCCTCCAGCAGTTGATTGGGCTGCTTCTTTGGCACACCTCACCCCTGCTAGCTGAGGTAATTAGAAACCAGGGGTGAAATCCTCGCCCTGTGGAAGACAATGGCTCTGATTTCAATGGGGCCAGGATTTGATCTCAAACCAAGAATCAAACTTGGATTTCGCATATGGCAGTGCAGACCACCAGGTTACATGGTTAGTTTTAAAAGTCTCCTATTTGCTAATCTGCAGATTTTTCAAAGTCAGTTTAAAGTGCTGTGGTTAAGAGAACAGTGCTTTCCCCTGCTATATCTACTGGAGATGTGACATCAGATATGATGTCTTTCCAGTTTTTGCTTTCTCATTAGTTCTGTTTATTTTAATTAATTATCTCTGTGGATCTCCTTTCATGCACATATTACCTATGTTTATTGTAAGATTGTTTTAATCCCTTTTAGATAAGATGAACAGAGACCTTCAGGCTTGGGCATCCCAGAGTAAAGACCTGACCTTGTGAAGTGCTGAGCTTCCTTGACTCCCACTAGAGTTAATGGGAGTTGAGAGCCCTCAGCCTCTTACAGAATTAGGCCCCAGTTCAGCAAGGCACTAATTACATGCCTCGCTTTAAGCACATGACTCATCCTACTAAAGTCAATGGGATTGCTCACAGGCTTAATTACCTTGACTAATCAGGGTTCTAACATTACCTGTGAAATTCTAAAATATACTTCCATCTCCTAACATTTTATGTAGCCTTTCCCAATAGATCTGAGGGATCTCTGAATTCTACTAGCATGAGACGGTGGAGTGGCTTGGTGTAGAGAAAAAACATGCTAACGCACACTCTGGATTTTTAGTGACAAATTAATGTGTAATGTGGCTGAGAGAAGCTAGAACTTCTTCAAAACCTCTCTCATCCCTCCACCGCCCAAGAGAAGTCAACCGTCTGTACTAAAAAATTGTAAATGATGGGGGATGAAAGATGCTGGAAAAGTATCCATTGAAACAGCATCACTTTTCAATGATTTTTGGGAGCACAGTTTGATACTACTCAGAGTTTGATATTTTTATTTGATAATGGACATATTCAAAAATTTTAAGGCAAGAAAGGACCATTGTGATAATCTAGTCTGACCTCCTGCATAATGCAGGCTATAGAATTTCACTGTTTCCTACATTAAGCCCATATCTTATCTTTGAGCTAAAGCATATTTTTTAAAAGACATCTAATTTTGATTTAAAGACCTCAAGTGTTGAAGAAATCTCCACATCACTAAGTTGTTCCAATGGTTAATTATTCTCACTGTTTAAAAAATTCCATCTTGTTTCTAGCCTGAATTTATCTAACTTCAGCTTCCAGTCATTGGATCTTGTTATACCTTTGTCTGACAGATTATAGAGCCTTCTGCTATCAGAAATATTCTTCTCATATGTACTGTCTTTTAATAATGATACTGTTTATAAATGATTGTGGATCACCTCTGAAGTATCCAGTCTCGTATACTAAACTGCTATACAATGTGTATGTTTGTCTTTCCCTCATTTCAGCTAAATAAACAGATTTCCATCTTCATTATTCTCTGTTTTGTTTCACTTGGCTTTCATAAGAACAGCCATACTGGGTAAGACCAAAGGTCCATCTAGCCCAGTATCCTGTGTTCCAACAGTGACCAATGCCAGGTGCCCCAAAGGGAATGAACAAGTATCCATCCCCTGTCACCCATTCCCAGTTTCTGGCAAACAGAGGCTAAGGACACCATCCTCGCCCATCCTGGCTAATAGCCGTTGATGGATCTATCCTCCATGAAGATATCTAGTTCTTTTTGAACCCTTTTATAGTCTTGACCTTCACAACATCCTCTGGCAAAGAGTTCCACAGGTTCACTGTGTGTTGTGTGAAAAAATACTTCCTTTTGTTTGTTTTAAACCTGCTACCAATTAATTTAATTGTGTGACCCCGAGGTCTTGTGTTATGAGGAGTAAATAACACTTCCTTATTTACTTTCTTCACACCAGTCATGATTTTATAGACCTCTACCATATCCCCCCATAGTTGTCTCTTTTCCAAGCTGAAATGTTGGCAGTCGTTCCCTACCCCTAATAATTTTTGTTGCCCTTTTCTGAACCTTTTCCAATCCCAGTATATCTTTTTTTGAGATGGAGTGACCACATCTGCACATACTATTCAAGATGTGGGCATACCATGGATTTATATAGAGGCAATATGATATTTTCTGTCATATTATCACAAACTAGACAATGATTATTAACATTCTATTTCTGAACCATGAATGATAAAAAAAAAAAAAAAAACCCAGAAAAATATTTTTGAACCTCCATGTTTCTGAATGGATCCTATAAATGAAAGATTAGAATCCTTCTCTTTCTAGATTAGGAATGCAAATGAAAACATTGACTCTAACTTTTAAATTACAGTGCATGTTGTTTTGGTTTTTAAGTATGTTGTTTATCATAAAGGTTTATTTTTTGTTGTTTCCTTCTATTGAAAGCTGTGCATCCAAAAGGAGAGAGCTTTCTTATAAAAGACGCTTATTAACACACCAACAACAATTTTAGCATACAGTTGAGATTTGATTGCTGAAAGTGTCTTGACTGAAACCTGTCTTTCACACAGTGACAGCAATTTCTGTAGAATTGAATTCCCTTCACCTTGAGAGACAAACTCCGACAAGGCCATGGAATAGCAGAATTTTGAATTAGATGTATATTTTTGGCGACTCCTTTCTCTGTGAATGTTTGGTCTTTAAGGCCTGGATCCTGCAATTTATGACACACAAGAAGAGCCTTGCACTATGCAGAATTTCACTGAAGTTAAGATGGGTGGAGTGGACCCCCTGTGTTTTGTAAACTGCAGAATCAAGCCCTAAATGAGACAGGCGTATCATGCCTGATCAGATTCTAACCAGCTTTTCTTCTTGATTTACACTAGACCTTTCAAACATTTGAAACCAAAAGAACAGGACACACTGTGCCTGGATACTATGGTGATGGGTGCCTAGGAGTGCTGTTTTCCCCTCCCCTCTGACCTCACTCCACTACTTTGTACATTTACCCCTTTGTGTCTGTATTGTTTTCTCCTATCTCCAGATTTAGTGTATATATTTTTATCTTGTCCCGCATAAATCCTGCTCCCCCATTTATTCATTTATCCCTGGCTCCAAGTAGAAGGGTTTGTGCTCAAGGGTTTCATGAACCTTAAAAGACCAGCCTGAGTTGACAGTAGTGGGGTAGATGGGATCTTCAGGGGGAAAAAACAATTCTGAATTTCCAACTAGAGGGCTTGGTTTATCTTTTTAGAATATCTTCCTAAGGAAAAGGGCTAGAAACCTACTGTAAAAAAAAATACATAGATTAGCCCTGACATATTTAGGCCCCTACAATCATAGAGCACCCACAGGAGAAGGCTTTGTGAGCCCCAAAGGATGTCTCTCTGTCTCTGCTAATCAGATGTGCTACATTCATAGGAAGCTGGGAAAGCAGGTGTGAAGAGCTGATTTATGAAGCACTCAAAGCAGCACATTGGGTAAAGAGGAAATGGGAGGAAACTCCTTAGGTGACCTGGCATCCCAGGGTTTGGAGAAACTGGGGCATTCCAGTTCCAGCGAATCTTGCAGGGATGCTGAGATAATCCTAGTAAGCCAGTATAGCTCGATACCCTAATCTTACTGTATCTTTCAATAGAAATGATTCTCTTGACTATTTGCAAAACTGCTTTCCATCTGGTCATATGGAAGAATGTATCTCTAATCACCACAGCATTATCAGCAGAAACGTACAGCTTTATTCATCCATTATTTTTTGATGTTTTAGTCCTTTCATATTGTGAGTCAGACATTCAACAATAATTCACTTGTGATCCATGTCATTATACTTTGGATCTTTCTCCTTGTGATAATTCACTCTGAGCAAGCACTGTGTCTAGCTTAAAGAAACAATGAGGAGTCCGGTGGCACCTTAAAGACTAACCAATTTATTTGGGCATAAGCATCTGAAGAAGTGGGTTTTTTACCCATGAAAGCTTATGCCCAAATAAATTGGTTAGTCTTTAAGGTGCCACCGGACTATTCATTGTTTTTGTGGATACAGACTAACACGGCTACCCCTCTGACACTTGTGTTTAGCTGGGAAAGTCTCTAAGGAACTGATCTAAAAGCAGGGACATTGCCGTGCTCTTTGTCTGAGTGACGCTCCCACAGCACCAGCCCTTGTTACTTTAGACTCAACTTAGTGCTAGACTCTTGTTTTCATGAGCACTAAATTCAGTCATTCCCTTTTTTCCGCTAAAAAATATTTGCAGGACTTCACTTTGCAAACTCCTTTGCCATATCTCCCTGTATTGATTATACTCTAAAATTCTCAAAGGAGTTGATCCGAAAACTGTTGAAGTCAGTGAGAAGATTCACATTTGGATGAGGCTCCTTACTCTGCCCTCATATTTTATGTGCAGCCAAGAACACTTATTATCAGGTGTCTGATGATCAAGAGTTTACCAACAGGGTGCAGTAACTTACTGAACTGAATTTGCATAGGGTACCAAAATTTGCCTTTTAGCTATTCCCAAGGTTCCTGTACTACAAATCAATTTGTTCACCCTAATCAGAGAAACAAGACCAGTTGTTAAGATGAAATGGTGACAATGTTGTGAGGGAAATGACTGCTATGGTCTAAATATCTCTGCTAATCGATAATTTTAGGAGAGAATGGGTAAAAATCCATAATAGGAGAGTGCAAAATCCCATTTTAGAGAGAGACTCCATCAAAGTGAAAATATTCTGAACTAAGCAGTTTCCTCAGTATTGGAGTACACTGCAGTGTAGATTCAAATATCTTGATTTACAAAGAAACAAACATTTATGAAAGAAACCTGGTATCAGAAATGAAATGCTAAATAATTTGGTCTCACCATCTCTCTATTAAGAAGAGTGTTTAGTAAACATGTAAATTATATCCAGCGTGTTACATGAGTTGTTTTTTCCTCCTTTGCATTTCTAACACTCATTCCCAGGTATGGTGAGGGAGAGACTATGAGCGAAAGTAGGATGTTTAAGGGAAACTATTCTCTTCCCTGAAGGTGGCTGAGGCCCATTTTTACTAAAACTCCTGAGGCTGAAATTCTTTTAAAATTCCTGTTTCTAGATCCTGCGTTCTTGTGCAGAAGTCCCTAGGCAGGAGATGTCTAGCCTTTCCTTGTTTGTTTGTTACCATTCTTTGCTGGGAGTCTGACTTCTAACAAACACTTTCCATAGGAAAACTCTCAGGACTCTGTACCCAAGTGACAGGACTTCCTCTTGCTTAAGCAGGCTTCTCTCATCCTGATATACTTCATCCTTCCATCCACGAAATCAATAGTACTTCATAGTTGCCAGTCTTCTCCAGTCAGTGGCAGAAGTAGTGCTCCAGGCTGTATTCCATGGCACCAACATCTTTCCCCACTTCTCTCTACAGTAGTCAGTTCTTTGGAAGGGAGTATGGGAGGTTGTTTTTCATTCCCTAGTGAGGTGCTAGAACTGTCTGGTCTTTAGGCAATTCACAAATGGAACTGATCCTCCAGCTGAAAATGTCCAGTATATGTGGTCCCTCTTCCAAGCCTACTCATTTATTGTGGCACTTCTTGTTATGATTCCTCTTGCACCCTCTGCTCATATTATGTCAAAACAAGAAACTACCTTATAATCGCATTATCTAAGGGGTGGTCTAGGAGAACATAAAGCCAAGGGCAGACAGATATGTCCGAATATGAAAGCAGTACTAAGAAGGCAAAGATGGGGCTTGTAAACTCACTACTGTAAGCAGTTCAAGAACAGGCTGGCTTTCAAAACAAATTGTGTCAGGTGAGAGAGAGGGAACCTCTGCGTAATGTGGTGGGATGAGGAGTTATTTAGTCTTTGTAATGGCAGAGATAAAATGGACTCTGAACAGCATTGCTCTAAAATTGTATGTCTAGCTGCATGGGAAGCTTGTGTTCTTGCTGTACTACACTGGGCCTGATCTTCAAGTATGGGTACAGGTCACTAGATTCCAGTACTGATGCTTAGATTTCATACATGGAAAAGAAAAAAACGCTACATTTTTGTCTGTAAAGGTTTGTTTCCCCTTGCACTAAATGTAATAATAGTAGCTAACTATATAATCTTAATCGCTAGATCCTTAAATGATCTGATGTATCCATTGATACAACAAAGGGAAAGAAGATCACAAAACTAATATATGCATGGCAGGCATTTCATCCTTGTCATATTATTCCAGATTTTAAGCAGCGTACACCTTGAAATACTAGTTCCTCTGCTGGTCTGTTTCCTGTAAACAGAGATCTAAAACTAAAATACACAATATGTCTGCTGAGGAAGATGGCTAGGACACCAGTTAGGGTTGCCAATTTTGATTGAACCTATTCCTGGAGGTTTCATCACATGACATAATCGTTAATTTAAGATTAATATTTAATTCCTGGGGACTCCAGGACAACCCTGGAGGGTTGGCAGCCCTAACACCCATTTGTGACTCCCCTTTCTTCTTGCAACTGTAGGGTTTATGGCTTGACTTCATGGTTCCTTTTTGGGGTGGATAGAGGCAGGATTTGTGGACGGCTGCCCAGAAGGCAAGGAGCTCATTTGCCTGAGCTCTATACCAAGTTCGGAGCTCCTCTGCACTCCTAGTACACCAAGCTATTGGTGAGCCTTACTGTCCCATCCTGCCACTTAGGTTCCAATCCTGATCCATCCCTGATTGGTTGTTTAGTGTTCGAAAAGCACTTTGCATATGGACATAACTGCTACTAACACACCCATTATAACCACCTGGGTCTGGGTTTGCAACAGGCTAGCGGGTCTGGCTCAAACCAGGCAGGGTGCTAGAGTCCTAAGCTGGCAGGGCAGGAAAACAGGAGCAGTAGTAGTCCTGGCACATCAGGTGGCGGCTCCCAGGGGGTTTCTGTGATCCAACCCGTCACACCCACCCATTATAAGTCTGTTGGAGAATTTCTGCACAAAATGGAATTTTCTGTTTACAATTCATACCAGTAGAATATTCATCAGTAACTACTCTGCTCTCTATGGAGATTTTGTGGACTGTTGGAACCATTAACCCAGCTGGGAGAGTCAGAGATGGAACCAGGCAGAACCATTCTTCTTATACAGTGTGAGGATGAAGGTGGTTATTTGCCTTCTGGTTGTTTTGTTTAGAGGTTGAAGTGGTTTACAAATCAAGAAAAGTCCCTTTTTGAGTAAAACCGCCATGCTCCTGAGCATTTAAACTGAGACTACAAATCCAAACACACAGAGATTTTCATTTAACTCCCAAATGGTAATATAGTGAGCTTAGAGAGTCTGTCGTCATGGTATGACATATTGCAAAGATGCAGCACAATAGCATATAGCACACTATTCCAAGTGGACTGTCACAACTGGTCTAATTCAAAATGCTATTAATACCAAAAAAGCAAACATTACATACATCTCAGTCTGGCTTTTGCATCTTTCTTGTTGCCCCTTTGAGGAACCAAAGTTACTAGACATAATAGTAATGTAACAACAATATTATCTCCCTTATTTACCAAACTGTCTACGGAACTGCAGAAGGTCCTAGTAACTGGAATGTACACATTGGCGTGTCCCTATCAGAACATAGCCAGTGCTGCTTAGTGTGGTGTAAACATCAGTTTCTCCAAAACTCTAGTCCTTGGACATCCATTAGGTTGAGTTATGTGTATTTTGAAAACTTGAGCGCCCTCACACAGAGCCCTGGAAAGATGATGAAAATATTCCAACAAAGTAAAATGTGTTTTAAGATTCCTTTCAGGTTTGTTTGCATTCAGGCCTTTATTCAGGAAAGGATATCTATTCAGGATGGGTGCTAAAGCACATATTTAAAGCTGAGCATCTGCTTTCCTAAAGTTAAACCTGTGCTTAAATCCGATGACTGCAGTCGTACAGCACATGCTTTCCTCTATCTGGGCTTTATTAGAGGCATCTGAACTTAATCTGTGATTGTGCAGTTTAGATTTCTGTTGTAGCTAGCTCAGGAATTTACAGTAAGTAAACAGTCGGTTTTATTTTAATCCATATATTTCACTACCCAATTTCAGGATAATTTTATTTTTCTAACAATGCCAGAAAGTTTCTGGTCACAAAAATGATTTGTGAGGAAATTAAAAGTGAGGAAAAATGGTGACTTGATTCAATATCAATGTTCAAATAGCGCTACAGGAATAATGATTATAGGTTGAAAAAAGCAGCAGCTTTATACTTGAGACTTTCTTTAGAAAGCAAAAATAATCTTATAACCTTAAATTTAGTTTTAGGAGTCCAGTCTGACCTTCTCTAAAATCATTCTCTAATCTCTCTGGCAGGAAATCCGTAGGGTGAATGGGTTGCAATTGTATCATAAAATGAGTACACTTTTACTTTTTTCTTTGAATATTTGATGTAAAGGTGCATAAACCTGACTATCACCTGCCTCTAACATTGTGATCTCTCTTCACTTTTCTACTTGGTATCTAATGATATTTCAATTTTTTTATATGACAACACATTTGATTGACTCATTTTCTAAAAGGTGTATTATTAATTTCAGATCACTTTAGCACCACATAAGGCCACGTTTTCAGCAGAACTGAAATAATAATTTATTTAGAGTCCAGCAAGTGTCAATTAACAGATCTTTTTGTTTTCACAGTATATCCATTCATCAGGCATAATTCACAGGGTAAGTGAAAACAGTATTAAAAATACTTGTGTTTTTTTATTCAGATTCTGTAGATCATGTTTGTGCGCACTTATGTCCATAGATATAGTTCTCACATCATTCTTGACTTGATTCATTTTGGTTGGATGTTTTTTAATTGATATGGTCCGCACAGAGAGGGTTTCAGAACAGCCAATGACTAACTGGAACTGGTAGAAAATTTTCCATCAAAAAAATTTTTTTTTTTTTTTTTGAGGGAAAATTGGGTTTTAGACTATACAAAAATTTGCATGAAAAGGCAGCTTAGAAGTAAGGTCATAACATTCAATAAGGTTTTTTGAGGCTATTGCAAGAAATTGCTCTATCTTTCATGTAACGCAAGTGTTTTTATTTAAAAAGTGTATTTTTCTGTTTGTTGTAAAAGTCCATCTCAAACTTGATATATTTACAGGATCTAAAGCCTGGAAATTTAGCAGTAAATGAAGACTGTGAATTGAAGGTAGGAAACGCTTCCTGAAGTATGCAGTTGAATTTGTTACAAACACACTGCATAGGAGAACATGAGTGAAACCAAGTCAATGACAGAACTCCTATTGACTTCAGTTGGGCTAGGATTTTACCCTATGACTTTTGAAGAGTCATGGAGAAATGTGGAAATACCAGGAAATTGAGGTGAGGGAGGACCAAATGTGGTTCCAGGACATTAGCAGGAGGAAGAACCAAATGTGGTACCAATCTTCCAAAAGAAGAGTGGTTCTGAATACTGTTGTCCCATATGTCTGACTTCAATCCATACTAAAATAATGGAACCTATATTATTGAGGGGGAAAACTGAACTTCAAAAGCCTAATCATCTCATTGGGTGTATCTACACAACTCTGAGTGATTGCAAGCAGCTTATTGGATGATTGACCTCCAAGAGGAGGAGTCAGGCACCCCCAGGGAAATTAGGAAGTCAGCGCTTCTGCTTCTAAGACATTTTTACATGGAAAGAGGTATGAGCTGTTTCTTATGTTCCATTGTCCCTGCATATGAGTCTGCCCTAAGCAGATTCCTGCTGAACTGTTGTGCAAGTAGGCGTTGCCATCTGCAAGCTTCTCTCTAGATCATTAAACTGAAATACTGAATCGGATTTTATCACTCTGCTTCTTCTCTGTCTTGGGAATCTTCCAATCCATCAGTGTGTTAGAGCATAATATTTATTCTCCAGAAATAATTATGCAAACTAGCCCAGACCCCACAATATGTATATGCTTAATTGTAGTGAAGAGTTTGTTATGGAAAGCAAATAAGAAATCTTTATTAAATGTGATTTATACATGTCTCCATCAGCTTATTATAAGACTTCTGGTTATATCCCTTATATGAGGTCAGTAGATTCAGACTGCTCCCAGCTGCCACTTCACCTGGAATGGTCCCTTAGAATATGTGTTAACTACTTATGCTAAACTATCTGTTTTTATTTAGTATTTAGCTGTGACACTCTTAGTACCTTTCCCAGACCTGAAGAAGAGCTCTGCAGAGCTCAAAAGCTTGTCTCTCTCACCAGTGAAAGTTGGTCAAATAAAAGATATTACCTCACCTACCTTGTCTTTCTAATGAATTAAAAGGTATTCTCTCCCCAAGGTTTGGAAAGTCTTATTTATTTTGTGGAACTTGTTTCTGTGTGAGCTATCTTACTGGAAGGATTGCCAAGCTTATGCCCAAATAAATCTGTTAGTCTTTAAGGTGCCACCAGACTCCTTATTGTTTGTGTGGATACAGACTAACACGGCTACCCCCTGAAAGTTATAAACATCACCCTCATAAAAGGCTAGTAAGTGATTCAACTCAAAAACTGTGTAGAGTCAATCATTCAAATATCAGGAAATACAAAAGCAGTATTGTCAACACCAAGCATTCAAAAATCATAAGTCAGGCTTCAAAAAAGGATGAAATTGGCTTAAAATTTTAATTTTAAACAATAATAAATTTGGGGTTTTGGAGTTTTATTTGTTTTCTCTCTGTCTCTCTCGGTTTTTGAGCCTATTGGTTACACATGGGTCATGTGTTCTATCTTTTCTCCCTGTCCTTCTAAAATAAATTAATAAATAAAAAGTTAAAATTCTCCCCTAGTTGCATGACTCCAGGACTGGGACTTAAGAAAAACATCCAGCAGCATGAGATTCACGATAAAATTGGAAGAGTTTGCAACACTGAAAACTTAAGTTTTAGTGCACAACTTCAACGCTCAGTACCTGCACCAAGTCACTGTAATTAGAGTTGGTTGGGGATCTGTTGACAAAACATTTTTGGTTGGAAAATGCCAATTCAGCAAAATCAAAACTTTTCATGTGAAAGGGTCAGGTTAGACAAAACTTGTATCGGGCAGGTTTTTTACGTCCAGGACAGAATTTCTGCTCAAAGCGAGAGAGAGACAGAGAGACCCATCCTAAAATAGCAAATAGCCCAGTGATTAGGGCAAAGAAACTCTAGGAGAGATTTAGAGTAGGAGCTTGAACCTAGGTCTCCCACATCCCAGGTGAATGCCCTAACCACAGGGATACTGGCTATTCGTGGGTGGGTGGTTGTCATTTTGTTACAAAACAAAACATTCAAAAGGTCACAGTTTTCTCCCAATGTGAAATGGAAAAGATTTTTAAATACTGAAAATGTGTGCAGGATGGGAAAACCATTTCCTACCCAGCTCTCATTGTAATATAGACTCACTCCAATTCTCTGGAGCCTTAAGTCTGCTAATAAAGCAGATTTAACCTGGTGGATCCAGCCACTTACAGATTCCCCTTGTTAAAGGGATACTATAACCTTAGATACACAATAAGATAAATTGAGATCACATAAAGACATTTCCTGACTTTCAAGTACTTAACTTTGCAGACCCTAATGTTGCAGTAATTTCTGAAGTTTATTTTATAAAAACAGGAAAAGAAATATGCAAGGCTGGTAATTAACAGGCATCAATTGTGAAAAGACAGCTATTACCAGTAAACAACAGGCAGCAATCTATAAAAGGTAGAATAGTCTGTGTAAGAAATGCAGGCAAAGGGCCTGATTCTTGTCTCATTTATACCAGTGTAACTCCATTGACTTGAGTGGAGTTATAATGCCTCTGTACAGAATTGGGGAAATGTGGTTCCAGTCAGGCTGTAATCTCATCACCACAATACCTGCAGGTTGAAAAACTAACAACCTCTGTCACCTTCCCTGGGAGTGAAACATTTTGCAGAGCTTGCAAGGTGCACAAGTTCACTGTTCACTAACATACAGAACTAATAAACTCCACTGCTTTTATGAGCACACTTTGAAAGCCTCTTTCTCCACAGCTAATGGGCCTACGGAGTATAGCTGTTCTCTTAACTGTGCAACACATCGATCTTTAAATCCACAGCTAAGACCTTAGCATAACTTTCTAAAGCACATGCTCGGTCATGCATTTTCAGTCATCAAACTAATTTTTTTTACCTACACTTTTAACAAAATGCATACTGGACATTAAGCTCTGTTTATAGGCTATCTTTGAAGTGTCAAAGTTCAATTGTGTTTTGTTATTAAGGTGGGAAGCTGGAGTTTTATTTATTTATTTTATTTTTGCAGTGGGGAGAAATGTGTTTTCCACCACCCTATTCTTAATTTTAAAGTGGCTAAAGGGATTTTGCCCAAATTTGTTCACAAAATCACTTTCCAGCATGGTAAATTCCACCCCAAAAGGTTAAATGTTTAGGTCAAGAATGTATGAAAACAGTGACTTGATATGGAAATTGTAGTGCAGCCTTAACTGTGATGATCTTAACATTTATAATTAGAAATTTGTTCATAAGAATGAATAAACGTTTACTTTGTAAAAACAAAATGAAAATTCTAAAATGGTTGCATGACTACAGCGGGGTAAATAACGGATTTTTTTGTTTGCTGACAATTCCAAAACATTTTTTTTTAATTCCATTTTGGTATGAACCAAAACCAATTTTTTAATTTTTTCAGTGAATTTAAAAGTAGGAGGGGGATATTTCAGGTTAAGCAAAATGCTTTTTTTTTAGATTTTGACCATTTTAATTTTTTTTAAACATTTTAATAAAATTATCAAAAATTCTGAAACAAAGGTTGTTTCAGAGTGAAAAAATGAAACATTCCACTTAAAAATGTCAAAACAAAATGTTTTTTGGGGGGGGGTTAAGCTTTTTTTCCTTACCAGAACAATTTGGCAAAACTGACACAAATTTGTGAAATATTTCTGTGTTGCTGTATCTGCATTTTTTGCCTACCCCTCAAAAAAAAGTGAAAAATTTTGCCCAACCCTATGCATAACATATGTACTAACTATTATTGTAATTGTTAGCTACCTATACTAAATAAATAAACCAGGATTTGCAATATATTGCAACTGTTTCTAGCTCTCAGTGAATCCACAGATCTTAGTCTGGCAAATCAAAAAAACTGTATAAATAATAATAAATTTTATGTAAATGATACAGACCATAGAAAAGCATCAAAGTGTTGCATTTCTTTGGTGTCTTCTGAAGACCTAGTGGAGAACACATATAGGATGTCTGGATGCTTCATTTAAAAGTATATCTTGCTATCCTGTTTCTGAAAATATTTATTTGCCTTGTGTCCAGTATTTAAATGAGAAAGTTTATCGGTGATGTAATACAAAATAGGGATTAAGTGCCATTGAGCAAGGTGGAAATTATTGGTAAACATAGCAGATCTCTTGTTCCACTTTGCATCCCATTTCTGTTTTAAATGCAGTTGACACCTCAGCTGATAAGGGGGAGGGATAGCTCAGTGGTTTGAGCATTGGCCTGCTAAACCCAGGGTTGCGAGTTCAATTTTCGAGGGGGTCATTTTGGGATCTGGGGCAAAAATTGGGGATTGGTCCTGCTTTGAGCACAGGGTTGCACTAGATGACCTCCGGAGGTCCCTTCTGACCCTGATATGATATGGAAATTATGTTAAAGTGATGCAGTGAGAATAAAGCCATAATATTTACATTTTATATCCTGCATCCATGAATAACAACATCATATAACTTTCCTTTTTCATTAGTGCCAGGAGAGTGATGATACTATTTTAATTGAATAGTGAAGTATTTTAAATGGTTGAATTATAGTCAGCATGTTACAAATACTGTGTCCTGTGGCAGTGTCATTGAGTGTTTGTACTATAAATCTCTGCCCACAAGGTATCCATGCAGTCTGGTAAGCATGGAAATTTTTGCAGTTATTTAATTAGTAGATCTACATATTCAAGCATGTATTATTATTTTTTTTAAATCTTCCCTGCCATAGATGGTCCATTCAGTTCTATTTTTCAACAAGCCAGTAGGTGGGTACATTTTTTGTCATAAATCTGTTAATTCAGCTCATCCAAGAGGCTCACTTTTCTGGTTAGGAATTTCTCACTGCTGAATATGAGCCTGTTATTTCAAGAATTCATTTTCACCGTTGGCCTCCTGCTTTAGCTGGTCTCTACTGCTAATCCTCTAATTTGGACCATTTTGTAGAAGCTGATCCAGGCTTATACTTGTATTTTCAAGTGGCTGCCACTGGAAATGGCTAGCTGTATAGATAAATGTCCAAGAGACTGCAATAATAGTTTTATGAATAAGTAAGTTTAATCATATATAACTTTATAATTCTGAATGGATCACCTGTGGGCCTTGAACTCCTTAAAAGGCCCTTCAGAAGAGGAAGAGAGAGGAAGGTTGGTTAAAGCAGTAGTCTGAGTCTCAGGAGACTTAGGTTCAATTCCCTGCCCTGGCTTGCCTCAGACTTCATCTGTGACCTTGGACAAGTTTCTCTCTGCCTCTGTTCTCTATCTGTAAAATGGAGATAATAGTACTTCCCTACCTTATAGGGGTGCTATTAGGATGAATACATTAAAGATTGTGTGGCACTCAGCTGCGACAAGAATGGGGCCATATAAGTACCTAAGATGGATAGCTTCCTTATAACCCTGGAAAGATTTGATAGTGATTCCTTGGACAGGGAGTTTTGTTAGTAGAATGAAATATTTGACCAATATTTTAATAAAATTAATTAAAGAATTTACTGTTTCCTTCAGTATAGTTACAAAGTTCAGCATCTTCATTTTTGTTAAAGTATCATAAATGGGAGAGAAGCATTCTGAAACATAACGTGTATACTATTTCTGTCTAAATTTTACAATGCAGCAATAATGTGAAATGTTCACTTTTTCCTATTGTCTCCAGTTGGAATGTCTCTGCATTCATTTTATTCTTCTAATATAGATTCTGGATTTTGGGCTGGCAAGGCATACAGACAGTGAAATGACAGGCTATGTGGTTACTAGATGGTACAGAGCCCCGGAGGTCATACTTAATTGGATGCATTATACTCAAACAGGTAATGTGTATGTGTGGGTGCTAGGATCAACATCCTCTCTCTGAACAATCTTAGCAGCTCCCACGTATGAACTGAATTAAGTAATATATAACCATATCTTTGTTTCTCAGGGGGAAATGAAAAATGGTGGTGAGAATATGTGAAAATTAGGGGTGTCGATTAATCACAGTTAACTCACATGATTAACTCAAAAATTAATCACGATTAAAAAAATTAATCACAATTAATCGCACTGTTAAACAATAGAATACCAATTGAAATTTATTAAATATTTTTGGATGTTTTTCTATATTTTCAAATATATCGATTTCAATTACAACACAGAATACAAAGTGTACAGTGCTCACTTGATATTATTTTTATTACAAATATTTGCACTGTAAAAATGATAAACAAAAGAAATAGTATTTTTCAATTCACCTCATACAAGTACTATAGTGCAATCTCTTTATCATGAAAGTGCAACTTACAAATGTAGGGAGTTTTGTTACATAACTGCACGCAAAAACAAAACAATGTAAAACTT